>NW_020954610.1:59347491-59667295 GCF_900497805.2 Vombatus ursinus
AGAAGAGAAGAGAAGAGAAGAGAAGAGAAGAGAAGAGAAGAGAAGAGGACCAAGAACAGATCCCTGGGGGATCTCTGAGCAGGAGTGATCTAGATGAATATACAGCAAAGGAGAATGAGGAATAGGCAGATAAGTCACAGGAGAACCACGAGAAACTAGGGTCACAAAACCTGGAAAGAAGAAAGTATCAAGGAGGTGATAGTATCAAAGGTCGGGAAGGATGAAGACTGAGAAAAAGACATTGGATTTGAGATCGTATCCACCCTAATTCATAAGATTATAGATTCAGAACTAGAAAGGACTTCAGAGGTCATGTATTTACCCCAGTGCCTTCATTTTACAGAAAATAAAACTGAGATGCAGAAGGATTAAGTGACTTGCCTAATATCATACAGGCAATGAAAAGAACAGTTATCACTTGAACCCAAGTCTTCTGATTCTGGATCCAGTATTTTTTCCCCACTGTATAACCTCCCTATTCTAGTTTTTTCTTCTCTTTTCCAGGGTAAGCACTCACAATTACTTCAACCTAATCTCATAAGGCATTAATTTGAGGCTCTTCCCCATCCTTGTGTTCTTCTCAGGACAATCCCCAGATCAACCATGTCCTTCCTCAAATGTGGTACCCAGAACTGGATATACTACTTTAAGCAGGGTCTGATCAGGGTAAAGTACTGAGAGACTATCACCTCCCTAGTCCTGTATACTAGGCCTTTCATGTAACCTAACACTGCATTTGCTTTCTTGGCTGCCACTTAGATCTTTTAACAAACTGCAGTTCTAGTCACATCTCCCCTATCTGTGAATCACTTATCAATCAATCAAGAAACATGTATTAAACACCTACTATAAGCCAGATACCATGCTAAGGACTGACAATACAGTCTAATAGGGGAAACAACATATACATATTTAGGCATATATGAGACATACACATAAAATACAAGGTAACCTTGGTATAAAAGGCACTAGCAACTAGGGGTATCACCTGCTATAGGAGGTGTTTGAGCTGACTCTTGAAAGAAACCAGGGATTCCAGGAAACAGAGGTATGGATGGAGATCATTTCAGGCATGAGAGATAGCCAGTGCAACAGCATAGAGATGGGAGGTGGAACATAGTGAAGGGACATATGTAAGCTGTCAAGTTTATCTTTTTTTTTTTAACCCATATGTAAGATTTTATATTTGTTCCCACTACATGGCATCTTATTAGATTTGGCCCAGTGTTCTAACCTGTCAAAACTGTTTTAAAATGGGATTATTATCTAGCACATTACAGATCCCTAAAAGCTTTGCGTCATTTGCAAATTTGATAAGCAGGCCATCTAACTTTTTATCCAAGTCAATGATAAAAAAGTTCAACAGCAGAAGGCCATATGCACAGATCCCTGGAACAATTCACTGGAGACCTCCTGCTAAGTTGGCATAGAATGATTAATGATTCCTCATTGGGTCTGACCATTCAACCAGTGCCTGGCTCCAGTGTATAATGTAAGATTTGAGGATATGACATATATATATGATATGATAGAAAGTAAGATATAATGTTTTCAACTACAGGTGAGAGATACAAAGAGCCAATAGAGCCTTAATGAGAAATACAGAGATTCCAAACTGTTGAAGTCAATTGTGAACCAAGAAGGAAAGAGAAAGGAGAAAAGCAGTAAACTGCCTTATTGTAGCTAGGATGGGGTTATGACCAGGTACGCTGGATCTCCTGAGGCCAGACCAAACCAGCTCAGTTTCAGTTCCATATCCGCTGGGCTGAGAAGAAGCTACAGGCTACAGTGAGGTGCTTCATTCTCCTGGGTAAGCCTCTTTTGGGATAGTCTCAACACAGCTTATGTCAAACTTGTGCCTCTGGTTCTCAATCTTCTGCCTCTACTTTTTCTTGAATCGTGATTTGTGTTCCTACACATAGTCTGGTGACTCAGCCTTTATCCCAGATTGTTTGCTTTGCCTGGAGGCTTACCATCCACAGTTGTGCCCTCAGAATAAGCTCTGAGCCTGATAAATTCATTTATAGCTTTTCATAAGGAAGAATCTGAGTCCCTTATCACTGGCAGAGAGCTGAAGCGCAAAAGGAAGGCAGAGGTTTCCTAGAATCGTGGTGAACCAGGATGAGAATGACAGAAAAATAACAGAGTGGAAGGTTATTTAGGACAATGGAAGGGCAGGGTTATGGCAGGCTGAGAAGCAGTGGAGCTGAAAGAAATTCTATCTTCCTTATCCCACTGGCTTACTCCGTTATTTTCATGTGTTTACAGGTTAGAATGGGGAAATTTTTTTTGCAAAGTTTTACAAGGCAAGTCATTCCTACATTGACCTTCCTGTTTGTGGTCAGAAGAAACTACGAAGGGCTCCCCAAGATACAGGATATATTCCATAAGGCTGAGGAAAGTGTTTACAGATGAGACAACTTGTTCAAATTCACAGAGCAAGGGGATGGTGGAATCAGGACTAATATTTAAGTGTGCAATTTTCAAGACTGGAACATTTCATTCTTAGTGGCAAATGTAAGAGAAATAAACTTTAAGCAGAAACCTATCCTTCTCCCTTGCAGTTACTCATCATATTAGAAAACTGTTTCATCATTACCCTAAAGGCACAATTATCTTGTCCCATGTTATCCCTCAAACACCCAGGAACTACAGCAATATAAAAATGCAAAGATGGGTAAAAATTGAAAACAAAAAGAAAAACAAAACCATACATATAGATCAAGCACAAGGCAGCCTTGCCTGTGTACAAAGGAAGAACTAGTTATTCTTATTTCTTTGAGAATTAGTGTTTGGGTCCCAGGAGGAAATGGAAATTACATTTTCCCAGAATACTCACGTAGCCGGCAGATAGGGCAGTTATTTGCCTGATAGCGAAGGGTATCAGCACATGAGTTACAAAGGCAAAGGTGTCGGCAGGGAAGGATCAGAGTGTCTCGCAGGTCAGATAGGCACACAACACATTCGTTGCTGTTGTCACTGTTCTCATCATCAGAGGGCTGTAACAACAAATAATTTCCAAGTTAGCTTCTCACAAGATTCCATGGGTAAATAGAAAGCAGCAGATGAATATATTGCAAGGAGGAGAAAAAAACCATAAAGAAGGCAGGTCCTTTCCAACCACAGCAAGCTCTTCCTATTTGCAGCTCTTGTGCTAGCCATCAGATCAAGCTGGCAGTCTTTCTTACTTTGTGTAAGGCAAATTTTGAACAATTTAAGCCTGACCAAAAGGTTGAAGCTGGGTGTTTAAAATATGAATTATTTACCTGTCAACTCTTCTACCTGAGACCTGCTATAGTCCATTAAAACTCTCAGATTTAAATATTTGCTGAAATGGCAAAACCAAGCCACCAAACTGATGACAAATAAGTCATCATTAACCCAGGACAAGGCAGACCCTCAGCTCTGGACACCAATGTGAAAGCCGTGCTCTTGCCATTCCATCAGGTGTTCTCCACTAATGCATGTGGGAACAAACAGCCCAGCCTGTGGCAGGACCTCAGCATGAGAAACGCTGAACCCTGGCCAGGAAGAGCTGGTCAGGTAGTGACCTACTGACCAGGTTCATTCAGGAGTATAAAAAACTTCCACCATCCTGACACTTTCTACCTCCCTGAGAAGAGGGGAAAGTAAGGTTTGTGAGAGAAAGAGACAAAGCAATCCTCGTACAATGCGTAACAGAGACCTTCAGGAGAGACGGCACAGTGCTTCTAGACACTGGTAACTCACTGTAACGCTGTACTTAATACCATAGTGGGCTGCAGGACCACTTTGTGGGTTAGAGTACCTTATAATGAAATCTTCTTGGCATTTCATTACTTAACCCCCATGGATAGGTTCAAATATAGATCTGTTCTGTAGTAAACTCTGTTTTGTGGAGAGATAGGTTATTGCAAGGTTCCCACTTACTAAAACACCTTAGAGGAGCTCAGAGTCTTTTACAGACATTATCTCACCCCAAGCATATTCATGAATGCTAGAGACACAGTATAAAATATTCTTATATGATGGGGAAACCTCATTATGGAGAGCAGAGAAGTGATTTGCTCAAGACTACTCAGATGGATGATAGGAAAAGATCTCAGAAACCTTTATTGCTGTATTCCCTATTTATATCTCAGTTGGAACAGAAAATAAAAAGGCCTAGGATATTCAGTAGGCACTCAGTCCATACAGAAAGAAATGTCTGCTTTCCTTGAGAGGCTAAGACAGCACTACAAAAGTGAGTTTGCCTTGGAGTAATTATGTTATATAGACACAGGAGTGACCTGAACCTCAATGTAAAAGCAAAAGGACAAGATCCTGTTATTAATTACAATCCCCTCTTCCTCAAATAAATCTCATCACTCAAAACCTAGTTACAAGTAGTGCTCAATGAATAGTTGTTAACTCATGAACCTACCTTGGTTTCCTGGTTGTTTTTGTTTTCGATACCATAGATTTCCTGGAGGAGGTAGCT
The DNA here is from genome assembly GCF_900497805.2 of Vombatus ursinus. Lineage (NCBI taxonomy): Eukaryota > Metazoa > Chordata > Mammalia > Diprotodontia > Vombatidae > Vombatus > Vombatus ursinus. The sequence goes on from NW_020954610.1 coordinate 59,351,951, forward strand.
GACTCGATCCACCTAGAAAACAAAAAACAAAATCATTTGTTTCTATACCACTCTGCCTTATTACTGAATTGTTTTTATAGAGGAAAGGGTTATTGTAGAGAGCTTCCCAATGTATCAACTGGCATTTGGTGTTGGTCCCACACCTACCTACCTCTAGATAAATGAGATACTGAAAAAATCTAGGAATGAGTAGCAGTAGAAAGATAATAAGCTCCAGCCTTAGCCACTAAGGTGCTGTAAAGGGCACATCAGGAAATTGTGATTAGCTAGCTCAACATGCATATACATGGGGGGCTGGGGGCCCTGCGAGGGTGGGCTCTTAACCTTTTTTTGTTATAGATCCATCTGGCAGTCTAATGAAGTTTATGAACCCTTTCTCAAAATAATGCTTTTAAAAGAATAAAATAAAATACATAGGATTATAAAGGAAATCAATTATACTGAATTAGTTATCTATGTACCTATCTATCTATCTATTAAAAAAAAAGTAATGGGCACTAAGTTAAGAACCTCTACCTTAGACCTAGGAAATGGGTCCAGCTAAGGTCAGAAGATACCACATTGAAAAAAAAAATCTCCAGCTCTGACTTGGTAGTACTATATAGCAGTGGTATCAAGCTCAAATAGAAAAAGATGCCTGTCGGCTGCATATTGACTTAGCAGACAACAAATTAAAATTCTCTATGTTTTATTGTATTTTTATTTATTTTGTTAAACATTTCCCAATTACATTTTCATCTTGTTTGGGCTATATTCAAAAGTTTTCAAGCTTCGAGTTTGACTTTTCCACTACAGCGTCTGTGGCAAAGGTAGGCTGGCTTAGTTATTTAGAAAATAGTACTAATGAAACCAAGGTCTTGGGTTCAATCACTATATGATCCATTTAGTTTCACTCTATTCCCCAGCCATAAAGCATATCCCAGACTAAACTAGTCATCTCAGGAACGAATATTTTTGGTCATAAAAGGAACCAAGTGAGGCAGTGCAAATGCAAATTCAAGCCCATTTCTATAAAGAACCCAGAGTTTTTTGCATGGACAGTAAGCCCACTGTGGAGTCATCTCTGTGTAACAATGATAGTCTGTAAAATTCACAAATATGGTCTTAAGATAAACATCTCTGATGTTCCTATGAGAGGATATGATATCAATTTAGGAGTTTTTCTACTCTCGGCTTGGGCTTTTCAGGAAATACAGATGAGATCCTAAACTGCTACTTTTTTTTATTATCTTTTTCTTCTATAATATATAATGTATCTTATTATCTGTTTTGAAACAATTTCCAGTTTAAAGACCACAAAGTTAAATACCAAATATATAAAAAGTCATTCTCCAAAAGATAAAAGGTCAAAGAATTTGAACAAACAGTTCTCAAAAGAATTACAAACTATTAAAAACCATATGAAAGAGTGATCCAAATGACTAATAGTAAGAGAAATGCAAACGAAAGTAACTCTGAGGTTTCGCCTCATACCCAGTAATTTGGCAAACGTGGCAAGCGACGAGAATAGTCAATATTAGCAGAGTTGTGGAAAGACAGGCACACTAATATACTTGATGGATTTGTAAAATGTATCAGCCATTCCAGAAAGCAATTTGGAATTATGTTAAGTGACAAAAATGTCCATACCTTTTGATCTAGAGATCTCACTGTTCAGTATATACAACAAGGAGGTCAAAGATAGAAAGAAAGGTCCAATGTACACCAAAATATTTACAACACTTTCTGCAGAAATTAGAAACAAAGCACATGCCCATTGACTGGAATGTCTAAACAAATTGTGCTACAGAAACGTAAAGGAATAAAGAATATAAAGAGGTATGGGAAATTCGACTTATATGAACTGATGCAAAATGAAGTAAGCAGAACTAGAAAAAGAAAATGCAGCACGATTACAATGGAAATGGAAATAACAACAACAAAAAATCTAAGAATCCTGTATAATTATAATGACCATGCTTAGCACCAAAGAAGAGATATAAAAATGCATTGCCCTACATTTCTTAAGAGATGGAGTACTTACAGATGTGGAGCATAGCTTGAGATCCCATCCAACTGTTCACATTGGCCATTTTCTCATAGACAGTTCCTTACAGTTGTCCTACAGACAACTCGACCTATCAATAGACTCCCCTATTATAAGCTCCACTCACTCTCTTTGTGACTCCACAAAGTAAAATACTCTTCCCTGGACACCACTCATTTCCTTGTATGTTTTGTCTTCCCCTCATAAAATATTAAATTCTTTAAGGGTAGAGACTGTTTTGCTTTAGTATTTGTATCTCCAGGACCAGTAAACAGTGATTGCCAAGTAATAAGCATTTACATGATATTTTTCATTCACTAATACACTACTGGACTTGGCTGATGTGTTAGTTTCAATGAACTGCTTCCCACTCTCCCCCCTTTTTTTTTCTTTTTCTTTCTTATTGTAGAGAATAACTCTCTGGATGGGGAAGAGGAGAGGGAAATACTGGGAAATCAAGTGACGTAAAGATATCCATAAAATTTTTAAAAGAATGCAAAGCTCATTTTAAATATATGATACACCAATCATCTTTGATTCATACTTTTCACAATGACCACTTTCAAAAATTCTTTTTGAAATCCGAGACTGTTTCTATAGTACTATGCTCCCCAAGACCCTTCTGATTTCTACTTGCATCTTTGCTGAGCCTTACTGCCAGATTCCAATTTAAAATATTAAAGCTCCTTTGATACAACTCCAGTTTTGCTTTTCTTTTCCTTTCTCTGCCTTCCAGAATTTCTGGAATCCTCTACCTCAGCGCCTCTGACAAAGCCTTCATTTCCTAGGCATTGTGGGTATATGTCTTCTATACCTACCCCCCCCCCTTGTTTTTTTCCCAAAAGAATACTTTTCCATTACTATTCTGGAGCTGAAGTGATAGTGGGAAACTGTACTCCTGCAAATAACCAGTTGCCAAATGCAATAAAGTCAGTCATTAAGTATCTTTTAAAAATGGAAGTACTAGAAGCATACTTTTTATAATTTGCTTTAAAAAAGAAATAAAAGTATACTGAGAAACAGAGTGGCATAGATAAAGAGCTGGCCCTAAGAGGAAGTCCTGGGTTTGAGTCCTATCTCTGATTCTAACTATGATTCATCACAGGCAACTCTCTGAGACTAGAATTTATAGAACTGATGACATATATTAATAGAGGCAGTTTCCTCATCAGAAGTTGCCTCTAGCAGTGAAATCACAGATCCTGCTCCTTTCCACAAATAATTTTTTAAAAATACATTTTATAGATGTAGTTGTTTTTATATCACAATGGCTTCTGGAAATATTTCCTTCCTCATTTTCCTCCCCACCTAAATTGAATCCTGCTTATAGCAAAGAAAAAAAGTTAAGCAAAAACATTCTATACAGTGATTGCATCTGACAATAACATTCTGCCTAGGAGTTCCCCACCTCTCTGCAAAGAAGAAACAGGTTAGTTTCATTAAATTCAGACTTGGGCTTATTTTTAGTAATCTTTTCATTTATATTGCTACAGTCACAGTTGTTCTGGTTCTGCTTACTTTATTAAGAGCTCCAATTTTGTTAAAATCACTTTTCAATGGCATCTGAATTTGTGAAAATTGAAATATGTGAATCAAAGGTAGCTCAATTTAAATGAACTCTTTCTTGGACCCTTAAGGCTGGCCATCACCAGAAAGAGCAGTCCTTCTGGCCTAAGGGCCTCCTGAGACAAGGTAGGGGAACCTGCCAGAGGACTGATAGAAAACACAGCTTCAGGCTTCAAAGAACAGAGCCAGTTCCACAGGAACTGTTGACTTTAGTAAAGATGACTGCCCAGTTTCCTCTGGAAAATGCTGGGTTTGGTCCATTTGGCTAGGATTATGCAACTCACTTCTTCCACACTGTTTCATCTTTTCTACTCTCAATTGCAACATGTCTGTGGGTAAGCAACATCATGATATCTGTGATTCGGAGTTTCAGTATCTGTGAACCTCTATAATAGGAACAGTAATAGAAAAGGAACTTGTGCCCTCCATCTCCTTTTATGGACATTTAACTCACTATAGAAATTTAGGCAAAAAAAGATACTATGGCTCAAGAACATTAGTAAATATGGATTGTTATTTTTTTTTAGCCAAATACATTTACAATATTAAAAAACTTTTAAATTAAAAAAAAAAGATAACACACTTACAATCTGCTTCTGTTTTAAAGGTTTCACAGAGAAGCTGCCATCAACATGCTGCAGGGGAGAAAAGAATTGTAAATGGATAAACTAATATATTCCAGGTCAACTACAGTCATTTTTTTAGTGATGTTTTTCTGGGGGAATTTTTAGAAAAGGGACCAGATATTTTTCCTTTTTCCCCAAGATGACTGAGAACGCTCCTTGGCCTTTTCTCTGATTCACCAAGAATGGTCACTGCGTCAATAACACTGAATGACTGTTGTGTAAAAGGGCACTGTGCTAAGCTCTGTGGAAGACAAAATGTGAAGGCCTAGTGCTACTCTTAAGGAACTTACAATTTAGCTGGGGACACAACTGAAATACACTTAAAAACACAAGGAGATTTCTGAGTGAAGATGAATAGAGGTTAGGCTGTGTTTGGAAGTACTGAAAAAGCAGAGGTTTTATTTGGGTTAAGGTCAAGGCAAGGTACTAACTCTATGAAATCTCCAATTATTTCTTCAGAGTTGATTGAAACCCTGTACTTAAGAGCTTAGTAAAGGCTACTGGATTCTAGATACTAGATTCTGAAATTAAAGTAATGTCACAATGTGTTTTAAAACAATGCAGAAATCTTGAGAAGGTCAGAAGAATTTCATCTACTATGATAAGTGAATATGGAAGTGTAAATATTTATCATTTGCTCCTCCAACTGTGTTGATGAGACCAGTCAATAATGATCATGTATAGGAGGCTGAGGTTCTATCCCTACATCAGGGATTTGCTTTACCCAAAGACTAAACCTCTTGAGGCAGCTAGATGGCTCAGCAAACAGAATGCTGGGCCTGAAGTCAGGAAGTCCTGAGTTAAACTCCAGCCTTAGACACTTACTAGCTGTGTGACCTTGGGCAAGTCACTTTATCTCTGATTGCCTTAATCCACTGGAGAAGGAAATGGTAAACCATTCCAGTACCTTAGCCAAGAAAACCCCATGGATAGTATGGTCCATGACAAAGAGTCGGACACTACTGAACAACAACAAAAACCTCTTGACCCCAGCCTCTTGTCTTGTAAAGCCTTCATCCTCCCTTCACGGGAAAAAAGGTGATAATGCATGACACAAAAACAAATCTATTCCCACCACAGTACTAAAAAAAAATTTCAATTTACTACAAAGGAAAACACATTGTCCTAGGTTCAGAAGACCTGGGTTCTAGTGATAGTTCTTCTCAAGCTGTGACCATAGGCAAAAACACTTAATATCTTTAATTCTCTGTTTCTTCATCTATAAAATGGAGATAACAGTATCCTTCTTGCTTTCCACATAAGGCAGTTACAAAGATTAACATGAGATAGTGTATGTGAAAGCACAAAACAAGTGTAAGGTCTTAGTACTATGTTATACTGAGAGTGATTTAGTAGCCCACTTTCAAACACAAAGGGAGCCCATCATAGAGTTCCTAGAAGGGTCACAGTAAAGAGAGGTATCTATCTAGGTTTTGTGTTTGCTTAATAAATGGATGGTAAATAATGGATAGAAAATGGCCTACAATGCCTGGCAATTCAATCTCTGTTACTAAGCAACTACAACTTTCTCAAAAGCACCTGGCTTGGATAATGGGAGCATTTGCCATGAGCAAAGCCAAACTACAAAAGGGATTCCTAGTGATATAGCAAACACAATTCAGAAAGGGAGTGACAGTGTAGGAACATGATGTTTTCCAAGTTAAGGTAGAAATAATTTGTCATTGCAAATACTTAAGCATACATAGTACTTACAAATAACAAAACTACATTCCTTTAAAAATATATGCTATAAACACCCCTCTTGCCAATTCAGACTGGCTTACTGTCTCTGCAACAAGAATAATGCCTTTAAGCCTTCTCCAAAGCAGGACCACACGCCATTCCTATTTGAAATGTGCTAAGTAGTATTTTTTTTCTGATCATTCAAACAGCTTCTGAAAATATACTTCTTCTGCAAAGCCTTTTTAGATGGATGACGTAAGAGGTGACTGTAATCCCTTCACTGTGCTCAATTCAGAAGATGGCTTTCCATGAATTTCTTTTCTAATTATGTATGTACCTACCTGAACTTTCTCCCTTTCTCTGGCTTCCCACATCTAAAATACACAAAATGCAAATGCTTCCTGGCCTACTGTTGTGTTTTCATTTGGCTCTGTGATCCCATACATATGCCCTTAAATTTTAAATTCCCATAGGGTAGTCTACATACGTAGACTACATATCCAAAACAGAACTTTGTATATTTTTGCCCAAACACAGCCCTTTGCTGAATTCCCCTATATTTATTTAAGGCACCACTATCATTCACAACCTGGAGCTCATCCTCGACTTCCTGTTTTCCTTTACCTCACACATCCAATCAGCTGCCAGGTCCTGGTACTTCTATCTCTGAAATATCTTTTACATCCATCCCCTTCTATCCACCTCATGGCTATTGCTCTAGTTTAGGCCCTCATCATCTCCTGCTCTGACCACTATATTAGCCACCAAACTGGTCTCTATGCCTCAAGTCTCTCCCCATCTCCAATTCACCCTCCACAGAGCTGCCAAAGTTATTCTCCTTATTTCCACATAACTCTCCTACTCTCCCTATTGCCTTTAAGATCAAATATAAACTCTTTTATTTAGTTTTTAAAGCCCTTTATAACCAGGCCCCAACCTACTTTTCCAGCTTTATTATATATCACTACCCTTCACACACTATTTGGGCCAGTCAAACTACTTTCTTACTGTCCTTCACATGTCATATTCCATCACACCTGAAATGTAGCCTCTCCTCACCTCCACCTTTTTAGAATTTATAGTTTCCTTCAAAGCTTGGCTCAAATACCCCCTCCTACCACATGAGGCCTTTCCCAGTATCACCAGCTCCTAGTGTCTCCCCTTTCTCTCCTAAAATTACCTGTGTACATGGTGTCTTCCCCTATATAAGCTCCTTGAAGGCAGAGGGACTGTATCAATTTTGTCTTTGTTTCCCCAGTACCCAGCCCACAATGAGAGTTTAATAAATGCTTATTGATCGACAGCTGCCTATCCTCTTGCCCCAGGCCCATCTACTACTCCAGACCTAGCTCTAAATTTAACCAAAGGTCACTCCTTGAATTCAACAAACATTTATTAAATGCCTACTACATACATATACTGACAGCCCCTGGGCAATGGAAATATAAGGTTAGTAGGACAACACTTACCTTCTCAAAAGCAGCTAATAGCACATGGGCATGACCAGTCACTTCCACAACTACCAGGAGGAAAAAGAGAGAAGTCATAGTTGGCATCAGTCCAATTCTCCTATCCAGGAATAGGACAAGCACCAGATTAGTTTCCCATTGCATAAAAGGCTGTTCTTTCATCTTTCCCACTCTCCACACCCTCATCTTTTAAGGTTTGTCACTTTCTAAGTTCTCAGACCAGGAGCTGAGTCTGTTGTGGGTCTGGCATGGTTTGGGACCCCTTCCCCCAGAGTATTCTACTGGTCCCTCTCCAATGACCAAACCTCACCTGTCCTCCAAGGCTGCTTACACATAACTGCCCGTGGCTGACACTACATCTGTTACCTCACTCTGCTCATGAAGGGAAATTTTTGGCAGGTCCTGCTGATACAAATACATGACTGTTACTCTGGGAGGTAGGGAACATGAGATCCTGGGATTCAGCCTAGAGGTAGTTTACCAAATATCATGGACAAGAACTGACAACAGTACTACCTTGAGCTGTTAAGCTGGGCTCTAGATTCTCACCCTAAGGTTTGAGGGAACTGCTGCTGCCTCCACTTAAGATTTACACCCACGAGGCAGTAATATCCTCAAAAATATTGGTCAGATGAAAAAAAATCTGATATGAACCAATTTCCAAAGGAAATAATATTGTATGAGATTTTTTTTTTTTTGGTCTGGATATGTGATTTCATCAGTGTAAGAAACTTTCTGTAGAGAAACTCCTACTAATGCAGATAAGCACCAGCTCTGTATCTCACAGTCTGAGAGAATTACCTGGGACACTAGAAGATTAAGTGACTTGCCTACAATCACAGGGCATCAGACTCAGGACTTGAACTCAGGTCTTCCATATGCTATTTACCCTGGACAAGTTTCTTGGCCATGTTGCCTCTTCTGTCTCTCTGACTACCTGGTTAATGTAGTTCAAAACTTCAAAATGCAAATCTGTTCATCTTAACTAGTTTCCTGTATAAATTAAGTTGTCCATGAAAAAGAAAAATATACAACTCTAATGCAAAAAATAACAAAAAGAGGCTTACAAAACTCACTTTGCTTCCTTCAGGGATAAAAGGTATCATTGTTTTGAGGAAACCTGAAGCAATAAATTCTTTCCTGAGGAGACTGCACTTAGAAAGAAACTTATTTAAAGGAGGAATGAATTTTTAAAAATATTTCTTACCATCTCCTTCATCTACAACAGCCTGGATCACTACTGGGAATATACCCCTGTCCAGATCAAAGTTCAACTAGAGGGGAAAAGAAAGAGAAACATGTCAAGATTCATTCCATTCAGTAGGAAGATTAGCCAAATTAAATAAAAATTTGACATTATTTTAAAGGGAGAAAGCAAAACAAGAAGGGAAATGTAGCATGACTGCTTATGAGGGAAGTGAGTAAAAGAAATGGGTTAATTGAGCTACTTTGATTCTTACAATGAAAGCTCAGGAATGCAAGAGGACTGTTTAACATATATAAGACTCCCATTTTATTTCTAATCATAACCTCTGAACCACAAATCAAATAAAGAATCTGATCTCCATTAAGAACAATAACACAAACCCCCAGATAATCCCCTAAGTTATCACCATGATAAATGACCATTTTATTAGATTCTTACAATAGACACTGTGGACTGGATATGGGGAACATAGTCTCCATCCTAAAAAGATTACTGTATCTAAGAAAAGTAACTGGGGCAGCTAGGTGGCACAGTGGATAAAGCACTGGCCCTGGACTCAGGAGGACCTGAGTTCAAATCCGACCTCAGACACATAACACTTACTAGCTGTATGACCCTGGGCAAGTCACTTAACCCCACTACCTAGCCAAAAAAAAAAGTAACTGTAAGTTTAAAACAAAGTCATTAGTGGGTATAATATACAGAAGCACATGCTAGATAAGGAAGTGGTATGTTAGGTTCTAATTAGACCTTCAATTGGTATATCAGTCAATCAATAAGCATTTATTAAGCATCTACTACGTACCCTGCATTGTGCTAAGAACACAAAGCCAGAAATGAAATAGACCTTCCCCTAGTTTATCTTTTATCACGGCATCTCTTGTAAAGACACAGAAATGGGAAGTGGAGTGTTGTGTTGGAGGGACATTGAAAAGGTCAGTTTCATTTGAACATAGTGAGTGTGAAGAGAAATAACGTGTAATAATGCTGGAAAAGTAGGTTGGGTATGGGCTGTGAAGAGCTTTAAATGCCTAACAAGAGTTTATATTTGATCTTAGAAATAACAGGGAGCCACTAAAGCTTCTGAGAAGAGTGACATAGTCAAACTCTGTGCTTTAGGAAAATCATGGCAGCTGTGTGAAGGATGGATTAAAGTAACAAGAAACCTGAGGTCAGGATGTTGATAAAGAGAGTATTTCAAGTCCAGGCAAGAGGTTATGAAGGTGGCCTGAACCAGAGAAGGGGGTGGATGCAAGAGTAATTGTGCAACTGACCTGATATCTGGGATGAGTTGAGGAGGACACCAAGGCTGATGAGGCTGGGGGTATCCATGACAGAAATAGGGAAGTTTGGAAAAAGGGGTAAGTTTTAAGGAAACAACAATGAATTTTTTTGGGACATCCTGAGTTTAAGGTGCTTATGGAATATCCAATTTGAAATGTCTAATAAGCAGGGGGTAATAGCGGACCAAAGCTCAGGAGAGAGATGGAGTTGAATATACAGATCTGGGAGCCATCTGTTTAGAGACGATAATTAAGTTTACCAGAGCTTGCCTCTTGTCCCTTTTACTCTTTGACAATTCTAGAAATGCTGGCTATAACAATAATATGACAAAATTAAAGGCATAAACAATGGAAAAGAAAGAACAAAATTAGCCCTCTCTGCAGAAGACTCCAAGGAATCAACAAAGAAACTAAATAAGGTGATTAATACCACTAATAAAGTGGAAGGATACAAAATAACTCCACAGCATTTCTATGCTATACTAACAAAAATAAGTATGACTTATAGTATGAGAAATTCCATTCAAAATAAATACAAAATTCATTAAATACCTGAGAATTAGCTTACCAAGCTATACTTAGGACTTAAGAAATACAAGAAAACTTGAACAAATTTTAACAAATCTGAGAACATCGAGACTTAGTTGTGCTCTTCCTGCAAGGTGCAAAGTCATTTTAGGGCAAGTAAAAGTAAATATCTCTTTAAATAGCAGGCAGTCAACAGATGGAATACAATACCCCAAAATATCATGCAAATCAAAAATCTAAACAAGAACACAGGGCAAACAAAGAAGCTCGAAAAAAAAGCAATCTAAGGTAGGAGTGGAACCATGAAAAATATGCCTACATAAATTAAAATAAATAGCAAGAAACATATAGTGTTTCTGAGATTTCGTGTACATAAATATATAGACAAAGAAAAACATACAGGTAAAGCCATACCCTGCAAACTGGTTCTGCAAAAACCAGAAGTCAGGCACTATGGAAACAAGCTACATTAGGAGATCTCATTCCAACACTCAAACTACCAGTAACTGGAAATTTAGGCAGTGTAGGCGAGTTCACTAGTTAAACCTTCACTTTCACTTGTCCTGACTCTGGCATTTAAATGAGCAATCTAACATCACATTAACTTCAGCTTCCTGTACTTAATTACATAGCATTTAAAGGGTACATATCTGAGCAATTAACACACTGCATCAAGTCTTTAGAAGAGCAGTAACTTTAGGAAGGTAATTAGTAAGATCAATCAATATTCATACACTTGGGGGGGAGGGAGAGAAGAGAATAGTGAGAACAAAAAAGTCTCTTGTCCTGGTAGCTTTGGATAAAATATAAAGAGTAGAAAAACTCAGTGAAAAGCTTTTGTTAGTTTGGCATAGACACATACTACTCAAATCTAAGGCAATTTAGTACACGATAAAGAAAGGAGCAGAGAAAGTAGACATCCATTGTGGCTCCCCTCCCCCCAATCCGTGTTTCTAAAATGAATACTAGATTTGGAGTTAGAAAACCTGGGTTCAAGTCTTAGGGTAAGTCAATCTTTTGGGCAACTTAGCCACTTTTCGGGCCTTGGTTTCCTCATTTCTCTAATGAGGGAGTTAGGCTAGATAATCTCTAGGTTTCTTCCAGCTCTAAATCCCATCATGTTATGCTTCTGTCCACTAAAGTCATCCACTCATGACATGGTCAAAAGACTGGGGTCTGGCCCCACCATCAATATGGTTTTCTGAATATCAGTTTTCTGAGTTCTAAAATTGTACCAATAATCCTTGCCCTGCTTATATCACAAAGCTATTGTGAGGACCAAATTATATGCAGGCTGAAAAAGTCTTTGGAAAGCATCAAGTGCTGCACAAATGCAATGTATTACTCAGATCATCCCTGGAACTCTTCCATCTGACAATTGCCTTTTCTGTAGTCTGCCTCTCCCTAACTCCTACCCTCCCTTAAAAAAAAAAGCCCATAGTCTTCTTTCGCCTGGAACAGACTCTCTTTCAATGAATCACTTTTCAGATTCCCTGTTTATGTGCCGCCCTCTTGAGAACTGGAAGACAGAAAATATGAGAAAGCCAGAAGAGATCATGAAAACCAAAGAAACTCTGGGGAATCTATTTTCATAATCAGCTGGTTCCCCACAAAAGACTGCTTCACACCAAAAACTTTACCCCATCACCAACTTACATGGAGCTAGGCTTCTCAGTGGTCCTGGGAAGAAACCAAATGGAGTGAACCAAAGACGGTTTCATTTACCACAAGAAAGAGCTGATTTCCAGAGTTTCCAGTATAATACAGCAAGTCATTATACATCCATAATGCTCAGATTTTGCCATAGGGCTAGCCTCAACCTTTTTAATAGGAGCTACTGAAAAGCCTAGAGATAAGAAGGAAAGGGGTGAAGACAATTTCAAATTAAAGTCCAATGTCTCATCATGGAATGCAACTCACCTTGGGTTCTGAAAGGCTATGCCAATAGATCACAAGCTCTTGCAGGTTCTACCACATGGTAGAATTTTGAATATGGTTCTGGTAACAAATTGACCATAAGGGGATGAATTATTTGGCCAAGGAAACGCAAAGAACAAAGAAAAATACCATAAAATCCCACTCGATACTATGTAGACAGACCCCTTCTTCTGGGGCAACACTGTCAGAGTGGCAGAAAATGAGGCAGGGGTATAAAGCAGTGCTGTTTTTAGAGCATCTGTAAAATTGACTTAACTACTGGTGGTCTAAATGTGAGATTCTTGTCCAACAACCAGTGAGTCAATATATAACTGGAGACACTGACCTATATAAACACAGTTATTCTTGTTATAAATAAAACAAGAAGATGTAAGAAAGGTACAGCTACGTGGAAGGAGAGCTTACAGGTTCTTCTTCAAGAAGAGGGAAGTTGGTTTTATTATGTACAGAAAGGTAATAAGAAACATCATTTCATAGGACACTTAGTCATCTTGTATTGCAGTTCTCATAATAAGCATATGCAAGAAGACTAACTTGAAAATAATTGCAGTTTATGCTTTAGCATCTGTTGTAGAGGATGGCAGAAGATGAGGATGAAGAGAAATCCTATGAAAAAACATGGCAATAGTCTCCAAACTAAATCAACACATACTTTGGTACTTGGTGACTTCAATGTAAATGTGGTCACTGGGGACAACAGCAAAAAAAAAAAAAAAAAAAAAGTCAGAAAATATGATTGTAGGCTAAGAAATTAAAGAAGCTAAAGGCTAGCCCATTTAGAAGCCTCTCACCCATATACCAACAGTATTATGTAGTGGACAGAATCTTAGACTAAGAATTAGAAAGTCACCTTTTGACACTCAATAGTTACATGAGGATGAGTAAATTACTTAAATTCTGAGTCTTTTTCTTACTCTATAAAATAGGGATGATGACACCTGAAGTACTTACCTCACAGGCTTGTTTTAAGGCTCACATTCAATAATGTATGTAAAGTACTTTACAAATTTTATAGCACTATATAAATGTCATTTATTATCATTGTTGTTGTTGTTGTTATCCAGAAGAGAACCAGAAACTATTGGATAAGACAAGCACCAAATATCACAAAAAGTGAAATGAACTACCTTGACAAGCAGGAAATAACTAATGTGGGAGTCACTTCTGAATCAGTTGTCCATGTGTAATCATACCACCAACTCATTAGAGCAAAGGTCAAAAATCAATAACATAGTAAAAGAAAGGATAAATATACAAAGAAGACACTGTAAGCAATTAGAAGACCTATACCCTGATATATTCAAACAAGCTACTGATGCCACTAAATTGAATTGGATAAGAGAAAAGATAAGGATATGGATTATCATTTCCCACAGAAGTTTAATTAATATACAGCAATCACCACATAAATAAGGTTAAAAACCAAAAGTCCAGAAACCACCTCAGATAGCAAACATCCAATCTACTTGCCAAATGGAAAGACGTAGCAGTCAAAGGCGATACCAATATGGAATACAAACACTAATGAAGAGGATGGCAAAAAATTAAGAACAGTATTGCCTCATAAATAGGAGTGTAGAGGAAGGGAAAACAATTAAGCAGAAAGCTTGGTCTGAGATCTCAGTCAGACTACCTAAGGGTTGTTATAGATGAACCTGAGAGAACAAATTTGAAAATGCTACCAATCACCCAGCATTTCTACAATAATTGATTTGTATCATAAATGACAGTGGAACTATCACAATCTGACTTTTTAGCACCTCATTCCCCAACATACTGTATGACAAGATAGAAATGGCATCTAAGAAAATGAAATCAACCCTCTGACCCAGAGACTACCACATTAGGAATATGCTTCAAGGAAGTCAGAGCAGAAACAAAGGTCCAATAATACACACCAAGATGTTCATAACATCACTCTTTGTGGTAGCAAAGAACTGGAAACAAGGTGATTACTCATCAATTAGGGAATTGCTGAAAAAAACTGGGACATATATATATATATATATATATATATATATAAAATGGAATATTATCATGCAGTAAGCCACGACAAATATGTGGAATTCAGAGAAATAAGGAAGCATTTATATAAATCGATGCACAATGAATTAAATGGGGTACCACCAGCCTTTCAGTTAACCAGGCTCACAACCTAGGTGGCATTCTCAACTCCTCGCTCTTACTCTCCACACTCAACCTATTGCCAAGTCCTGTCCATTTGATCTCTGTAACAGCTCTTGCTGCTGCCTTCTCTCCTCTGACACTGCCACCACCCTGGTACCCTGGCACAGGCCCTTATCACCTCACACCCAGACTACCACAATAGCCTATTGGTTGGTCTATCTGCCACAAGTCTCCCTCTACTATAGCACATTCTCCATCTGTCAAACTGATCTTCCTAAAGTGACTGCTGTCACGCCTCCTATTCAGTCTGCTCCCGTGGTTCCCTAACATCTACAGGATCAAATACAAAATCCTGTTTGGCATTCAAAGTTCTTCATAACGTGGCCCTCTCTTCCCTTTCCAGTTTTCTTACACCTTATTCACCCACGCATATTGTGTAATCCAATGATACCTTCAACAAAGATACACAATATCCTGACTATATTTTTCCTGGCTGTTTCCCATGCCTAGAATTCTCTCCCTTCTCATCTCTGCCTCCTGGCTTCTTTAAAGTCCAAATTAAAATCCCATTTTCTGTAAGAAGCCTTTCGTTATTCCCCTTAATGCTAATGTCTTCCAATTTATCCTGTTTATATCCTGTTGGTGCACAGCTGTTTCCGTGTTGTCTCCCTCGTAAGCTTTTTGAGAGCAAGGACTGTCTTTTGCCTCTTTTGGTGTCACTGAAAGTGCAGAAAGCACTGTGCCTGGCACACAGTAGGCACTTAATAAATGTGCATTGACTATACCTGACTCTACTTATTTGTTAAAAAAGAGAGCTTTTATTTGTGGAGTGGGAAAGCAGGGGTGAAGGATGTGGAGGCGTGCAGGAGAACTGTGCAAAGGGATAGGATAACGACAGTGAAACAAAAAATAAGAAAGAAAAAAGCATCAAAAAGACATTTAAAGATACATGGGAATGAGAAGAAAGAAGTTCAGAAGGGGACAAACAGCTAGAGCAGTGTTAGTACTACTGTGTGAAATTTAGCATACTTAAAAAACAAGTTGTACATTACAGAAATGTACAGTTTCTTACACAAGCTTTCTTTTCTGTTCTTCGCATATGGAAACATACACATTTGTTGCTGACTGTTCAGGTCATAATAAAAAAAGAATTTTTAAAAGGATAATAATTTGATTGGACACGTCTAACCTATATCAAATTGCTTACCATCTCAGGGACAGGGGAAGTGAGAGACCGAGAGAAAAAAATCTAAAACTCAAAATTTTTTAAAAAACGAAAGCTAAAAATTATCTTTACATGTAACTGGGGAAAAATGAAATATTATGTTTTTAAAAGATAATGATGGTCTTAGAGATTAGATTATGAAAATTACCGGCCTCCTTCTGGGAGAGAGATAGGAGACTACCAGGACAGAGTATTGTATGCATTGTCAGATGTCATCCTTGTGCTTAATTGTTTTTGTTATAAGATACCATTCAATGAGAAGGAGTGGTTTTTACCCCAGAAATGGTTGTGATATAATGACAAAATGCACCAATACAGCATATTAAAAAAAAATGAAACTAGGCAAAGCAGGTTGAGTAGACCAATTATACACTTTTTAAAAAAAATCTGTGCTGGATGTGACACAATTCTGAAAGTAGTGGGAAACTGATTTTCAAAATATCTGGAAGAATGATATTTATTAGTCCCAAAAATATGGCCAAGAAGGGATCACTAACTACTAACCATATGCTTTCAACATATAATTGATAGAAAGGTATATATTCATCCTACTGCTTTTGTCTGTTGATCATAAAAAAAGCATCATCTTCTGTTGAGCAGAATACCACATACATGGCTTTCCTCCAACGAAGTTTCTATCACATGAATGTTACAGTCATAAAAGATCCTTGGATAAATGCAATCACTATCTTCTGACAATATCAACTGAACCATAAAGCAGCATCTTCTCAAAAGCAAGGCAGCAAAAAAAGCACATTTGGGTTTTAAACCCAGCTCTACCTCTATGACTTTGTGTGAGTGCTTTCCAGTCTCTTTGCCTGCTTTCTTAACTGCAAAATGGGTATGATCCTAACTCTGTTAATAACCTCACAGGATTACATTAGAATCAAATGAGATAACATATGCAAAACAATCTAGAACAACAAAGTACTATACAAATGTCTCCCAATTGCCTCTAGGATAAAATGCAAGCTTCTGTTTGACTTAAAGCCCTTCAAAAATCCAACTTCAATCTATTATTTCCAGTCTGAGTATACATAGTCCCCTTCATTTATTCTATATTCCAGCCAAATCAGCCTACCAGCTACCCTCTGCACACAATATCCCATCTCTTGTCTTCATGCCATCTTCCACAACTATAATACTCTCCTTTTTCACCTCCATCTCTTAGAATCCTTGGCTTCTTTCAAGACTCACCTCAAGTATCACCTGTTACTAACAGGCCTTATGACCTACTTGATTCCCTCAGTTACTAGTATTCCCCAATCTGCTTTATATTTATATTTATTACATATAATATATATTTATGTAAGTTTTATATTTATATTTACTCTGTATTTTATTTTTATCTATGTACATGTTGATTCCCAATAGAATGTAAGCTTCTTGAGACCAGAGATTGTTTGACTCTCGTCCCTATATGTCAAGAGCCTAGCACAGTGACTGGAATATAACAAGTGTTTAATAAGTTCTTGTTGAATAAATTAAATTAATACCATAGAGTTTATCCTTTTTTATCCTATAAAAAAATGGGAACCAATCTTTATTTTAAAGCCTTTGAATAAGGAAATGACATAATAAAAAGGTCATTTTAATTTAAGAAGACTGTTCTGGCAGTATAGTACAGAATGGATTGAAGGAGGTAGGGCCAAGATGGCAGAGTAACAGGGAAAGTATAGCCAAGCTCCCCGCCCCTCCTCCCAACTCCTCCACAAAGATCTAGAAAATGTATTCGATTTAGTCTGGACCATGACAGCCATGAAGAAATTCACAGTGAGTCACTTCTCCAGCCCAAGTTGACACAGAGCAGGCAGAGACGCCTGTGGTCATTGGGAATGGAGACTAGTTAGCAACGGCCCCACAGAGTATTCCAGCACAGGCACTGAATGAAAGTCAAAGCTGTAGACAAGGCAAGAGAGTAGACCCATATGAAGGCGTCCACCCTTCCACAGGGTGAAGGAAGAGGTGCCACTGGCAGCTCTACTGCTTGCTACCCAGTTCTAGGGCACCTATGCGGGACAGACTAAGGAGAAGACAGCTCCTAAGGGGTGGTGTTCCATGGTGAGGAGCTGTCAAAGGTCCGTGCCTAAGGACTGAGCAAGAAGCATGTTCAGAAGCAAATATCAGCTGGGTGCTCTGACACCAGGAACACAGCAGGGTCTGAGTTCCAATCCCCAGCCCAGTTTGAAACCTTCAAGAGAATAACCAACGCAGTAATCCCAGAATAAAGGGAAGTCTGTAGTTTTGTTACTCTAAATCAGCAAAACTTTGCAGATGGATGATACTGGCTAAGTTGGGGGGAGGGGGGTCCTACTGGTACTCCAACCAGGAACAAGACCACAGATGTGCTGGTCAAACCCAAACCAAGGTCAGGAACTTGCAAAGCTCAGACTAGGAAGACAGTGACCAAACTCTACCCTGGATCAGACTACTTTGAAAGCACTGAAAGACTGAAGATCCCCAGTCTGGGCTGGTCCTGAAATTCTGAAATAATACAAAACTTAAAACCCCAAGAAAGCAGCAGACCCAAGAACAAAGCTGAAACATTCCTTCCAGAACTGCACAGAGCCTGGTCCGAATATAAAGACTGAAATCAAGAAGCAGGTTGGAAGAATACGCAAACAAACAAAAATCCCACCATAAAAATGTTATTAGGGTCACAAGGACATTCATGACATAATTCCAAAAGAAGGGAATAACTCCAAAATATCTACAAGCAAAGCTCCAAAGAAAAACAAAGCTTGGGCAGAAGCTCAACTAGAATTCCTAGAAGAGATAAAGAAAGATTTTTTTAAAATGACTTTAAAAAATCAAATAAAAGCACTGGAGGAAAAAAATGGGAAAAGAAATGAGAACTATGGAAGAACTGGAAAAGGAATTAACAGCTTGGCACAAGAAAAAATAACAACAACAATAGCTAACATTTATATGGTGCCTACTATGTACCTTACATTGTACTAAGCACTTCACAAATATCTCATTTGAGCCTTACAACAACCCTGGACAGTAGATGCTATTATTACCCTACTTTACAGATGAGGAAACTGAGGCAAACAGAGGTTAAATGACTTGCCCAGGGTCATACAGCTTGTAAGTGTTTGAGGCAGGATTTGAATTCAAGTCTTCCTGACTCCAAGTCAAGTGATCTTTAGCTGTGTCACTGCACTCCTTAACTGCCTAGAAGCAGCTATAAATTATATTTAATATATAATTTTACATAGTAAAACTACAATAGTGGAGTACCTCAATTAATCCCAAGGACCTGAATAGAATTTTAGAAAAGTTAGATACGAAGACCTCTAGAGATAACTGAAAGGGAACAGAAAGGAGTATACAAATTTTTCAGCTGTGCATGGCAACTTTACAAAAACTGACCATATATGAGGGCATAAAAACTGCATGAACAAATGTAGAAAAGCAGAAATACTAAACATCTTTTATACATCACAATGTAATAAAAACTATATTGAATAAAAGACCACTGAAAAATTAATTGGGCACTAAATAATTTAATCCTAAAGAATGGATGGCTCAAAGAACAAATTACAGGAAAGGTTATTTTGTCAATCAGCAAAAAGGATACTTATATTATTAAAACTCTCTCTTGAAAGATGTGCTTCTATAGTCCCAAAATACATATTTTGAAGTCAATATGTTTATATTCTCTCCTCCCCCTTAGATTAAAATGTACTTCAGGATAGAGAGCCATATATGTAACACATGTTATAAAAGCCCACAGGTTAATTAAGTGGACATTGGCCTATACAACCTAAAGTAAGGTGGCTATCTGGAACTAAGTAAACTCCTTTGTATAGTGCAAAGAAGATTCAAAGGATTTAGAGCTCAAAGGAACCTTATAGAACATCTAATCCAATCCACCCTCATTGTACAGATGAGGAAAATGAGATCCTAAGAGGTTGCTCTTGGTGCTTTTTCATGGTACACAGATTGTAAGTAAGTAGTGATCAGGGATTTGAACCCAGACCCTTTGACTCAGAATTCAATGTTTTTTTCTATTTCTCCTCATTTGCCTCTTCAGCAACTGAATATAAACTCATATGTCAGAATGGCACTGAAAATTAATATAAGTGATTTGCTCACATGCAATTTTTTTTTAAAAAAGAGAGAAGTGAAAGTGAAAATAATTTTTCAGTGTGCACCTAGTGTCATACAAAGGTGAGGGGCATTCAGTTTGACAAGTATAGAGTATCAGGAAGAGGAACCTTGGGGGAAGGGAAGGATGAATCAATAGTAACCATGGGCTGGACAAACATCCATTAAAAACCAGTCATTATCCTTCTCTCTCACTCCATGCTCACCAAGCAACTTTCTGTTAATTCATTTAAGTTCTAAATACACTGATGCCAGAAATGGAGTGTCCTACATAACCAAATATGAGTATTGTGACTTATTCACCAGGCACGTGAATAACAATAACAAACTGGTTTCCTAATATACAAATCAACCCAATGGATGTTTCACTGGCATGAGTTAGTACATTATTCCTAGGAGAACTAACAATAGTTTTTACATCTGGAAGACTGAATGACCTGACCTGAGCAGAGGTAACCACAGTGAGGTTCAATCTCAACCCACAACAAATCTTTGTGCCACAAGGGAACTCACCAGAAACAGAGGTTACTGATTCATTCTTTCATGGTTCTAGACAGTCCTAAAAACCAGTACCTCTCTACCTCCTAAAACATACTTCATTTCTTCCATTCTCACTTAATTAACCCACTCTTAAAACCCACTTTCCACAACCCTTCAGTCACCTTCTGTGAACAAAACATATTTAGTTGTCCTAAACAACTTTTTCCAACAGCAAGTTATTAAGATGCAGATTAAATAACCCTAGTATCTTATGAACAGAAGGGTATTCAAGCAATGTTATTGGGGAAGAGTAGAAAAAGTGGACAAAAGAAATACCTCATCATCTTTCCATTCTGAGAAATCAATCTTGAAGGAAGGAAGGGAGAATTGCTGGCTCACCCCTCTCTTATAATGGACTGTCTCGGACTGCAAAGAAGGATTCTTTGTGCTGTATCTGAAAGGAGAGCGGGGACATAGGAGAGAAAGGAGAAAAAGGTGAAATTTTCAGTAACAAAGGCCTTCTCTGTATCCAATTCAGATCATATCATTGATGCTTGTCTGCCTTCCAGGAGTCACAAATGGCAGCTCTGAAAGCTTGACCCGAAGCCATTTTCCTCCACACACAAAATCATAATCTATCATTTCAAAATTCTATTAAGGCAGTGGTTTTTAACTTCCTTCTACTGGACTAAGGGAATACTTGTAGCACCATTTCAAAAGGCTTTTCCCAAATTTTTATGATTTATTTTGTATTATCATTCACATAGATCTACACAGGAGTTTATGCTCTTCTTGAACATTCAAACATCAAATAACTATGCTGTTATTTCTTTATTCAGGCTGTCCATCTCGTGCCACTAAAAAAAATAACTTCTTACTTCATACATTCCTTTCTGGTGCTCAGTGTTCCTAAGGAATGGGCTGGTAATGTTTGGATTAAAGAAATCAACTCCTCTTTCTTGTCTAATCTGGTTTCCTTTGGCATTAATGGCCTATTTGAATAGCTTGAACTAAGTGGGGTCACCAAGAAGAATACAAAAAACAAGGTGACACTTGTCATTGATTCAAGGACAGAATTCACTAATTTTGAAATCTGAAATGTTCCCTCTTCTAACCTTTCCTCTCCTGAATATTGCTAAATGTTATAGTAGAATCCAGGTTTCAAGGTCTGGACATAGGGAGTGTGAAAGATATATCATGAGGGACAGGCATTTGACTTCCCTGTAGTTCAACAAGAAACAGTGTCAGGGCCTGTGCAAAAATAGGGAGCAGGGCCATCACCTTAAACACTATTTTTTTTTTTTTTTACTGTTTTGTCCTCTTTAATTCAATTTAGTAAATATTCATTAAGCATCCTATTCACAGGGCTCTGTGCTAAATGTTTAATACTTAACATTGAAATCAATTTAGGAGAACCCAGGAAGACATTCACATAAGGGGGCATTCATTTTCCATACTGTATGTTGTGGATGCTAGAATGATTCCTTCAGCTGTATTTCCCAGTATGTCTCTATTCAAGTACTGGGATATCTTAATGAATTTTAGGAGATAATACTGGTAAGGGATCATATTAAACTTTGTTGACATGTACTTTAGGTAAAGGTTTGTGGTCCCACCAATGTGTGTGTAAGCCATAGCACAAAGGCAAGGATGGTGGCAGGAGTCATTTCCAATTATCTGAACTTATGGCACTGATTAAAAACCCACCAGTTGGCTACACCTGGGGAGATGAAACTGAGAATAGCCAAGGCACACAGGCAGCATCTCAGAATTAAAGGAATTGTTAGGTGGGTGTGTTGATGATAGAGGAAGAAGAAACATTCTTGGCTTATAGGAAGCACTGTATAAATGTTAGTTATTATTATTCTGAGGTTCTGATAAGATGCACATGGCTAATGTTATATGTGATAGGCCAGGGGAAATGAGCATAGATTTAGGAAAATTAAGAGCTACCCAGTGGGTCACTGTGTTGATATTTTGCTAACTCTATTCTCTTATATGTCTACATAACTGCCAGTAACATTCCACTCCAATGCCTCAGTGTGGTGCAAAGAATGCCCTGAGTATTTGAAGACTATGCCAGAGGGACACAAACTCTTGCCAAGCTGGAAAAGTTTCAAGCACAAGCCTGATGACAGTCTGTGGGTGCTGTCTGAGAATCAGTTAAGCTAAATTCAGAAAGGCCCATCACAAGACTGGAAGCAAGGTGAAGAATTTTTCAGCTACATCAACTCTCAAATAACCACTTTAACAACTTCTTAATCACAGAGGGGTTATAATCTAGATAGGTGGAGGAAGTACCAACACCAAATAAATCACAGATCCTTGAATTATGGAAGTGAGTGTATATAAATTATGATATGTTCTCCCCCTATAGAGAAATAGTCTTGTTTAAACCTCTAGTTAATTCACATATGGAACTGGAAAAAGAGAAAAGGTCTAACAGGGGTAGGGACCCTGAAGCCTCAAGGCCACATGTGTCCCTCTAGGTCCTCAAGGAGGGCCCTCTGACTGTATTCCAAACTTCACAGAATCCTGATTTGTTCTGTGAAGTTTGGATTCAGTCAAAGGGCCCTCCTTGAGGACCTAGAGGGCCACATGTGGCCTCAAGGCCAAAGGGTCTCCACCCCTGTTAGATCTTTTCTCTTTCTCCAGTTCTTCTCTAGGAACTTGGGTGATCTGGTAGCAGTGGAGACTTGGGAGTTTAAGAAGGAATTAGAGATCATGATTAGTTGCCTTTGTTGAAGATCTGTGAGACCTTGATTTGCCACTCTGCCAAAAGTGGCAGCAGGCTTCACGGTCAGGGCTATGTTGTTATATATTTACTGATGTTTCCCAGTACCTTAATGCCAGTACCTTTTCTACCTTTCTTAAGGTAGAAAAGCAGATGTAATAGGCTATGGGTAGATAGGGGAGACTTAAGAGAGAAGGCTTGTATGCAGCAAAGCAAGGAAAAGTGGGCAGTGTGAGAAGTGGAGTGGGGCAATAGCACCTTAGACTGCCATAAACACTTCCACTAGAACAGGTTTTACTACACCCCAATACCTTCCATTAGAATAGGGATTCTTGGGACAGCTAGTTGGTCCAGTGGACAGAGCACTGGCCCTGGTGTCAGGAGGACCTGAGTTCAAATCCAGCCTCAGACACATAACACTTACTAGCTGTGTGACCCTGGGCAACTCACTTAACTCCATTGCCTAGCCAAGAGAAAAAAAAAAAAAAGAACAGGGATTCTTAACATGGGGTCCATAGACACCCAAAAGTCTGTGGACAGGTGTTTTGGAGGTGTCCATAAACTTGAATGGGAAAAAATTTATACCAATATTTTTTAATATAATCAGTTTCCTATGCATAATAAAACTTTCCCAGAGCAGATAATACTAACATAGCAGGCCACAGACTCATGCCCTTGCCACATGGCCATCTAGCCTCTACTTAAAGGCCTACAGAGATGGGCCACTCACTATCTGTGACTGTGCAACTTCCCAAAGCAGCTCTTTTCATTTCTGCACAGATCAGATTACCGAAGCTAAAACCTGTCTCCCTAAAACTTCCACCCCTAAATTCTAGTTCTGCTTTGTGACACAAGTATAATTCTTTTTCCACATGACAACCTTTCAAATAGTTGAAGATAGCTATTATACCCTACTCCATAAGTGTTCTCTTGTCTCCTTCCCTAAGCCTAAATATACCCAACCTCTTCAACGAACCCTCACACAGAATGGTTCCAGGTCTCCTTATTACCCTGGTTGCTCAGTTTTAACTTCTAAGGTTTTCATTTCTAAACCAATTGTTATTTGGTATATTATAAACGTTCAATAAATGAATCAGCTTGTTCCAAAGCTGCTCTTTACATCTCTTGCTCATATCAGGTTTTCTAAAGCTTATCCTAACGAGGAAAAAACATAAGATATAAACTAAATGCTGGGATTTCCAAAAGCAGCAGCCCATTGAAGCAATTTAATTATTTTATAATAGCTAATAATAATATCTGACTTTATATAGTGCTAACTATGTGCCAGGCACTGTGTTAAAGACTTTATAATTATTATCTCACTTGATCCTCACAATAATGCTGGGAGGTAAGTGCAATTATCATCCCATTTTACAGATGAGGAAACTGAAGCAAACAAAAGTTAGGTGACTTGCCCAGGTTCACACAACTAGATTTCAAATCTGGTTTCCTTAACTCCAGGCCTGGTACTTTATCTACCGCACCACCTAGCTGTCCCACTTTTTAAAGTCTAAGTGAGCCTTGCAGCATTAACTATATAGTTCTGTGGAGAGCTGGACTGATATACCAACACCTCCCATAGAAGTCAGGTCAGGGGTGGGAGGCTGAGGGGAAGGAAGATGACAGGGTGGTGTTCATCTGTTAGGTCGGACTGATGGCTGTGGGGGGTGGGGAGGGGTGTTACATTACCAGGTATGCAAATTTTAGTAGTTCTTGTTTTTTGTGTTTTTAAAAAATAAGACACACAAAGCCAACCAACTGAAAAGAAAACAAAGGGTTAGCCCATATGTAGACTCATAAAGATACAGATAGGCAGAACAATCCTCATAAGATGAAATATAATAGTGATGAGTATAACATAACAGGGATAAATATAAAGTCATTTATTTGGTTCAAAAATTAGTATAAGATAGGATAAGTGTGGCTAGATATCAGATAATCTGAAAAAGAACTAGAGTTTCAGTGGACTACAAGCTTAATATGATTAGGCATGGTGATATAGAAGCCAAAAAGGCATATCTGATCTTTGCCTGCTTTAAAAGAAGCATGATATTCAAAACAAGGGAGGG
The DNA here is from genome assembly GCF_900497805.2 of Vombatus ursinus. Lineage (NCBI taxonomy): Eukaryota > Metazoa > Chordata > Mammalia > Diprotodontia > Vombatidae > Vombatus > Vombatus ursinus. Next base: position 59,377,025 of record NW_020954610.1, read on the forward strand.
ATAGCTCCACTGTACCCTGCCCTAGTTCAAGACCACATCTAGTATATTATATTTGGCACCTTATTCTGTGTGCCAAATTTTAGGAAGAGACATCAAGTGGCAGACAATCAGGATGATAAGGGCCTTGAGATCATGCTCAAGATCAAGATGCGTTGAAGGTACCAAGTATGTGTAGTCTGGTGGAAAAAAAAATTTAGGGAGTACATGATAGCTATTTTCATGTCAATTTTTTTTTTTAGGCAATTGGGGTTAAGTGACTTGCCCAGGGTCACACAGCTAGTAAGTGTCAAGTGTTTGGTCTGAGTCCAGATTTGAACTCAGGTCCTCCTGACTTCAGGGCCAGTGCTCTACCCACTGCACCACCTAGCTGCCCCTATGATAGCTATTTTCAAGTATCTGAAGGGCTGTGATGTAGAAAAGTAATTAGACTTGTTCTGTGTGACTCCAGAAGACAAAACTAGGAACAATGGATAGAAAGAGAGAAAAGGCAATGCCTGGTTTGGACAGCAGATATATCCACAAGTGTTGGAAGTGAGCAAGCAAGTTGATGAGAGCCTGGGGGTCACACCTTGATACTGAAACAAAGAATAAAAAGAGGATCTAAAACAGAATGAAGGCACTCAAAGAATAAATATGGTCTTCATCCAAGAAGGCATTGTTGCAATTGCCTTTATATTGCAAAGTTGCTAATATTTCTCCCCAATGAACTACAAAAGAATGTATCCCAATTCCAGGAGATGTTGTAGCAGATAGACAGTAGCCAAAGTAAAGTGGACTCAAGACTGATGTTAAAAATAGAGAAAGGTCAATTTGACAAAGGTCAAATTTTCAAGAGCTATTTCACAATAGATGGAACACAAACTCAAAGCCAGCCAACGTGTACAGGAGAATTAGCAAAGTCAGGAAAAAACAAATGAAACCATTTGCTGAGAGCCCCCATCTCTTCCCCTCTTCTTCATCCCATATCACCCAGATGCCTTCTCCCAGTCTCCTCCTTCATCCCTATTTCCATGAAGATATGTTACATTAAAAATAGCATTAGTGACTCCATTTTGCCCTATCCACCATTTTGTGAAGCTAAATTTTAGAGTTTCTTCAAAATCACCTGATATTGGAGAAGTCACAAAAGTACTCCCCCTGCCAAGTGTCACTCGACTTAAAGAATGTCACAAAACTACTCTTCTCTTTCAACCCAGTGATTCCCAATCCCCTCCACCAATCACAAAACTATCCCTCTCCCTCTCAGATCCCCTCCACCAATAAGAGGTGTTTGGATCCCTATAATCCTGTTTTTTCACTTCTTCCAAATTGCGTATTAACTATGTAGAAACCAACGGTCAGTGTCCTTGGTTACTTACAGCCTTGGAGGTTTGTTTTTGTAATCATATGCATTGCTAAATAAATTGTTGTCTGAATGTAATTACTCACTTTCCTCATTCCACTGTAAGAGAGGTGGCCCTTGTCCTTGCCAAGACAAACCCCTCTACATCTGTCTTTGATCCCACCCTTTCCTGATGTCTCCTGACTAACAACTCTGCTTTCTCTCTTATCTTCAATCTCTCCCTATCTACTATTTCCTTCCCTGATGCCTACAAACATGCCCTTATCTTCTCTATCCTTGGAAAACCTTCACTTGATCTAACCATCTGTTAGCTGTCATTTGCTCTCCATCTCTTCACAGATAAACTCCTCGGGAAAGCCATTTTTCCTCTTACTCTTCTAAACCTTCTGCAATCTAGCTTCCGACCTCATCATTCAACCGAAACTATCTCAACTGCTAAATCCAACGCTCTTTTCTCAATATTGATTCCCCCATGACTTCTCAGAAGCATTTAACACCTTCCCCTGGATACTCTGCTTTCTCTAGGTTTACATGACACTGTTCTCTACTGGTTCTCCTCCTATCTGTCCAACCACTCCTCAGTTTCCATTGTTGGTCCTTTATTCACGTCAAATACACTAAACATGGGTGTGCCCCCAAAGCTCTGTTCTTGGAAAAGGGACTGGGGGAAATTATTATTATTATACTATTATATTAATAATCAATTATTAATTTGTGATCCATCCTTTTCCTCCTATTTTTGTTAAATCCCCACTCTTGAAAAGGCTAGTCAGTCTCTGAACAGCCTGACCACAAATGTGATCACTCCTAGCCCCCAAAGCACCTGCTCTTTAGCTAGTTTGGGCTGAGCCCCACCCAAATAGGACTCTGGCTTTTATTTATTCTGTAAACAGATGCCAAACTGAACTACTACCCAGAGAAATTCGAGTGTCCTTGGTCCCTTCATTAGAGTCTGGGGAAACTTGGCTCATGAAAGAGAAATAAAACCAGAGAGACCCTGAGGAGAGTGCCCAAACTGCTAGAGGGGACTCAAAACTCATGTCCTGGCCACATTCTCGGCTAACCTTCCCTCCTCAACAATGTGGTCATTGGAGGGGCTGAGAGCTTTTAGCCCACTTCCTCATTAAGTGTCCACTAATTAGGGTTGCCATTCACTTGTCAAGGGAGGGCCCAATAACGTGCTATCAAGAAGACAGCAGGGGCATTTAAAATGATCCATGGTCTTTGTCTTTGCTTACCAAGAGAAACCACTGACCAACAATCTACTGATTACTGACTAACCTCGTTAATAAATTGATTATTAATACCTAGAAACTTTGTCTCTCAGAATTTTATTTGTGACAGGACTCTATATTACCTTACCTGGTAATCTATCAGCTCCCAGGGGTTCAATTATCATCTCTATGCAGATGATTCTCAGATCGATATAGCCAGCCCTAGTCTTTCTCCATTCCTGCATTACCAGTGACCCCTTGGATATCTCCAACCATATGTCCTGTAGAAACCTCAAACTCAATATATGTAAAACACAGCTCATTATTTTCCCCCGACCCACACCCTCCCCTCTTCCATGCTTCCTTATTATCTTCATGCTCAAAACCTCAGTATCTTCTCTGACTCCTCACTTGTACTTACCCCACATATCCATTCAGCTGCCAAATATTGTTTCTGCATTTATGGCATCTCTCAAATAGGTCTCTTCTCCACTCACACAGCTACCACTCTAGTTCAGGCCCTCATTACCTCACACCTAGACTATTGCAACACTTCTGGTTGATCTCCCTGCCACAAGTCTCTTCCCTAACTCCAGTCCAGACTCCATTAAGCCACCAAAGTGATTCTTTTCCTAGAATACAGGTCTAAGAAAGACTAGCAAAGATGGCAGAGTGGGAAGAAATAACTACTCCAATAAAGGCCTAGAAAGAGCACTAGGATGAACTGTGATCAGGATATCTATTTATTGCTTTTATTTTTTTGTGAGGCAATTGGGGTTAAGTGACTTGCCCAGGGTTACACAGCTAGTAAGTGTCAAATGTCTAAGGTCAGATTTGAACTCAGGTCCTCCGGACTCCAAGGCTGGAGCTCTATCCACTGGGCCACCTAGCTGCCCCTATATATATTTTTTTTAATGTGAAGTGATTGGGGTTAAGTGACTTGCTCAAAGTCACACAGCTAGTGAATGTTATGTGTCTGAGGCCAGATTGTAATCAGGATATCCAAGAAAAAAAATCATAATGAGTCATTTTTCCAAGTCATGTCAGCAAGCATAGGAAGAAAGACAGAAGCTTGAGGACAGTAGGGACAGGTTATAGCCAGAAGGGTACCATGTGGAGTCTTCCAGCAAGAGGAATAAACTGAAGTTTACTGGCTATGGCAAGAGGCAGTCCCAGATTCAGTAGGGATGGGCCTGACACTGTGCAACCAAATGGCAGCAATGTAGAGGAAAGCTGAGGTGCAGATCCAATATGGACTGAAGAAGGGATTTGCACTCAGGGAAAGAAGTGGTTTTGAGACTGAGGCTGTGTACTGGGCAAGGAACAAGAAGAGAAACATGCTGTAGTTGTGTGCCTCTGGCCTAAGTGTGGGATTAGAAGAGGTAGGGGTCCTTAGATTCAGCCTCCAACCCGGTCTGAGGCCTATAGCTGAATAATCAGGGCAAGAATCTCTGACCAAGGTGGATTCACTCTGAACCTTCAGAGCCTTCCAGCCAGCTAACAGAGAGCTGGGGCCTTCAGTAGTCTACTGGAACTCCAAGCAGGGGCAAGTCTACAGTGTACTGCCCAGACTCAAAGCAGGGTCAAGAGCTTGAAAAATTCCGATCAAACAGGCAGCAACTGACACTTCACCTTAGACCAGACTCTGTCAGGTCAAATAATCTCTCCACAAGTACGCAGAACAGAACCTACCCCTAACATAAAGCCCCAATTTAAGGATAAGACTGGAAAAATAAGTAAACAATAAAAGATTCCTATCATAAAGAGCTACTATGGTAACAGGGATGCCCAAGACACAAAGCCAAAAGAAAAAACGACAACAACTTTTAAAAGCAACACCTCAAAAAAAAAAACAGAATGGACACAAGATTCAACCAGAATTCCTGGGAGAGATAATTCAAGAATTAAAAATTAATTTATAAATGAAAGTGCTAAAGGAAAGGAAAGAATTGGAAAAGAAATGAGCATCCTGGAGGAAAGACTTGGAAGGAGAATTAATAGTTTAGTACAAAAGGTTGAAGTTCAGATCCAACCATGATAACACCCCTGCTTAATGAGATTCAATGGCTCCTCATTACCACGAAGATCAAATATAAACTCCTCTGTTTGGCATTTAAAGTTCTTCATAACCTGGCCTCTCCTACCTTTCCATCCTTCTCACACCTTAAACCCTCCATGACCTAGCTATACTAAACAACTTATAGCTTCCATCACTACTTGATCTCCCATCTCTGTACCTTCACACTAGGAGTTCCATGTCTGGAATGCTCTGTCCCTTTACCTCTGTCTTTTAGTTTCCCTGGCTTCTTTAAAAACTCAACTCAAAGGGCAGCTAGGTGGCTCAGTGGATAGAGCACCAGCCCTGAAGTCAGGAGGACCTGAGTTCAAATCCAGCCTCAGACCAAACACTTGACACTTACTAGCTGTGTGACCCTGGGCAAGTCACTTAACCTCAGTTGCCTAAAAAACAAAAACAAAAACAAAAACTCAACTCAAATCCTAACTGCTGCTGGAGGTCTTTCCCACTCCCCTCAGCTACTAATGCCTTCCCCTTTCAGATTATCTTCAGCTACTTTGAAGGTATGTATCTAGTCTGTATGTACCTAGTCATATGCATGTTGTATATCCATTAGAATGTGTGCTTCTGTGGCAGCTAGGTGGTGCAGTGGATAGAGCTCTGGGCCTTGAAGTCAAGAGGACCTGAGTTCAAATCTGGCCTCAGACAATTGACACTTACTAGCTGTGTGACCCTGGGCAAGTCACTTAACCCTGACTGCCTCACCAAAAAAAAAAAAAAAGAATGTGTGCTCCTTGAAGGCTTGGGGCTATTTTTGTCTCTCTTTGTAGCCTTGGTGCTTATGTGCCTTGCACATAACAAGCATTGTTGACTAGTTAGATTTAAATTAGAATCTTAATTAATTAAACTAGAAATTTAAATTAGAAATCTCTAAATCAGTCACAGGAAATCTTAAGAAAGGACTAGAAAACATGAATTTGTTCATGTTTCCCCTACAGTTCAAGAGAAAGAATTCTACAATTAGTTGCAGTTCTAGATTTATGAGATAATGACAAAAATTCTGATCTAATGTGACAGGCAAAGAAGAGTGACTAATCAAACTATCAGATGGCCTGACAATGCTAATCTAAGAAATCATAACTTCTTTTGCCTTGATTCTATATATATCAAATAATCCTCTGATTTTAATCTCATTTCCCAAGTTGGTTACCCTACTGGGAAAGGAATCTATCTTTGACCACATCTCTCGTAAGTGTGTCTAGCCTTGAAATTTGGCAGCTATCATGAGATATCACCCCAGTCTTGTATTCTAGTATTCAGGTCTAGGCAGACTAGCAGAACAATGAGGTCAAGAGAGCCTTCAGTCCCTGAACACACAGACAAGTCCAGCAGGGACTCACACTGCCATCCCATTCATGAACTCTTCCATTGCTTGGCAGTATATTGTGATAGCCACTCGAGCATCAGCATCAAAAGTGAACTCCAGGCTATACATGACTCTTGGCTTCTCATTCTCTTCTGTTGGGCTGTCAGCATCATCTTTGTACCTAGCCAAACAAAAGAAAAAAGGAACAGCAAAGTCAAATCGTTCAACAATCCAATCCTATCCCTCACAAGAAAACTTGCCAAATTTAGAGCCAATGGATTATCAGGATGCCAGGAAAGAGAAAGGAAACCAAAATTTCATCTTGCAGTCATCATCCTGCTTCAAAGTCAAACTGCTTATTTCCTCTAAATAGAGCTGCAGTCCTATATGGTTGTTATCATTGATAAACTTAAGGAAATGTCCACTTTCTATTCATTTACTTCCATTCCCCCAATTCCTGAAACACGCTCAGACGAAAATGAAACACGTCATCCTGGATAACATCTCAGCCAGTTTGTTTCTAAATAGGTCTTTTCTCAAAGGCATGGCTTAAATGTAAGCTTTGGTGTGTCATTCTTGAAACAACACTTCCTCTTGATAGACATCTATGCCTAAATGAGTGATACAATGGAGCTAGATTACTGTCATCTGCTTAAAGAAAACATCCTGCCTAGGAAATCTCAAGTTTGGCATTCTAATCATCCATTAGAATGTGAACTGCTTGGGGGCAAGGATTATCTTCTGCTTTTATTTGTGTCCCCAGAGCTCAGCACAAGCCTAGCACATAGTAGAAAAGAGGATCACTAGTCTAAACAATGATGAGTAAGTCAGTCTGCTTACTGACTGACCTACTCATCACTATGGCAGCTCTATTTTGTGCCCATAAAACCTGAGATGGCTATATCTTTGTGAAGACTATTCTGAGAGTGTAAATTTAGATGAGACCCAAACTAGGGAGAACCTGTACATGTCCAGAGTTATCAAAGAAATTCTACTCCAGGCCTGGACAGGTTACGGTTCAGATAACCCTTAGGCAAGTAGGTCCTAGGGCTTCCTTGGTGGATTCCAATTTAGGCTATGAACTGGCAATTGTCACATCTGATGTCTCAGGTAGATAAAGGATTCTTGTGATTATCTTGGTTCAACCACACATGGCTCCGAAAATATCCTGAAATGATATTTTTGGAAGGAATATTATGAGATGACCTCATAGCCCAGCAGTGCTATTATTTACACCAGAATGAAAGGAAGTATTTTTTTTCCTCTTCAAAAAACAACCAGATCTCTGAGCTCTGATTGTGTTTGCCATTTTGATGCACCACCTTCTTTTCAATGGACTCCTAGTACCTTTTTTCCTACTAAATCAAGGCCCTCCCTTCCCACCTTCCTTTCTCTCAGGAGACAAAGGGGGTCCTTCTCAGCATAGAGAAGCCTCTAAACACCACAAGTCTTCAAAACAGCGAGTTTCAGAGTTTAACACGCATGAATAAAACACTGCTCCCTCAAATAATCGGAAACATTGGTGATTGAATCTAGTTCAAAGCCTTCTGCTCAGCTTATGTGAAAGGACAAAAAAAAAAAATAGAATCATAATGGAATCATCAAAGAAACTGTTTATAGTCCCTCCAGACTCCCAGACTCTCTTTTCTTCAGTACCATTTAGAATAGTGAGCCTCTTTCCATTTAGTAGAGAATCTGACCATCCATTCACTTAGACCACACCCGTCGCACCCTCTGACTTTATGAGCACTGGATCCAACTTTCTCACCATTGTCTTGTATTTGAGGGAAGGAATGTTCAAAAAAATTACCTCACAAGCCGTAAGGAGTCTTTTCGAATATTCACCAAGCTTCTTAGGGTCTTCACAGGTTCATGAGGAGCAGGAGTGACATAGGGAAACTGGAAGACAAAAATCAAAACCAATCTGAAGTCAGTATCTAAGGATAGTGGGTAAATGCTATGCCAGACTATCCTCAAATTCAAGTATACAGGTTGCACTGAATCTAACCAGGGTCACATTTAGATATAATCAGCTAAACCATAGGGTTCCTGGGGAGAAACTTCAGTGTGTAACACATAACACAACAGTTTAGTATTTTGTGCTTTCCATTTGGCCATCGATGTCAAATTCTGCCAAAGGTCCAGAGGGTGAAGGAATCATCTATTTTATGGATGAAAAAAATGGAAGAAGAAAGACAAAGTAGTTAAGTAAGGCTTAGAATTTAAAGATTATCAAATCCTATTCCCATAATCAATCCTTAAAGATGGATTCTCTCGGCACCTTAACATTATTTAAAATTACACAGTTCCTAAAGCCCTGGAAGGATGTGAACTTTTGTTTTCATTATTTAGTTCCTCATTTTCAAAAAGCTATCTTCACTTTTCTGAAGAAATAGTGGACCTTCCTTCTCAAATGTTCAAACACCATCAAGTTTACAGAATAATTTAGGCCAAGAATTATAGCAGTATTCCAAATTTCAAAGAAATTTAGAAAACAGGCAAAAGTTATCTGTCCAACAAATTTGGCCATGTAAGGTAGAAGACAGATGCAGCAACAGTTAATAATGTGTCCCAGGTACCAAGTCAAATGTTAGTGATCATGGGAGAGAATCCAGGGAAATTTTCCAGCAGAATAAAGTTACTGTTAAAGAGACTTGGAGACAGAAAAGAAAGCTTTGAAAATGGGAGTAGTCCCAGAGAAAGCTCTCTCCTATACTCAAATTCTCTTTCAATGACAGATAAAGATTAGTCAATCAGTTAACTACCATTTATTAAGTACCTACTATGTGCTAAGCACTGAGTATATAAAAAAAGGCAAAAAACAGTCCTTGATCTCAAGGAGTTCACATTTCAATGGGGGAGACCACATGCAAATACCTATGTACAAACAAGGTATGTATATAAGATAAATTGGAGGTATTCTCAGAGGAAGGGTTCTAAGATTCAGTAGGACTTGATTCCTGCAGGTAGTGCGACTTTAGTTGAGATCTGAATGAAACTAGAGTAATTAGGAGGTGGAAATGAAGAGACAGAGTGGTACAGATAGCTAGCAACAATGCCTAGAGTCACAGAATGAAAGTGCTGTGTTCTAGGAACAGAAAGGAGGCCAATGTCACTGCACTGCAGAATATGAGGAGGAGAACAAGGTATAAGAAGACTGGAAAGGCAGGAGGAGGCCAGACTATGAAGGGCTTTAAAAGCCAAAAAGAGGATTTTATATTTGATCCTGGAGGTAAGAGGGATCCACTGGAGTTTACTGAATTGGGGGAAGAAGTGTTGCGGGGGATGGAGGGAGAGGAGGAGAGAGAATACTGTCAGACTTGCATTTCAGGAAAATCAGTTTGACAGCTGAGTGGATGACAGATTGAAGTAGAAAAGACTTGAGGCAGGGAGGCTACTGCAATCCAGGCAAAGGATGATAAGATAAGGGTCTACACCAGGGTGGGTGCAGTGTCAGAGAAGAGAAGGGGATATAAAGGAGAGATGTTACAAAGGTAGAAATGACTAGACTTGAAAGCTGACTGGATATGGGGTAGGGAGGGTAAGAATAAAGAACTGAAAATGCCACCTAGGTTGTGAGCCTGGGTGACTGGAAGAATGGTAGTATCCTTGACAGTAACAGGGAAGTTAGTAAGAGGGGAGGGTTGGGGGAGAAAGATTTAGTTTTGGATCTGATGAGTTTAAGAGGTCTATGGGACATCCAGTTTTTGATGTCTAATAGGCAGTTGGATATGCGAGACTGGAAGTCAGGAGAAAAGTTAGGGCTGGAGAAGTAGATCTGAGAGCATTCAGCATAGAAATGATAATTGAATATATGGGATCTGATCAGATCACCGAGAGAAGTGGGCCCAGGAAGAGCCTTGGGAGATCCTCATGGCTCAGCAGGAATAACCTACATGAAGATCCAGCAAAAGAGACAGAAGAGGAGCAATCAAAGAGGTAGGAGAACCACGAAAGAATAATGTCACAAACACCTAGAAAAAAAGAGTACCAAGGAGCAGAAGGTGATCAACAATGTTAAAGGCTACAGAGAGGTCAAGAAAGATGAGGACTGAGAAAAGGCCATTAGATTTGGCCATTAAGAGACCATTAATAAATGTGGAGAGAGCAGCCACTTTAGTTAGATTAGATCAGAGCTTCTAAAACTTTTTCCACTCGAGACCCCTTTTCAAGTTTCAGCAGCGCTTATTGGTGTTGCATGATGTGACAGTATGCGCAGTGCAAAATTCAAGTGCTTTTTGTTCAGAACTAAGGCTGCAGGGAAGTTGCAAGATGCAACATGGGCAAGGACTGCCAGAAACACCTCAATTCATTACACATTTGATTTTTAATTAATTTTTGGTCATTGCACATTCAGAAACTTTTACTGTTGCCAAATTGCCCGTATGGGCTTGCGACCCACAGTTTAAGAAGCACTTAGACCAAGAGCCCCATAGTATCAAAGGACCCAAAGTCAACCTAGAGACGACTAAAGAAAAATCCAAGTCAAGGAAAAGAAGTTTTGAAGTTGCTAACAAAACATTTCACCAAGACCAAAGGAAGTATCTGACGCTATGACAATTCAAAAGCACCAATAAAAGCTTGTCCACAAACTCAGACCTGCATTTGGTTTACAGCCAACCTGTATTTCTACTTCACCCTAGCTGGAGTGTCTTCCCTTCCCGCCCCCTTCACCAGTCCAAACACTATCTAGTCTTCAAAGTCCTCTCTGAAGGTCACGGCCTCTACCGAGCCTTCCCCAAACCCAAAGTTCAGTAATCACTGCTCCCATGGTACTCCTGTACATAGTCTATACCACAACTATCTCATGTCTGTTTATATTCATAGAGATCAGGATTAGGAATGGATCTGTGATTTCATTGGTGTAGGAGTTCCTAATGAGAAATTTCTTCTACCAACACATGTCAGCACCTTATAGTCTTTTTTAAAAAATTATTTTTTGTTAAAAATTGTTTTCACATGCAACTGGGAAATAAGATATACAGGCAATGGGGTACAGAAATCTATTCGGCCCTACAGGAAAATAGAAGGAGTAGGGGATAAGAGAAGGGCGGGAGTTGATAGAAGGGAGGGCAGATTGGGGAAGGGGTATTCAGAATGTATGCCATCTTGGGATGGGGGAGGGGTGAGATGGGGAGAAAATTTGAAACTCAAAATATTGTAGAAATGAATGTTGAAAACTAAAAATAAATAAACAAAAAAAAAGAGATGGGCCTTTATGGTAGTAGGATTATGTATGCTGAAAGCTTTGAAATTTCTCAAACATGATCATCCAAAATTTCCTGAATGCTTTTTTCTGAATTGTAGAATCAGCGTGTTGTTCATTTGTAGTACCTGTCAAGATACACATACTGATAGAGTAATCTAATGGTCCTCTGACTCAGCTGCATACCACAGCCTTGCTATTATGTTTTTCATTCACTTTGCCTTTCTTTGTAGATGATCAGACAAATTTCATATTGTTGTAGAACCCATCAGGAGACTCATTAGTGTTTGGAGCTGCATACAACATGTTTTGTGAATATAAGTTTTGGGGAACCTATCACTAGTAAATGTTTTTGTTATTGTATGTACTTTACCTAGACAATTTCCATGATACTAATAAACACTGTAAATTAATATACGAGGTATTCCAAAAACTCTAATTGCTTAAAACTGACCTAAGACTTATGGAACACCTTGCATATCTCCCTGTTTAACTTTTTACCATACAGCAATATTTAGTGTTTAAAGTTCAGTGTTTCATATATGCTATGTCCTTTTCTGATCCTCCAAGTTCCTAGAACTCTTATCTCTCTTAAATTATTCTCTATTCTGTTTTTTGAATTTACTTAAATGTGTGCCCATTTCTCCCCAATAATGTGCAAGCTCCTTGAAGCAGAAACTGTTTTATCTTTGTCTGTTTATCTCCAGAATCTACCATATTTCCTGATGTTCAATAAATGCAGAATGAACAAATGAAAAAAAAATTAAAAAATTATTTTTTTTCAACAAACAAAAATCTGTTTCTCTTTCCTACTCCCTTGGAGGAATAAGAAAAAGAAAACCCTTGTAACAAATATGCATAGGCAAGAAAACCTAATTTCCAAGTTGGCCATGTCCAAAAAATTAGTCTCATTCTGCACTCTGAGTCCATCACCCCTTTGTCATGAATCACTGGACTACCCAAAAGCCATGAATACCTATATATGTGCTTGTTGTTTCCCTCATTAGAATGTAACTCCTTGAGGGGAAGAACTGTTTCACTTTTTGTCTGTATTCCCAGCACCTGGCAAAGTACTTGACACACAGTAGGCACTTAACAAATGCTGCTGATTAACAGAAAAAGTAGAGAAATGAAAAACAAAGGCTCATTAGAAATTATTTCTTGTAAAAATCATGTAATCTTGGAGCTTACATGTCATTTCAACTGAACTGAACAAGCATTTATTAAGTACCTAGTGTGTAAAGTATACTGTCCTAGGTGCTGGGGGTCCTACAATGCCCCCCGCCCCTATCAACTGGTCATCCAGCTTTGGCTCTGCAGAAGAGTATATAGACAGTTCTCATATTACGTAAGTGGAATGTTCCACAGACCTCTACATAAGAGATTTTTACATAATGCAAATTTGCCCACGGACATGGGGAAGGGAGGGAGAGAGGGGGCCACACACCTGTAGAGGGAATAGGCCTGCACAAGGTGCAAGGACACATGAGGGCCAGAGACAAAGATGCAAAAGTAGGAGGAGGAACATGTGGGGACTGGGACCAGCCACACTGAGGCCTGGCTGGAACTGAGAGAGAAAAACATGGTGGGGTAGATACGTGGGGGGCCAGACACAAACACATATTACCCGAGTGTTGATGGACAGAAGACAGACATGTGGGGGACAGACATACTGGTGGGTACACAGGGAGGAACAAAGGTTTCCTATCTCAGTGCCAGAGGTCTCAAGCCAAATCCCTTACCCAGTGCCAGGGCGAATGGAGGTCTCTTTATGTATTTGTTCTTCTGCTTTCACTTGGAGGGGTTTTTTAAGGGTTTGGGTTTTTTTTGTTTTGTTTTGTTTGTTTGTTTTTTGCTAGAGCGGTGGCAGACTATGGAGCACCAGTTGAGGGGTTAGAGCAAAGAGAGAGAGCATAGCACTGTAGAGTAAAGTTAACATAGGTGGTTTTTGATATGGGGATTTCTTTAAGAATTTTTTGCATAAGGTGAATTTATATAAAGCAAGAACTGTCTGTAGAGGAAAAATCCTTGGATTTGAATTTCATTAGATTCAATTTCAGTTTTTAATTACTTCATTACCCTTCCTGGGTCATTATTTCCTCATCTTTATAAAGTGAGGAGATTGGCCTGGATGATATTAAAGGTCCCTTTTAGCTCTAAGTCTATATTCCCATGATATGAAAAATGAAGGGGTGAGATTAGATGAATTCTAAGGTCCATTTTACCTCTATATCTTTTGACAGTCCTATGATTTCCAATGATAGAGAAATCATTGTAATCAATACTTCCAAACAAACTGTTAGATTTCATAAAGCACCCTGAACTGAACCTAGGACTTTCTTAGGTACTTTACAATCTTCCCTTACTATCTATTTACTGACAAAAGCGAGCGGTTCCTTCAAACTCGACTGGAAGCAGAAGGGGTTAGTTAATTCATGAATGACAGAGAAGGGGAAAATGAAGCCAAAGCGTATGAAAGTGAATCATATCACAAAAATTTGATAGTCGTGGGCACAGTCCGTAATGGAGCTGGCATGGGATAGAAGAGGCCTGACTCAAATTAAACCCACATCTTCATGGACTGCTCAACTTGTCTCTCACAAACAAAAACATCAAACAAAAACAAAAAAGCCACCCCAGTTCTTGAGTTGAAACACTAGCTGGAGCTAGAGTGGAGAATGTATTTTTACTGCTGACCCTTCAGCACTTCACCCTCATCCCATTCTTTCTGATATAGTACTTCAGTACAGTCAGTTGATAAATATTTATTAAGCACCTACCATTAAGCACCTACCAGGGGATACAAAGAAAAGCAAAAGACAGCCTCTGTCCTTGAAGAACTCACAATCCAATGGAGGAGACAACAAGCAAACAACTATGTACAAACAAGTTACATACAGAATAAGCAGGAAGTAATCAACATAAAGAAGGCACTAGAATTGAAAGGGACTGCAGATGGCAGAGTTTTATCTGTGACTTAAAGGAAGCCAGGAGTTAGAGATGAGGAAGGAGAGCATTCCAGGCATGAGAGAGAGACAGAGATTGAAATGCACAGAGCTGAGAGAAGAAGTGTCTAGTTTGAGTAACTGCCAGGAAACTGGTGTCACTGGATCAAAGAGTACATGACAGGGTGTAAAGTGTAAGAAGCCTGGAAAGGTGAGGGGAAGATAGGTTACGAAGGGCTTTGGATGCCAGAGAATTTCACATTTTATCCTGGATGTGACAGGGAGTTACTGGAGTTTATTAAATGGGGGATGCCACGGTTGGACCCATGCAGGAAGGAGGCAGATACCAATTTACCTCAACTTCAATGGTTAATTATGAGAAATGGATCAGGAAACTTGGAGAACTTGATAGGCCATAGCAAAAGAGAGTCCTAACAACCTACTCTCATGCCATGAAGCCAAGCCTCATCTCTAACAATTCTCTAACATTGCCGTACCATTCCATGTGCACGAATACACGAAACCTTAAAAGACAAACCAGCCCTCTGGATTCTGTAATGTGGTCCCAAGTTCAAGGACTTGCCTGCACTGGTCTGTTGCCCAGGAAGTTCAGATCCATGTTCTCTCCAAAGAGGTAACCCTCAGGGTGAGGGGTGTCGAATTTCTCACCTCCCATGAAAAAGTGTGTGGCAAAGTAGTTTCCTGAAAAGATAAAAACACAGCTTCAGACCATGCAGGTCATCAGAGTATGATGGGAGTGTGTCAGGGATACAATGAGCCCAGCCCCAAAGGAGGCTATTCTGTAAGCAGGAGCTGGTTTCCTTCACTGTCTTACTTTGGGAGAACATAGAGGATGGACAACTTCTTCAGATCTGCAGTATCGTTAGTTTTGTCATTTCACCCCTCTGACAACCTCCCACTTTTTATTTTTCTTTCGTGATTAGGAAAGAAGGAATTGAGTAAAATAACTCAACCTAGGGACCTATATTAATCACTTTTTTTCCTTCATTTTTATTTTTCTTTTTTAAAAATTTATTTTCTTTTTAACTTATGGAAAAAAACAAGCTTTTCTGTAACAGTATAATAAAAAAAGAAGATTGCACATGAAACTGAAAATCTACTATGTATAACTTGCTATTCCTTTTAAATACACAACAAAATTATGATGTAAATTTCTTTATTCCTAAACTATCAATTATGCTTCTGAGCCAACCTCTGGAACTACATATAGGCTAGCACAGTCAAATTCTGATATTATTTTGCTGAAAGATACAGCTTTGCTCATCACTGTCTCACCTCTACCCTCTTGACTTGGTGGATACACATAAGCCAAAGTGGATATACCTGGAAATGAAAGATAATTCAAAGATCCAAGGGACCCCTTGGGCAAGATTTTCAAAGTTAATATGATTTATTTCTTAGTTCCGAGAGATAGGCCTTCTCCTTTCCAAAGCCAATCCCTCTACATGTTCCCTTGATCCCATCTCCTCCCATTTTCTCCTTCAGATTGCTCCTTCCATCGTTCTTCCCCTCTCTCTAAACTCCAACTTCTCCCTATTTACTAAGTATTCTTACTTACTGCCTTCAAGCATTCCCAAGTCTCCCCCATCCTTAAAAACCTTCATCATATACCACCTTCCCTATTAACTATTTAGTCCTATACTTCTCTTCTTTGTCATTAAAAATGTTTTCTATACTTGGTAACTCCACTTTCTCTCCCCTCACTCTTCTCTAAAGCCTCTGTAATCTGGCTCCAAACTGAACTCAACTGAACTGCTCTCTCCAAAGTTAACGATGATTTTAATTGCCCTATCTAAGGGTCTATTTTCAATCCTGATCTTTCAGTACCTTGAGGCCACACATCAAACATTGTTGACTACATTCTCATTCTCTGGTTTTAATGACATGCTCTTTTGGTTCTCCTCCTGTTAGACCACTCATTCTTTTTTTTTTTTTTTTTAGTGAGGCAATTAGGGTTAAGTGACGTGCCCAGAGTTACACAGGTAATGAGTGTTATGTGTCTGAGGCTGGATTTGAACTCAGGTCCTCCTGACTCCAGGGCCCAGTGCTCTATCTACTGTGAACCTAGCTGCCCCTAGACCACTCATTCTTAGTCTCTTTTGTTGGAGCATCTTCACATCATACCTACTAACTAAGAGCATAACCTAAAGTTCTTCCCTGGGCCCTCTTCTCTTTCCTCTCTATTCTCTCTCCTGAGAGCCTCATCAGCACTCATGGGTTCAATTATCATCTTTATACAGATAACTTCTACATACCTAACCTTAGGCTTGCCTCCTGAGTTTCCAGTCCCCTATCACCAACTGTCTATTGGCCTTCCTTTAATAACACCATCTATCATTCATTCATTCATTTAGAAAGTCTTGAGGCAGCTAGGTGGCACAGTGGATAGAGTACTGGTCCTGGAGTCAGGAGGACCTGAGTTCAAATCCAGCCTCAGACACATAACACTGACCAACTGTGTAACTCTGGCCAAGTCACTTAACCCCAATTGCCTCACCAAAAAAAAAAAAAAAAAAAAAAGTAACTGTTAGTTCCAAGCAATGCTACAAAAAAATAAAATAAAATAAAAAAGATAGTCTTTACTAAACACCTACTATATGTACAGGACCTATGCTAAATAGGCTCTTCGAGATCAACAAAAGAAGGTAAGGCATGGGTTCTGCTTTCTAGGAACGTACAATCAATCTAATTGAGGAAACAGGATATACGGTACTTTACACAAAGTTGGTCCTCAATATTTGCCAAAAGAATGAAATGCTGAAACAATTAAGTAGCTAAGTTGAAAAACAAAATTTTTTTGAGCACGTTCTTATGTCCATGAATGACACTGTGTCTGGCCTGTCATTACAGCAATATAACACAATATAAGATTAAACAAAACAAGCGATAGAGACAATGCACTGAAATTCAGAGAAAGGTCTGGCACCCTGGGCAAAACTGGAATGCAAAATGCCAGACCTTGCTCCATTTCTCTCTGTCCCCTCAGTAGTACCAGTAGAGTTTGCTCTACTAATTTGTACTAACTTAAGGGTTTCTTTGGAAATATTCTTATGTCTTTTCCAATTGTGTTCACTTTATTCACAATTAAGACTACAAGTTCTTCAAGAAAAGGAACTGTGTCTTCTTTTATATCTCTCCAAGGTTGAATAAGCACAGTGCAACCCTGTGAATCACTGAAGAGGCATTCATTCAACAGCCATGGATGCTGGCTGTCAGGCCTCAGCACACCTCCTGAGGGCTCCTTCTATCTCTTGTATAATCTTCACAGTGCCTAAGCACCGTGCTGGTCTCCAGTAAAGATCTTTTGAGGCACAGGGGAAGAAATACAAGAGAATACCATTCCTTAAGGAACTTACAGCCTACCACAGGATAACGAATGAAGTGCCCACATTTTTTTAATCTCATGTGATTCCATCTTCACCAGTAGAGAAATGTCAGCTATTATGAGGCAACAGTGGCATAATGGAAAGAAGTAACGCAGAAGAAAGAGTTCGTGAGAGTCAGAGGCCTGAATAAATGCCCAAACTCTGATGCTTCCCAGCTGAGTGACCATGAATAAGTTATTTAGCCCCCAGTACACTAGCATCCACCTCACAGCAACGCTATGAGAAAGGTTCAGTGTAAATCTTAAAGTCCAATGCAAAAGTGAGCTATTGAGGCAGCTAGGTGGCACAGTGGATACAGCACCGGCCCTGAAGTCAGGAGGACCTGAGTTCAAATCTAGCCTCAGACCAAACACTTGATACTTACTAGCTATGTGACCCTGGGCAAGTCACTTAACCCCAACTGCCTAAAACAAAAAACAAAAAACAAAAAAAAAAGTGAGCTATTATTATTAACATGGAAAACTGAGAATTGATCGTAGTTAGAAAGCCTTTTGGAGCAGGAAAGCAATTTAAAAATAAAAACCAGAGAAGATGGTGGAGAAAAGGCAAGGGACTTGTCTGAGCTCTCCCCCAAACCCCTCCAAACAATTTTAAATAATGCCTAAAACCAATTCTGAAGCAGCAGAACCAACAAAAGGACAAGGTGAAATAACTTTCCAGCCCAAGACAACTTAGCAGGTTGGCAGGAAAGATCTGTTGCACAGGGATGAGAGCAGAGCTCAGTGCAGCACAGGCCATGCCCAGCAAACCAGTAGTAGGTTTTGGAAGTGACTGAATCAGTGGTAACAGTGGGGGTTTCTGGACTTCTCAGCCCACAGACAGTAAGGGGGCCAGACAACTGGTCAGAAGAAGATGACAGGAATTCCTATGCTGGCACTAGAGGCAGGACTCTGTTGCTTTGCCCACACTTGGACCTAGGTCACAGTCCTGGGTCTCAGTCCCAGAGCAAGGAGCAGCACTAGCACATCAGAGCTTGTGGCCGGAGGGGAGATAGGACCCTGGTCACAGTTCCAGGGCAGAAAAGAGTGCTTGTGGTTGCTCACAGAGCAGGAGAATAGTAAACACACCTCTTCCTAGGTCATACCATCTTGGAAGAACCAAAAACTTACAGGTTCCCAGAATTATCTTTGAAAACAGCTGCATAAAAAACCTGAAGCTTGGGACAGTGCTCCCTCCAGTCTGGAAGCAGATCCTCACTTCAGCAGAGAGTTAAAAGGCAATAGAAAAAAAAAAAGGCTGGATAAATGAGCAGATTATATGCTGACTATAGGAAGTTATATTTGACAGGGAAGATCAAAATACAAACTCAGAAGAAGACAACAAAGTCAAAACTGTTAAATCCAAAGCCTCAAAGTAAAACATGAATTGGTCTCAGGCCACAGGAGAGCTCAAAAAGGCTTTTAAAAATCAATTAAGACAGGTAGAGGAAAAATTGGGAAGAGAAATGAAAATGATGCAAGAAAATTGTGAAAAAAGAGCCAAGAGCTTGGTAAAGAAGGCACAAAAAAATATTGAAAAAATAACACCTTAAAAAACAGAACTGGGGGCAGCTAGATGGTGCAGTGGATAGAGCACCAGCCCTGAAGTCAGGAGGACCAGAGTTCAAATCTGGTCTCAGACCAAACACTTGACACTTACTAGCTGTGTGACTCTGGGCAAGTCATTTAACCCCAGTTGCCTTAAAAAAAAAAACAAAAAAACAAACAAACAAAAAAAACAGAACTGGCCAAATAGTAAAAGAGGCACAAAAATCCAATGAAGAGAAGAAAGCAGAATTGGCCAAATGGAAAAAGGTATACAAAAATTCACTGACGAGAAGAACTCTTTAAAAAGCAGAATTGGCCAAATAGAAAAAGAGGCACAAAAATTCACTGAATAAAAGAACTCCTTAAAAAAGTGGAATTGGCCAAATGGAAAAAGAGGTACAAAAGCTCACTGAAGAAAATAATTCCTTAAAAATCAGAATTAGGAGGGGCAGCGAGGTGGCGCAATGGATAGAGCACTGGCCCTGAAGTCAAGAGGACCTGAGTTCAAATCCAGCCTGACCAAACACTTTACACTTACTAGCTGTGTGACCCTGGGCAAGTCACTAAACCCCAACTGCCTAAAAAATAAAATAAAATAAAATTTAGAATTAGGGGCAGCTAGGTGGTGCAGTGGATAGAGCACCGGCCCTGAAGTTAGGAGGACCTGAGTTCAAATCCAGTCTTAGACCAAACATTTGACACTTACTAGCTATGTGACCCTGGGCAAGTCACTTAACCCCAATTGCCTAAAAACAAAACAAAACAAAACAAAAATTAGAACTGGTCAAGTGGAAGCTAACAAATCCATGAGACATCAAGAAACAATAAAACAAAATCAAAAGACTAAAAAAAAAAAAATAGAAAAAAATGTGAATTATCTCATTGGAAAAACAACTGACCTGGAAAATCAATCCAGGAGAGATCATTTAGGAATTATTGAACTACCTGAAAGCCATGATGAAAAAAAGGACCTAGACAACATTTTTCAAGAAATTATCAAGGAAAACTGCCCTGATATTTTAGAATCAGAGGGTAAAATAAAACTTGAGAGAATACAATGATCACCTCCTAAAAAAGATTCCAAAATGAAAACTCATAGGAATACTACAGTCAAATACCAGAGCTTGTAGGTCAAGAAAAAAATACTGCAAGCAGCTAGCAAAAAACAATTCAAATATCATGGAGTCATAGTCAGGATAACACAAGATTTAGCAGTTTCTACATTAAAAAACTGGAGGGCTTGGATTATGATATTCCAGAATATCATATCTGGAACAGATATGTTCCAGAGCTAGGATTACAACCAAAAATCACTTATCCAGCAAAACAGTATAATCCTGCAGTGGAAAAAATAAACATTCAATGAAATAGAGGACTTTCAAATATTCCTGATAAAAACCAGAGATGAATAAAAAATTTGACTTTCGAATAAAAGACTCATGACAAGCATAAAAAAGTAAACAAGAAAGATAAATCATAAGGGATTCAATAAAGTTAAACTGTTTACATTTCTACATGAGAAAATGATACTCATACCTTCTAAAAACTTTCTCATTATTAGAGCAGTTAGAAGGAGTCTACAGAGACAGAAGGCACGGGTCTGAGATGAATATGACAGGACAATTATCTAAATAAAAAAAAATAAGGGGTGAGAAAAAGGAATACACTGAGTGAAACAGCAAGGGAGAAGTAAAATGGGACAAATTATCTGACACAAAAGAAGTGAGGAAGAGCTTTTACCATGGGAAATGGGGGGGGGGGAAGAAGCATATGAACCTTACTCTTATCAGAATTGGCTCAGAGAGGGAGTAACACACACACTCAGATGGGTATAGAAATCGATCTTACCATACAAGAAAGTGGGAGGGGAAGGGAATAAGAAAAAGGGAAGGAAGATAACAGGAAGGAAGGTAGATTAGGAGAGATAAAAGTCAGAAGCAAAACACTTTTGAGAATGGACAGGGTGAAAGGAGAGAGAGTAGAATAAACAGGATGGAGGGAAATATATAGTAACCATAACTGAAAAAAAAAATTTACAGCAAGTTTCTCTGAAAAAGACCTCATTTTTCAAATATACAGAGAACTGAGTCAAATTTATAAAAATAAGAGTCATTCCTCAACGGAAAAATTCTCAATTGATAAACTCTCTACAGTTATATGAAAAAATGCTATAAATCACTATTGGTTAAAGAAATAAAAATTAAACACTCTGAGCTACCACCCCACACCTATCAGATTGACAATTACAACAGAAAAGGAAAATGACAGATGTTGGAGAGGATGTGGGAAAACTGAGACACTAATGTACTGTTGGTGGAGTGGTATACTGATTCAACAGTTCTGTAGAGCAATTTGGAACTATGCCCAAAGGACTATAAAACCATGCATTACCCTTTGACCCAGCAATACCACTATGAGGTCTGTATACCGGAGAGATAAAAAACACAAAAATATTTACAGCAGCTCTTTTAGTAGTGGCAAAGAATTAGAAATTAAGAAGTCCATCAATTGAAGAACAGCTGAACAAGCTATTGTATATGATTGTGATGGAGTAGTACTGTACTATAAGAAATGACGAGCACAATGCTCTCAGAAAAACCTGGAAAAGACTTACATGAACTGATGCAAAGTGAAATGCACAAACCAAGAGAGTATTGTGTATAATAATAGCAACATTGTATGATGATGAATTGTAAAAGACTTAGATATTCTCAGCTACACAATGATCTAAGACAATTCTGAAGGATTTATGATAAAAATGCTATCCATCTCCAAAGAAAGAACTGATGGAGTCTGAATGTAGATCAAAGCATACTTTTTTCTTGACCTTATTTTTCTTGGGGGTTTTTTGTCTGTTTTCTTTCACAATATGACTAACATGGACATATGTTTTGCATAACTGCACATGTAGAACCTATATCAAATTTTGTGCCTTCTCATGGGGGGCAGGGAAGAAGGGAATTTGGAAATCAAAAATGTTTGAAAACAAATATTTAAAATTATTTTTACATGTAATTGAAGGAAAAAAACAAAGAAACAAAGAAAAAAAAACAAAGAAAAATGCCAGTTACACAATTGGGGAAATTAAGTTACCGAAGAGGAATTACAATGAAAATATGAATATTCAATCTTAGTCTTCTTTCACCAAACCAGGAAACTTCTGATCAAACAAAGTCACTAATTACCCACATACGGAGAGGGTAAAGATGATTCTTGGTTCCGGCCTTAAAGCATCATCAATCCTGACTGACTCTGAGAAGTCATTTCCTGATACTCTGAGAAGCTGATTTATTTTACAATGTTTTTCCTTCAAAGATCTCTGTTCAGTACTTTTTAATATACTTAGTATTAGTACATTTAGCACGGCTGCTTAAATACACAGTCTGCCTGACTACAATTCTACAAGTCACAACAAAATTACAAGCAAGGCTTGGAACCAAAGTACTATTTAAACTGGCTAAAGATCAAACTGTCTATAGACTGCTGCTATCACCCTTTGCTGGCTCTCTGCCTTTGCTGATTCAGACCCTGAGGTTTGACTTAGCCCAAGAAAAATGTCCAAGCAACCCTTTAATGGAGGGAGGAAATGGGCAGCACCTGGAAGTCAGACATCCTCAATAATAATAACTTACATTTATACAGCACTGTAAGGTTTGCAAAGCACTTTACATACAGTATCTCATTTTATCCTCACAATCAATCTCATGAGATAGACGCTATTATTATCCTCTAAATTATCTCCCTGAGATGCAAGCCAGATTTGCAGTCCTGAGTGTCCAGAAGTTCATGACAGCTGGGGCAACCCTGTGCAGGGAAAAATATAGGACCACTGCTTCAAGAATCACCAGGCCCATCTTCTCTCTAGGGCACTATATGCTTTTCACACTATCAATGTCTACTCTCAATTCTTTTGCCCTCTTGTCTTATTACTGTTCTATCAAGCCTTGCCAAACTCCAACCCTGGATTACTCTAATCATCTGCCTCCTCTGAACCTACTGATTAGGGCCAGTAGAAACCTACGTTTTGATTTCTAGCTTCAACTTGCCCTCCCTACAAGACAATCTTTTACTCCTCCTTAATTCTCTTTTCCCTCCCCACAGAGACTGTTCCTAAACTTTTCTTCTCTCTTCACATAGCCCACCCTCCCCACCCTCTCAGATGAGAACTTTACTGGGAAATAAAGACCACTTGCCTGTGCTCCCTCTTCCCAAATCTCAAAATCCCTTAGCAACTTGACTTCATTACTTCTTTGACCCCATTTTCTAATAAGGTAGCCTTACCTGGTCCTCTTCAAGGCCAATCCCTCTACATGTACATTTGCTCCCATCTTCTCCTGTCTTCTCCAGCAGACTGTCCCCTCAACCGTCTCTCTCTAACCTTCAGTCTCTCCCTATCTACTGGTTCTTTCCTTCCCTGCTGCCTACAAGCATTTCCAAGTCTTCCCCATCTTTAAAAAAACCTTCATTAGATCTTACCATCCCCTCAAACTATGATCTAGTCTTTCTCCTCACTTTCTCAAACTCTCAGAAAAAGCTGATGGTGGTGCCCCCACTTCCTTTCCTCTCATTCACTATTCAAGCTTCTGACTTTATCACTCAACTGAAACTGCTCTCTCCAAAGTTACCAAATGATCTCTTAATTGCCAATTCTGATGGTTTTTCTCAGTCCTCATATTTCTTGACTTCTCTGTAGCGGTTAGCACTGTTGACTGGTCTCTTCCTGGACACTCTCTCTTCTCTGGTTTCAATGACACTATTCTCTGCTGGTTCTCCTGCTACCTGTCTCACCAGTCATTCTCAGTCTTCACTGCCAACTCTTCATCCATATTATGTCCCCTAAATGTGCGTGTACTCCAAAGTTCTGTACTTGGTCCTCTTGTCTTCTCTCTCTACACTCTCTCATTTGTTGATCTCAGCTCCTATGAGTTTAATGATCATCTCTATGGAAATGACTCTCACCTTTATATCCAGATTCAGTCTCTCTTCTTAGTTCTCGTTCTCTCGCCACTAAATGCATATATAACATTTCAAATTGGATGTTTCATAAGTATCTCAAACTCATGTCAAAAACAATTCATTATCTTCCCCCAAAACGCACCTTTCTTCCAAACTTTGCTATTTCTGTCCAGGTCATCATCATTCTTCCAAGTCTCCCAGGTTCACAACCTCAGAATTGTCCTTAACTTTTCACTCTCCCTCAACCACACATACTGAAGCAGTTGTCACATCTTCTTGATTCTATTTCCACAACATCTTATGCATCCTTCCTGTTGTCATAATTCACATAGCCAGAGGTATACTGGAGCTAGTTCAAATTGGAATTGCTAAATTTTTGGTGTAAGCATTTACACTGGAGAAATCTGCAAACGCTACAAATCAGGGCTTGATTTATTGTTTTGTCCATTGCCTAGATGTAAGAAAGTAATGGAGAAAATGTTAATGCAGATAAAACTTTAAAAGTGTGCCCTGGGCACACTTCTTTTTTTTTTTAAAGAAAGCAGCTCTTAAATATTTACTAACACACCCCTGGTTCAAGCCCTCCTCGTCTTTTGCCCAGACTACTGTAATGGTCTCTTAATTGATCTCCTCAGCTAGACTCTCTCCCCATTCTATTTGTTCTCCATATTGCTAGCGGCCAGATCTTTCTTAAGTGAAATTTGGACCACTTAACTTACCTAACACAATAAATTCCAGTGATCTCCAATTGGGTCTTGGATAAAACATAAACTTGTTTGGCTTTTAAAGTCTTTTTACAATCTGCCCAACTGACCTTTTCAGCCTCATCATATATTACTTCACTTCCTACACTCAATAGCCTATCCAAAAGGATCTTCTTTCCGTTTATCACATACAGCATTGCATCTTCCATCTCTGGTGATCATCCCCCATGCCTGGAATGTACTCCCTTTTTAGTTCTAGTTCACAGAAATCTTTACTTCCTTCAAAACTCCACTCAAACACTATGTTCTATAGGAAGCCTACCCTGACCACCCCCATCCCGCAACGGCTAATGTTCTCTTCCCTATACTATCTTGTGTTTATTTTGTAATTTAAAAAATTTTAATTGTGTATAGGCTTATATATGTACCTATTGTCTCCTGTCAGGGAATTATCTCCACCAAAAGGAATGGGGTCTCTTGGAAGAGGTGTACTCATGGGGTAGGAGATGGGAAGGAGGCTATCCAATGACTATGGATCGAAGAAAAGAGCCAAACTGAAAGCAATGTATCACCATCCTAAGGAATAAACTCTCTCTGAATAGTAGCTTCAATGTCCTAGGGCATAGATTTAGTTTTTATAACCTTTCAGGTCCGTTTAGAGTACCTAGCCAATCAGTCTTCAGGAACTTAGGATAGATAAGTAAAACATTTTGCAGGAGAGGGAGGGGTAGAGAAAGAGAGAGATAGCCAAGGGAAAAAAAGGAGTTTTTGGAAAACAACCAGTGGGATTTGTTGTAAGAAAACATTCCCCGTGTAAGGATGGGAGACAAGGGGAAAATGATCAACTACTTTTACAATTGTGGAAAATTGAGACAAAACATCAGGGTGTCTTATCCAAGGACAAGAAGTAGCTGTTACAACAGTGGATGACACCATTGGCTTTACCGTGCCTTTTTCCTTCAATAGTGGTTGGGGACTTTCTGCTATTAGACCACCCGGTGGGTACAGGTTTGTCCATCAAGACACTGTAAAATCGTTGTATTTCCTATTTTTCTCCCACACTCCCTGACCAGAATGAAAGCTCCCTGAGAGCAGATTATTTTGATTTGTCTTTCTACTCTCAGCATCAAGCACAGTCCTAGCAAGCTATAGATATTATTAAGTTAATGCTTGTTGACTGATTAATTGACACAAAGTGGAAATGGCCATTAAACATCTTTTCACTTCGGGAATAAAGTAGAATCCTAAAATTTTGGTCCAGTTGTGGTACGCAAATCTTCCTCCTCCCAAGTCTCCTTATTCCTAAAAGCTGATAACTAGACCCAGGAAATTTGGAGACAGCAGTTTTAAGTGATAAATAGAATCAGAAAATTTGTATCAACAACTTTGAAAACTAGCTTTCATAACTATAGTAACACCTTACCTATCTAGAGTGAAACTACCCTGACATTCCTCCTGTCTAAAATGGTTAAAATTCTAAAACGTGTGCTTAAAGATATAAGAAAAAAATGTGGATATCCGGAACCCCTAATCCCCAAGGGTTCCAGGTAGCCATGGTTGTTAACTATATTTGAAAAAAACATAATCTCAAACAAGTAAAATGTCACTCCTCCCTGATGTCTGGTCTTGATCCATTTTTCCCACACTTAGCATGGTTAAGGGGAGCAAAAAAGAATCTCAGCTGCTCCCGAAAGCACTTTATAAACTGTAAGTCCCTCTCTAAGTGTGAGTCATTATTATTAATAGTAGCTGGTTTGAGTGGCAGACAAGCCAGCTGCCATCCTAGGCTCTCCTAGAACATCCTCTCTTATCCAACTGACATTCTAGGAGTTATTTCAGCCAAGACCCTGCCATTTAGTTCAATCTCCCCCAGGGAGCTGCTATTAACCATTTCTCTGGCTTGCTGTTTTCCTAGCCTCTTACTCCTCACCTCCAGAATGTTCCCAAGTCTTCCTGTATGAGAAATGGAAGCCTGAAAGCAGCCATATTACAAGGAAGCAGAGGACCTAAAAAATCCAACAAGTCATTTTAGCCATTCTGTATTCCTGTTTCATTGATTGGTCCCTCATATATACTTTCTAAGTCCTGGTAAATGATTTATTCATTCATTCATCCATTCAATAAATACTTATTAAAAGCCTACTCTATCTAAGAATTGTGCTATTGGGGAGTTCACAAAGATAAATAGGACACAATTTCTGCCCTCAAAGAGATGATGATCTCTTAGGGGAATTCAATCTCAACCCCCTGATTCCAGACCCCAGCCATACCACACGCTGGTATTAAATTTCTGTCTTGTCCTAAAATCTACTGTCCTCTGAAAAAGTAATATATATATACTCAGAAGAACATAACAGCATCTCATAGCCTAAGAAGCCAGTCTTTGGGGCATATCTCTGACACTATTCCTGAAGCACAGCTGCCGTTGACCCACAGGGCTGATCTTCCACTTCCTTCTCCTCAGGCGCTAAGTCCCAACTCAGGGTGTGAACCAGGAAAAACAGAAGTCACAGACAGGGTGGGGAACTTTCAGCCTCAAGGCCACGTGTAGCTCTCTAGGTCCTCAAGTGCGGCCCTTTCACTGAATCCAAACTTCCACAGAATGTGACCTTGAGACCTGAGGCCACAGGTTCCCCACCCCTGGAGAGACTATTACAGAGTAACAGTGAGCCCAACCTCTTACAGAATACAGCCTCCACCCTCTCCCACCAGCATTTCTAACAGTGGTGCAAGTGACTGAAGGAAGAGCCTACACTGAATGAACAAGGTGATATGACCATTTTACAAATGAGAAAATTAAGACTCAGCAAGCTTGAGTTACTTATCTGCTGACACAGAGAACAAAACTCTTAAGTAGCATGTGCTTGGGCACCGGGTGAGTGCCTAATAAATGCTTTTTGACTGACGTGTAATCAGGGCAGTAGGTATGTGATGGGGAGGAGTGGAGAGTGGAGATAAGAGAGGAGGAACACTCCTCTCACCCCCAACCCAACCAGGAGATCTCTTTCCCAGTGCATTTCCCCAGTCATTATACTAAGGAGTACTGCCTGTCTGAACACTGAAAACGATCACAGCCTCCTTGAGGAAAAAAAAAGAAGGCTGGTACTAGAGCCTGTGTTTATTGGATATATACAGGTTGGTCCTCAACTTAACCTAGAGTGTGTGTAAATTAGTTTTGTAAATTTAAACCTATTTGAATCACATTAAGTTGAGTTGTTAAAGATATCTTATGGGTGAATCCTTTTACAAAGCCAAGAACCAATCTCTAACTTTTCAGTTTGTATAAATCTGAATTCTAATAACATTATTTTGGTTTAAGTAGATTACACCTGTAACTTCCCTATTGCAAACAAAAACCTGATTTTGCTCACCTACCCATGTCTATGTTTAATAAAGAAGAGAAGAAGAAGAGCTTAGATGAGAAAGATCATAGGATAAGGGTGCCACAGATCTGGGGCTCCTTCTTGGACTCCTTGAGGGTACCAAGCTGTAGTAAATGCAGATACTTCATTTCCCTAGGATCTTGGTCTTTAATTTGTATCCCTGTAACATGAGAGGCAGCCCAAGCATGTTGGGTAGGGGTCCAGCTCCTGATATACCTGCAATGTGACCTTGGGCAAGCCACTTATCACCTCAATGCCCTCAGGTACCTAAGACTAGCAAATACAGGGCAGATGCTAACCTGCTTAGTTAAGAGTTCCTCACCTGCAGCTCCCCATACTAATGAAATCCCAGGTTGGGCCCCAAAATTAAAATCCCTCTTACAAGCTAACAATGAAGCCCAAGTTTATTAATCTCAATCTTCAAAATGAAATCGTTGAGTCAATAGCTAGTCTAAGAGGCAGCATCATAAACTGTGCCAGGCTCTGTAAACAAAGGCCCAGCCACGAATCACAAAACAATCCTGTTGGGAAGGCGGAGGAATAGCATAGAAGAGAATGCTCCTCTGACACTGGTCTTTGTGGTCACAAATGGAAATGAGCCAGTAATGTCCTCTCATAAGAACAAAGGACACAAGTTTATGCACATTAGACTGTACAAAAAAGACATTTCTGACCAAACAGTTGATGAGATACTTAGAAATGGCTCTGTAGATAAATCAGTTTGTGATTTGATCCAACAGGATATAGAATTTGTCCTAAAAATCACAGCTGAACAATAGAGATAGTTCCAATGCTAGTAGAAAATCATGCTAGCTGTGATTTGAAAGAATTTGAAAGAATTAGAAAATCAGTAGCTAAGATAAAATAAGTAGCTCAGAATGCTACTCCTTCCATTCAGTAATCCCTTTGATGTATCTTGAAAGTATCTAACTCACAAATTTTCAATTGTCCTGGATAATAATATTAAAAAAAAAACAATAGAAGAAAAGACTTCTGAGTAATTGCCTTCTTTAAGGAGTTCAAAATACTTCCTGTGCATGGTCTTTTTTTTTTAAACAAGCATACAAAACATATTTCAATGTTATCTGTGACCTCATCAATGTGGATACTCCCTAAAAAAACCTATAGCAATCCACATTCTTCCATAAATCCTCTAAAAACATTCTACCTAACATTCTGGAGGACTTCCTCCGGCTCTTATACATTCTATTGGTCCCAGTGCAACATCTGGCTATCCATATCTTGTTCCCAAACTGACCTGACCTCTTTTGGATTATACCATTTCTGGATGATAATCTTTATGTGATTTTTTTACACATGATCATTGTTAGAAATATTCTGTGGCCTCCTTACAGCCACCACACATCTCTTCATTGCCCCAGGAAATGTAAAAAAAAGCAGTGTAAGTCTGTAGTAAAATTGGCATGAGACAAAGTTAAGCCAGCTGAAATCAGAATGACGAGATAGAAAATAGAAAAAGTGTTTCTGTGACAATCTCTTTTCCTTATCAGTGGAAGTGAAACAACTACGTTTGGATTCTAACACCTCAGTCCTGTGTGGAAGTAGAAATAGTATTTAAGAAGAGCTGTGAGAAGTGGCTGAACTTGACCAAGGACACCCAGGGGAAATATGTTCTGGAAGCAACAAACTTATGCAAGGAAGTCCTTGATGAAAATAGAAGAAGGGAACAGGCAAGCTTCCACATGTGATTGTATGAGGCCGATTACATAGTCACAAAAGTGACTGAGATGCAGATCTCTAGTTTCCAAAATTCTTCTCAATGCCATTCCCTGTTCCCAAGTTCACAATGAAGTCACTGAGTATCCAAGTAAATGATGACTTAGTCTGGAAATCCTGCCAAGTTTTTTTAAGTATCTCTTTATTTCTTCATTGTTTACAACAGATAGATGGGCGTGCACACGCCACAATTATCTTTTAGCTTATGGCCAATGTAAGCAAAACAAGGTGATATGACCATTTTACAAATGGGAAAATTAAGACTCAGCAAGCTTGAGTGACTTATCTGCTGACACAGGAGGCTAGGTGGTACAGTACATAGAGCACTGAGCTTGGAATCAGGAAGACTCATCTTCCTGAGTTCAAATCCGGCCTCTGATACTTACTAGCTCTGTGACCCTGGGAAGTCATTTAGCCTTGTATGCCTCAGTCCCAAAATGAGCTGGAGAAGGAAATGGCAAACTACTCCAGTATCTTTGTCAAGAAAACCCCAAATGGGGTCACAGTCAAACATGTCTGAAACAACATAATGATAACAAATCTGGTGATACACATCTACTTAAAAATAGAGTGGTAGGTCCCTCCTTTGTCTTTCCATAAACTCCATTTTATTGACCAGGGTAATGTTTTGATGTTTTAAAGACACTTATACCCCCAAACTCAAAACTCTGCATATTAAGAAACTTAGCATTAATGATAGCAGTGTTTTCCATCCTCAAACATTTAATCTGGTATTAATTTTAGATCCTAACACATACTTACTTAATAGATTTATAGTGGGAGCCAATAACTTGGTTTGCTAAATTCTCTCATTTTAACCAATAATTCAATTCAACGTAATGAACACACATAATAAAGGAGGGGAGCAGGAAAAACATCACTTTTCTATAATGCCACAGGCCTATGACAAGGTACTAACAGAAAAAGACTAATGTTCTCTTAATGCCCTGGGTCCAAGACCCAGACACTTATTAAAACGGACTGCTTAGCAACTTAGGAGAAAGGATAGTTTCATTTTTTTCTTTACCTGTCACATAAATGTTTAATTTAATTTAATTTATTAAATTAATTTAATAATAAACAGAAAATGTTTAATAAAGCTTTGCTGACTGATTGACTGATTGCTGGCAGTAAGAAAGCAAATACATGGGGGCAGGGGAAAGTCATCCAAGGTTATGTCAGCAAGCAGAGGTAGCAGTGGCTGTGCTACTGGAGGAGGCTGGAAGGACTGGGACTGGGACTGAGATAGAGGTAGATGTTATTCACAGAAGCCAGTGCAAATGAACACGATGCAGAACTGAAGCAAACCGTGACACAGGATGAGATACTATCTTCATTGAAGTTACCCACTTTTACATGGAAAGGGAAGGCAGGAAGACAGCAGCTGAGAATCAGGCAGCCCTGAATTAAGTCCCTTAGATGGCTTGCCAGTCATCTAATACACATAGCATCCACTATTACCATGTGTAGCAGAATGGCTGAGGTAATGCCATGCAGGAGGCTAATGAGACTGTGGTCACTGGTGGTGTGAGTTTCATTATGTGGAAATATGAAATGGATCACTGAGAGAGGGAGAGAAGGAAGAGAGGAAGGAAAGGAGGGGGAAAGGGAGGGAGGAAGAGGATGGTTTTATTATTTGCTACTGGACTTAGAGTTGAGTCAGATCTGAGTTCAAATCTTGCCTCTGGTATACCTGTCTTTTCACCACAGGCAAGTTACTTAGTCTCTAAGTGTCACGCAAGCCTGTGTACTAGGTTATAGAAGGGTTAATATATGCTCGATGCTCCACTGATAAAATCATGGACCTTTGGTGCATTTTTGTAATAAATATGTTTTATGTTCAAAATAGGTACTGGTAATCCAGATTACATGCGGGTGAGCTGACTCAAAAAGCCCTTGGGGAGAGTCAATAATAGGCTAGGTTCAGATGGGGGGAGGAGGGAAGAGGGAGAAGGATAGAGAAGGAATCCTCAAGTGCATCAGTAAAACTCAAGCCACGTCAATGACATTAGGGAGAAGATACCCAATAATGAACTGGGTCTATAACTCCAGAATGTCAGTTTTAAGTATCAACAACTCTGATCAACACAATGACTAATCATGAATCCAGAATACCAACGACAAACCATGCTATCTACCTCTTATCAGAGAGATGACAGATTCAAAATGCAGAATGAGACGTATTTTTAGACACAGCCACTGTAAGAATTTGTTTAACATTACTATGCTTATTTGTTACAAGGGTTTTGTTTTTCTTTTTTCCCACTGGGGGGAGGGAATAGAAAATAAATGCTTGTTAACTGAAAAAAAGGTAAAATAAAAGTTACATTAAAAAGAGCCTAGCAATCAACTATTTTATAGTTCCACTCACCATCCCTGGGAAATCCCAGACCAAAATGCTCTTTCCTAGCCACCACTACTCCACATATGTTTGAATGTAAGCCTTTCTTTAAGGCAGAAGCTATCCTTCTTTTCTACCTGTAATCCTAACCCTATCACTTAGCCCAGGGCCTGCCACCAAGAAAGCACCTGATGTTTTTTTCATTCCTTCTTTCATTCTTCAAAGACTTTTCTAAATAAACAGGAGGGCACATGTTCTAATTGTAGCATGCTCTTTCAAAAAAAAACTCACTGGCATTAAGGCAATATTAATCATCAGCTTTGCCTGGCCCAACATATAATAAAAATTCATGATTCTAGGCTTCAAAACAAGGAAGATAAATAAGAGGAAGAGAGACGAAGTAATTTGATGATTAATTTGAATATATCCAGTTATGGCTATCGGCACCAGAAGCAGCAGTTTTCAGTTTGTGTTTCTGCTAAAGAAACTGGTCAAAGAAAGCACAACCCCTGACCTCAAGTTGAGTATACCACAATGTGTGATAAAAGAATCATACACATGTCTGGATCTACACATACACACACACACACACACACACACACACACACACATCATCCATACATTTGTATTTATATACAATGCAAAATGACTTTAAGCAAGTCATTTCCCTGTCTGGATCTATGTTTCCTCAACTCTAATATAAGGGGACTGAACTAATGATCTCCAGGGTCCACTTCAGTTCAAAGTCCTATGATTTGATGACACCAAAAAGGAAGACATCACCAGTCTCTTTCCCAATGAAAATACAAGTTGTTCCCTTGCACTATATGTAAATATAGGAAATCATTCTCAGTAAGGGGGAAGAAGGGTAAAGGAGGGAGACTCTGATTAATCAAACTTTTTGGTTAATAGGTAGTTACCACAAATATAATAAACGGATTATCAATTTTTAAAGAACTGTAATACCATAGATAACACTTAACACTAAAACTAAAATGAAAATAATCCCAAATTTCTTTGATGTCTCAGAAGATACCTCAGAATTCTTTGGTACTTGAGGATCAGCATCGGAGTCCACTGATATCATTACACTGTTAATATAAAGACACGTGAATGCTGGTTAATAGAGTTCTGGTTAAAAGAATGCCATATAATAGAGTTTGCTATGCATATGAAAGGGGCTATAAGGTTCTACTTCAAAAGTAATCTTGCCAGAAAAAATGGTCCAGGTAAGTGGCAGCTCAAGGAAGCAAGAACTGGATAAACATGGCCTTAAGACTTATTTTAGATGGGAATACTATTGTGCTGTATGAAATGATGAACTGGTTGATTTCAGAAATATATAGAGAGATATGCATGAAATAATGAAAAGTAAAGTCAGCAGAACCAAGAGAATGTTATATACAGTAACAGCAATATTGTTCAAAGAATAATTATGAAAACCAAGTTATTCTGAGTACTATAAATACTCAAATCAACTATAAAGGACCTATGAAGGAAGATGCTATCCTTCTCCAGAGAAAGAACTGATAAACAGAAGTACGCATAGTATGGTTTTACATATACTTATAAATCTGTGTCAAATGGTGGCCTTCTCTAGTGTGGGGTGTGGAAGGGAGGGAGGGAGACAGTTTGGAACTTAAAATGTAACCAAAAAATTAATTTTATATATATAAATATATGTGTGTATATATACACATGCACATATATATACAAAAACTAGAGACAGGCAGCTAGCTTTCAACTAAAGCCAAAATATAAGCTCAATTCAACTTAATACAAATTAATTAAGTCTACTATAAGCAAGGTGCTATACTTGACCTCTGACACTTCAAAGGCAAAAGTAAAAACCATTCCCTACCCTCAAGGAGGTTACAATCTACTGAGGAACACAATAAATAAACAGGTAAAAAAAATACAAAATAATTTAGGAAAGAGACAGTACTAGGCACTAGGAAATCTAGGACCAGGAAAGGCTTGGCCTAGAAGGAAGCACTAAGTATTCTAAATTGATATACGTTCAAGGCCTTTACAAAGTCATGAAGGTGGAAGACTGAATGCTAAGTCTGAGGTCTGTGCAGGACAATTTTGCTGGAATGCAGGACATAAAGAAGAAGTAATATAAAATAAGCCTGCAAAAGTAGACTGGAGCCAGATTGTGTAGGGCTTTAAAAATGCCAGGTTGAAGAGTCTGTATTTTGTTCGAAAAGCAGCACACAGCCACAAAACACTTGAGCAGGGCAGGGACGTGGTCAGAGCTGTGCTTTAGAAAGATTATTTTGGCATCTGAGGATGGACAGGAGAACGGAAAAAATCTGAAGTAAGGAGAGTAAATAAGAGTCTATTGGATGAATCTAGATGAGTCTTTAAATGACTCAACCACAGTAGTGGTTATGTAAATGGATAAGAGGACACAGATGAAAGGTCATTATGTAGAAAATTGAAAAGATCTGACAACAAACTGAGTGAGGAAGAGGGAAGAATTAAGGATAACACCAAAATTTTAAACTCACATGATTGGAGGGATGGTGGTACACTCAACAAAAATAAGAAAATTTATTTGAAGTGGGGTCAGAAAGAGTGGGGGGGGTAGGGGTGTGTGTGTGTGGAGATAGTGAGTTCTCTTTTGGATAGAAGTTTGAAATGCTGATGGTATATCCTGGTGAAGATTTCGAGCAGGCAGTTGGTAATGAAAATTAAAGCTCAGCAGAGAAATCAGGGCTAGATGACAGCCTTGGGAGTCATATGCAGACAAAAAAATTGCTCCTATGGGAGCTAGCAAGCTCACCAAGAATTATTCCCCAAACCTCTCCTTCTTCCACTTCACTATACTTAAAAAAAATCAATGAATACACAAAAGTCTTCTTACAGATTAGGTGACTTAGATACTTCCCCTGTATTTCTCTTGTCTTAAATGGGGGTTTCTAAAAGCAGTGTTAAAGACATAAAGTTTTGAACTTCCTAGCACCATATTTATTACACCAATCCTGGAGGCTGGAAAAATTCTAAAATTAAATGTTATCTAAAAGTGCCAGACCCAAACTTTAGGGAGTTTCCTGAGTTCAATAATTCAGTTTTTTAAATATTACTGAACATTCACTTTGTGTCCTGTCCTATGTTATGCCCTGAAAGGAGAGAAAAGCAAGTTCAGTACAGAATAGATCCTTGCCCCAAATACATTGGAAGGAGCAGATTTAGAAGAAGACATGGATTAGAGTTATACTAAATGAGAAGGCATAGATGAGTTACACCCTGAGACAATGCAGTGAAAGCCCACATCTGTCCATGAAATCCTCAGGCGG
This sequence comes from Vombatus ursinus, assembly GCF_900497805.2. Taxonomy (NCBI): domain Eukaryota; kingdom Metazoa; phylum Chordata; class Mammalia; order Diprotodontia; family Vombatidae; genus Vombatus; species Vombatus ursinus. The sequence continues at coordinate 59,412,471 of NW_020954610.1, forward strand.
TGGCAGTCCTGAAGTAGGTGTATACATGCTTTCTATATTGGAAGTAACCGTAAGACCCATTACATTAAGAACTCACAAGGAATAACTAGAGAAAAACAAAATAAGAGAATCAGTAGGATAACGAAATGCTAAATTGAATTCAAATGGGTGCCTGTCTACATGATACAGTCAATAAATGTCATGGTAACCCAGGAGGCAAAAATGAACATTGCCTAGAATTCTCCATAAGAAGCTGGAGTTTTCCAGAAATGCTAAGAATATTCTGAGGATCCTATGATCATAGATTTAGAGCTAGAAGGGGCCTTAAAGGCTCTCAATCTAATATTTTCATTTTACAGAAGACTCGGAGAAATTAAGGGACTCTCCACTCTGGAAATTACTGTACCTGTTTCTGTATTTATTTCCTTGTGGGTATGTTCTATCTCAGCTTCACTGCAACCTCCATGCCCACCCAAAGCCCAGGCAAGGCCTGTTTATATTCTTGTTTCCTCAGAGCCCAGAACAGTGATTTGTACACAGAAGGTGCTTAACAAATGTTTAATTTGTTGAACTGAATTGCCCAACATCAAAGATAGCAGGGCTCCTGACTTTCAAATCTCACACAGTACTGCACCATGCTTCCTCCTTTCCAGTTTTCTGGCTTTGTTTATATTGATATGGTTGAGTTCACAATAATTCATAGGTCACTGGACCAAGATCTCACATTTAGAATTATTACAGTTGTTCATATGTCTAAAAACTCTGAATCTTAGCACCCAGTGCCCTTTTTTTCTAGCATTCACCATTATCACCAATACTATGGTGATGAAATGGGACTCAACAAGAGTATGAGACAATTTTAATTTTTGTTTCATGTATCCCCCTGGTCACAGAATTCATCATTTAGTACCCAACCAACTGATGATGAGCCTCTTAGCCTTCCAGAAGCTAACTCAGTCGGTCGTAAGGGCTATACTTGAAGCCTTTTTTCTTAGGATGGTAGCATCTATGGAACTTATGTTCCACTTCCAAAACCTTTGAGAAACTGGGTCCCTTTGATGAGGCATTGAGGTAGGGCACTTTGTTGATACTTTGCAGAGGAACACAGATATAAAATTTTTTTATGTATTTTTGGGGGGACAAATACAACACTAAACCTCTGGCAATGTGGTAAGTGTAGGAAAAAAAATAATCTCCAACTTCTTTATGAATTTCACTGACAACAAACCAATAAAAGAGCCACAAGGATTCTGCATCCCTAGCCCACTCTAGTTTTGCTTTATTATTTTGTCAATTTACTGCATTTTTATAGACGGAAAACCAATATTACTAAGGTTGCCCTTCAACTTTTAAATCTCACTTTTGAGGCCCTGCCTGTCTAGCCTTATGTGACACTGCTCTATTCTACCCAAACCAGACTATTTATTGTCCACTGATCTATTCTGGACTTCCTCATGCCCTTCTCTACATGCTGAAATGTTACCCATTCTTCAAGGCTGAGTTCAAATGCTACCTCTTTCATGAAGACTTCCCTGATATTTGCTACAAATGACATTTCCTACAGTACTTTTGCAGTATCATGGGTAAAGTACAACACTTGGAATCTGCAGAACTAGGCCCAAATCCTGGCTCAGCTACTTACTACCTATGTGATGTTGTACACACTCTAACAGTCCAGCTCAATGGCTTTCTTATTGCCCCACAGGCATCACACTTTGTCTCCTACCTGTGCCATTGCATTTGCTGACCCCAGGCCTGGAATGCCCTCCCTCCTCAACTCTGCCTCTTAGAATCCCTAGTTTCCTTCAAAGCAAGCTGGAGGATCACTTTCTACTTTTTTTTGATCCTCCCACCTGCCAATACCTTCTCCCTTAAAATTTATCTTGTATTGATTTTGTATTTATAAGAGCTAGAGGGATATGATGAATGAGAACCTGTTCCATGGTCAGGAAGACCTGAATTCAAGGTTTTTGTACCTCCTGGCTATGTGACTCTGGGCAAATCACTCAAGTTCTCAGAGAACCAGGAAACTCTAAGACCATAAGGCCCAGAGCAGGTCTTGCTCTAAATTGATAGAATGTGCTTCCTCAGGGGAGTTTTCTGTAGCAATGAGATCATTTGTCTCTACATCTCTCTGAGGATGTTGTCTCTCCCCATAGAATGGGAGCTCCTTTAGAGTTAGAACTGCCTCACTTTGCCTAGCCACTAACCTTGACACATAGCAGGCACACAATAAATACTTGTTAGCTGATTGAATGCTATTTCTAATATTACTTCCCCTTTCCAGATGCTACTTTTGGCTAAACCTCTATTTCATAAATACCTCCCAATTCCTGGCACCAAGATGATACTCCTTACCACTAAAAATCACCTCCCTATCTTTCTCTGCCACTAGAAATCCTACCTAAGCTTCAAGGCCCTGTGCAAATACACTTTCCCTATGAAGCTTTCCTTGATCTCTCCTTGGAAATAAGCTCTTCCTTTACAGCACTCATAACTTGGAGCACGTTGCACTTTTTATGTATTTCTTTTCTACTTTATATCATAGTAATTTTCTAGGTGTTTATCTTCCTCTTTCTTTTATAAGCTCCCTGAGGACAGGGGCTGAGTCTTATTTATATTATCTCCCCCAGTCCTTAAGCGTAGTGCTTTGTAAAGTTTGTTGAAATCAGCTATTTTGTTGAAATGACTATACCTTGGTGCTTTAATCACCTCTCCCACTGTGCCCCTACCACCTGGGCAGAAGCAGATGATAGAGATAACCTGGCAGGCAACCACAGGCAAGAAAAACAAGGCTGAAAGAGAAGGCATGCCAGATGGGACAACCCATTACAACCTGCTCACTAGTGGACAACAAAAGCCATATGGAATTCTAAACAGAGCTAAAACTCAGCTATTAGAAATATTATATCTAGAGCTAGAAAAAAAAACTTTTGACTTCTGTGTTCCCTTTAACCATATACTCAGACTCTAAGTGCTATCACTATGGCCTGGAGGTACCTTCAAAGCCTGGAACCAAGAGAGGAAGATTGGGGTTTGGACTAGGATTGTGAATTGAGAAGGCATTTACTATACTCATACTCCTCTAAGGTAGAAGGAAGACAAGTTTGACAGGGCAGGGATTATGAGTACTGGCTTAACAGTTGTTCCATCTCACAGAATTCCACAGGGGACACAGGAGGAAAGACAGAGGCTTGCTTGAGTTGGGTTAACCCCAGCTCCAGCCAGGTTGTGGTAGAAAAAGTCCAGATTTGACCCCATGGAGCCACTATTCTTAGTGCTAAGAGCAACCGAACAGACTCCCAAGTGATGAGACAGAGAAAACACGTGGGGGCAGTGGGTGTACATAAACCACACACCCTACTCCAGACTAGAGTAACTCCAGACTAGACCTACTCCAGGTCCTGTTTTCTCTTGAGGAGGTTACCAAACTACCTAGCTCATTGAGGTGAATGCATTTAGGGTTACAGTTTGCCCCGTAATGGCCAAGGGCACTTTCCTTGGCCCCACCGACCCCAAATGTAGCCATTATCCCAGGAATCGAGCCCTGTGGAGATAAGACTTAGCAATTACTTCTGCAGATGCTGTAGCTCCTGCCCCCTCAGAAAAATAAAGTCTTACTAACAAAGTCCTTGGTACTATCAAATGGTTCAACACTAAACAGGGTTATGACTATCAGCGGAAATTTTAAGAAGATCCGTTACCATCTGCTCTGCCACTGTGCCCTAAGGATCTTTCCATCTGACCTGCTGCTGAAACCACTGTGTTGTTTCCCCCATTAGAATGGGAATTCCTTCAGAGTAGGGATTTCCTTGCTTTTCTATCTACAGGAATATATCAATATATCTCTATCTAGTTATCTACATATATAGATATCTCCAGCACACAGCACAATGCTTTACACATAATAAGTGCTTTTTCATTCATTCATTCACTCACTCATTTATTCATTCAAGGGATGAGGCCCTTCCCACTCACTGCTCATTCTGCGCTGTGAAACCAAGGGTGCTCAGAAAGGGGTAATGCTCCACAGTGAGCCTTCATCATACTTAGGCCAAATTTCAGCCCCCTGGCTGAAAGAGTGCTGGAATAGGTAGGGGAAAAAACCTTGATTTACTGCTCCCATACTAACGATGAACTTCTGTTGCTTAATTTGTAAAATAAGGCAGTTGGACAAGATAGTCTCTAAGGTCCTTCCTACCCCACCCCCAGCCAATCAGGTGCCAAGTACTACCAATTTTACTTTGTCAATCTCTCTCAAATCTGTCCCCTTTTTCTGTTCACACTACAAGTACCCTAGTTTAAGCCCTCATCATCTCTTGCCAGGACTACTATAACAAGACTTCTAATTGGTCTTGCATTTAGCCTTTTCCCTCTCTAATCCACACCCTCCACACAACTGCCAAATTGATATTCCTACAGCATATGTTACTACCCTGCCCAAGAAGCTTCAGTAGCTCCCCAATGCCTCTAGGTCATGGGGGTGGGGAAACTTTGGCTTAGAACAAATTTGAATAAATTTGTTCCATGAAGTTTGGGTTCAGTCAAAGGGCCACACTTCAGGACCTAGAGGGCCACATGCGGCCTCCAGCTTATAGGTTCCCCACCCTTGCTCTAGGAGAACTCCTCTGTTTGGCATTTAAAGTCCTTCACAATCTAGCTCCTGCCTTATCTTTCCAGGCTGATTACACTAGCCTACTCTAACCTCCAACCAAAGCAGCCTAAGTGCCATTCTTCAAACATGAAATCTGCTGCTTCTATGCCTTTATGGGGCTTATGTCCATGCCTGGTGCTTTCCCTCTTCATCTGTACCTTCTGGAACTCCTTGGAGATCCCTCCAAGGATCAGCTCAAGTGCTACCTCCTTCAAAAGGCCTTTTCTGTTTACCCAAGTGATTACTTACACCCCACCTCACCCATTTACTTGGTATTTATTTTGCATACATCCTGCGTTCACTTATTTGTAAGCATGTTACATCTCATTGGAAGAATGCAAGTTCCTCCTTGAAGACAGGAACTATCTCAGAAGTCAGTTCAAAGAAAGGCAAAACCAGTCCCAGTTCTCAGAAGTTTACATTCCAGTGAGGTAGACAACATATATAAATAGATACATATAAGATATGTACTGAGTAGCTGGAAGAAAACTTTAGAGGGAAAGGTATCAGTACATTTAGGGAGCTGTGGAAGGGCCTCCTGCAGAAGATGATGATTTAGCTGAGTCTTGAAGGTAACCAGGGATTCTAAAAGGTAGAAGTGAGAAGGAAAAGTATTCCATGCATGGGAAACAGCCAATATAAAGGCATGGAGATAGAAGATGAAGCATCCTGGGTAAGGAGCAGACCAAATGCTGGGCCTCAGAGGGAAGACAGTGTAACAAGCCTGGAAGTCTAGGAAGAGAACAGGTAATGAAGAGTTTTAAATGCCAGCAAAGCTTATACATGAGCCCAGCCAATGAGTTTACTAAATAGGGTAATGATATAGTCAGACCTATGCTTTTGGAAAATAGCTTTGGCACATGAATAGAGGATGGACTGACATAGAGAGATATGAGGCAGGGAATCTTATTAGAAGGCAACAGTCCAAGTGAGATGTGATGAAAACTTGACCTAGGGAGGTGTCTATATGAGTAGAGAGAAGACATAAAATGTGGAGCTAGAGATGACAAGATCCAACAAGTGATTAGATATGTGGAGAGCTGAGAACGACACAAAGGTGATGAAGCTGGGTGACTGGAAAGATGGTGTTGTCCTCAAAAGTAATAGGAAAGTTTACAGAACAGGTGAATTTGGAAAGAAAGATAATAAGATCTGTTTTAATCATGTCAAGTTTAAGATATTTGGAGGATATTTAGTCTGAAATATCTAAGACTAAAGCTCAGGAAAGAGATGAGAGTTGGATAAAGATACCTGAGAATCATCAACGCAGATAATATTAGTTGTTGATGGATGACAGTTGATAAGGAGCTGACCAGATCATCAAGTAAGATTGTGTAGAGACAAATGAGAAGAGGATCCATAACATACCCTTGGGGAACATCCATGGTTAGTTCGCATGACATAGAAGAAGATCTAGCAGAGTACTGAGTAGAGGAAGTCGGATCTGTAGGAGAAGAATCAAAGATCAATGTCCTGAAAACCCAGAAAGAAAGAGAGTATCTAGAGGTGACCAATAGTGCCAAATGTGGCAGAAAAGTCAAGAATGACAAAGATTGAGAAGAGGCCACAATACATAACATTCTGTCATAATACTATAAGGGTTCAAGCCATCTCAACAAAAGGATTCATTTGCTTTTGGGGTTCCTTCTCTATCCCCAAACCCCAGAAATTAGACTTCTTCTGTCCCAAGTGTGAAGCAGATGATTTTAGCACTAATTTAGCAGGAATAATTTGTCAAAATTGAAAGCTACCAGATCTTCTTTCATGCCTACTCACCCTGTGATGTGGCTTAACTATGCCCTCATGATGTTGCTTCTACCCACGGGTTGCAGGCTGCCTGTCTCCAACAGGGTGATGCCCACCTGAAGGCAGCTTCTATGCTGCTTGCCCCAAATGTGAAAATCCCTAGTCCCAGCTCTGACCAGCTTCTGTTTCTTTCTGTTCTTTCTCTTTCTGTTTCTTGGCCCAACAAAGCAAAATTTCTACCTTCCTTGTTCATTTCACTCTGCTACTGCTTTTTTTTTTGCCATTAAAAAAGAGAGAGAGGGAAAGGGAAAATGGATATGATTCTAATAGAAACTGTCCCTAAAATATCTCTAAAATGAGAACTAGGAAGAAGGGAAAGAGACTCCCTGAGAGGCAAGATCTTATCTTTTCTTTCTTTTGCAATTCTTTTGCATATAACATGTTGCTCAGCACATAGAAGGCCCTTACTAAATGCAGCTGACCCCCAGTAAAATGGAAAAAGGTCTAAACATGCAAGAATACAAAAAAGTAAGGTTTAAAAGGTTTTCAAACAGTTAAAAAAAAACAACCCTGTTTTTCTTCTACACCTTCTTCCCCTCAACATCCAAAACACACACACACACACCCCCTCTACACTTCCCTCTTTCTACTCTAAAGTCCTTCAATATCATTTCAATGGCCTCAATTTCCTTCACTGTTTTAAGGTTTCTCCTCATTCCAGTCTATTCTCCACACCTCTGCCAAAGTGATTTTCCTCGAGTATAGATCTGACCTTGTCACTCCTCCATTCAATAAACTCTAATGGATCCCTGTTTCCTCTAGGATAACATAAACTGTTAGCTTTTAAAGCCCTTCACAACCTGACGTGAACCTGCCTTTCCAGACTAATTAAATAATACTCACCTCCTGCACTCTCTTGTCCAAGCAAACTGGCCTTCTCTCTTTCTTCACACAGGACACTCCATCTCCCATCTTCATACCTTTACATCCCTGGATGCACTCCCTATTCACTTTTGCCACTTGGAATCCCTCAATTTCAAGATGCAGCTCAAACATCAACTTCTACACAAAGCTTTTCTTGATCTCCCCAGTTGCTAATATTCTTTCTCCCAAACCACCTTATACTCAACTACTCTGAATTTCTTTCTTTTACACCTTTTATACATGTACTTGTTGTGGCTTTCATTAGAATGTAAGCTCCTTGAGAGTAAGGATTTTTTCATTTTTTTGTATTTGTATTCTTAGTGTCTAGCAGTGCCTGACAAATAAATGCTTGTTGACAGATTACTGATCAAGAAAAATTCAGAGTTGGGTAAGTACACATTGTGCTTAACAAATAATCCTGCTCCTAACCCCAAAAGCTTAAAACAGTCTGGCTTGAGCTGGTAACATTTTAGGGTTTGTAAAACTTAAGTAATGTTGAAAAGCTCAACAAACCATAAGAAATAGAAACCTTTCAACACTCAAGTTGTTTCACGATCAACCTAAAACATCTTTCTCTATTCCTTCCAGAAAATATTCTATAGGTTTTTCAAATCACCTAAGAACAACTCGCATGCATACTTACAAGAAAGTAAATTATATGAGGAATTCAGAGAGATGTTTTACTATAAGAAACTAGCAATAAAAACATAATGGGCTCAGAGTCTAAAGTCATGTATATAAAGTCTATAACCTTCCACTACTATATAAAACCATCTAAGACTAAACATCATTTTAAATTCAAGAACCTCAACAAGTCACAGCTTGTTCAGGCATCAAAATAACTACGAAGGAGGTAATGTCTATTGAACAGAAGAACATACACTGGCCCTACCACTAGCTGTATGACCACAGACAAATCACTTCATCTGAGCCTTAGTTTTCTCTTTCCAATAGAACAACAACATCTGCCTTACCTATCATACAAGAATGCTGTGAGGATTTAATGGGATAATATAACCAAAGAAAGCATTTTGAAAAGTGTAATGCAGTCTTTTTGTTTGTTTTTTTAAACTGAGCACACCACATTACATGTTTCCACTAAAACACCTATCTTCCCCTAGGACCACTTTGAATACAGTTTCAAGCAAAAGAGGGTTTTTTATTTATGTTATATTACATATTTATCATATATAAAATTATATATGTATGTATGTACGTGTGTATCTATGTATGTGTATGTATATATGTAGGTATGTATCTCTGTGTGTGTGTGTGTGTGTGTGTGTACACACACACATCTTTAGTACCATGGCCCCGACTAAAGTGTGGTCACAAATACTTCATAAGAAACATGCCAAGTAGCTATTTTGAGGAATTTCACAAAACAGGCCAGGCAGATTCCCAAAATTTCAGGCCAATATTACTCCCTCTCAATATTCAGGAAGGAAGAAAAGGTATCACTTTGTGTCAGATCTCCAGACAAATGTCCCATGGACAGACCCTGCCACTCACCCCCTAGCATAAGGCAAATAGTCACTTTACACCAAAGGAGTGACAGAGAGTATTGATTTTAATGTTTTGGCCATCTCAAATCTTCAAGAGTAGGCAGGGAAAAATTTGAACTGGCAAATTAAGTTTTTAGTACTTGTTTATGATGTTGAAAGAGGGGTCAGCCAAGACTCAGGTGATTTCTTAACCCCAAGGATAGACAGAGGGAAACTGAGGATATCTGAAGAAAAGAGTCCTAAAAGGGTTCTGGATTGGCCATATTCAATTACTGTATCATTCATCCAATTCAGGTTTGTAGCTACTGAAAATTCTCTTGTAGAACTTAGAAAAATCCTAATACCCACTTCTCAGACAATTCCTCATCATGCTGCCTATGCTCCAGTCATCATTCTCATCCTAACCCCACTACAACCTTGGACTCCCCTCCTGACTCCTCTAGTTCTGAAAGGTGAGCTTTTGCCTTACCTTGCAGGAACCAGGCCTCCACAACACTTCTTAGTCATCTCCCTACTAGTGTATGTATCTCTTACTTTCTAGCTCCCATTTATGTGTTATCTTTACCCAGTAGAATAAAAGTTCCTTGAAGGCAAAGATTGTCTTTCCTGCTTGCATCTAAATCTCCAATGCTTAGGGCAGTTCCTGGCACATAATGAATGACTGTTCTATCTATCTATCTATCCATCCATCCATCCAACTCTTCATGATAGGAGCTACGAGACCCACATAAGAGACAAAAGATCTGGGAAGCGGAACAGTCACAGAAACTCTCTGTGACAAGAAACAGATCAATAGAGAAAATTATTTGAAAAGACAGCATGAATCTTGAGATTCGAAGACCCCAAAAGAGGAATGATCATTCTGAATACTTAAAATCACTTATACTATATGTGGAAGAGCTGATTATCTGACCATGCAAAAAACATCTGGTCCCAGAGGTTACAAAAAATAGGGACTTCTTTGACTTTGCCCAGTGTGAAGGAACAACAGTCAAAAACCACTTTTCTTCCACCTTAGAATTTTGAGATAAATTAATTTTCTCTTAAACAATGACCTATTCTGTAGCAAGAAGCATCATATCCTGTCTGATATTAGAAAACTTTTGATCAGTTGCAATGTTAATCCTACACAGCCTAAGGCTAGTAAAAGGGCAGTTTTAACTTTCAGTTGTTTCTCTGGTACTTTGTGTGGTAAGAGAGTATAAAGTACAAGGACATATACACTATCCTTCAGCACCACTACCTAGGGACACAAGGGCGGTAAGATCATGTCCAATTAATTTCATTAGTCAATAACCAGGTGCCTAGAAGTCAATATTCTCCCTGTGCCTGAAGATCATAACAATATGTTGTTTCCCCACATCTCCAGCCCCTCCCCTACAAACAGTTCCTGAGTGCCTTTTTCTCCCAAACATGTCCCTTCTACTATCCCCCCAAATCAGAATCTGCTCAAAGAATATTTAAAGCAGGGAAGATTTGGGGCACCTGATCTGAGTTCCTCCATGGCCCCCCATGGCCTCCTTTCTTTCTCTTATAGTCAAACATATTCTTCCCAAAGGAAGAAGGGCCCCTCACAACAGTACATCCTTGTTCTATTACCAACTAGTTTTTGTCAGTGGCTGTGAGAACAGGCCCACTCACCCCCATCCCTACTTTTGTGAGCCCTAGCAAATTTGAAAAAAATCAGGAAACAATGCCCAAATTTTGCGAACTTGGCATTCCAACAGAAGGAAGTTGGCTGCAGTGGGGGAAACCCCAAAATGGCAGATTGAAGAGATATGAGCAAGATGAAAAATACTTTGGGCTCAATGGCAAATTGACTGACGGGGAAGATGGGTAAGGCTTCAGGCCTAGGCTTATGGGAAATTAAGTGGTAGGATGGAGGGAAAAGTGACATCTATACTGGCTCCAGTAGGATTTCAAGGAGGCACAAGAAGTAATGGTCCCAAGCAGAAGGTCAAATAGATATGATGCACCAATAATAACCTCAAAGAAGTCTTCATTGAGGTGGCAGAGATTAGATAAAGTCACCTACTAATTGAAAACAACAACAACAAAAAAACAACACTGGCTTAATAATGGGAGGACCTTGAATTCTGACTCCCACATACTATCTGTGTGACCTTGAGTAAGAAGTCACTCAACTCCTATGGACTTCACTTTCCCTATCAGTAGAAGGTTACAGCTGATAGGTCCCTTCCAAGTCAAAAATTTATGATCCTGTGATTCCTCAAGGATTAGAGAAGGTGAACCCCAGTGCTCCTAATTCTTGGGCATGAAATCAGGAAACCCAATCATAAAACAAAACCTAGATTTGGTTCAAATAATACCTCTGCCTTCTAGCTTGGTGCCAACTTAAATAGCTTTTAGAAATATGTTTCAAACTGGGGCTTTATTTATTTAAAGGGGACAAAAGGGGGGGGGAAGGGACAGCCTCTCTCTGTCTTGGCTCCAGTCTAGGCAGAAGATTAATATTTGGGTTCTGCCTCAATCAGTGGGTTTCTTATTCCCGGTTCAGTGCCAAAACCCTGGAAGCGTCGCATGTCTGGGGACCGTGGGGGTAGAAGTTGCCCCACGATGGCTGCACGGAGGAGCCTGCCCGAGATGCAAGCATCCAGATTCCTGGACAAGGAAGCATCTGTCCCCGGGACGGGACCGGACGGGACGGGACGGGCCCCCACCCCCAGGTGGGGGGGAGGGGGACAGGAGCAGGGATTCGTGGCGGAGGGGACAGAGGGCACAGCCCGACCAGAAAAGGCTACTTCTGCGGGTGGGGTGGGGAGCACGAGGAGAGACTGACAAAGAGGCTCTGCCGCGGGCCCGCCGGGGCTCGGGGAGGAAGAGCTAGCTTCTCACCGGACTTGGGAGGGTACCGATAGGCCGAGTTCGCCTGGATGTCGATGTCCTCCACCCCGGCGATCCGGCGGCTTAGGATGGACCCCATGGCGCCAGGAATGGAGGGAGGGCTGGCAAAGGCTCCGGACGGCCGAGGGGTGCCGGGAGATCCTCACACGGACATAATCCGGCTGTGGTCCGAGCTGCCCGGCCCCAAACACAAACACCCACTGCGACTGCGGCGACAGCGGCGGCGGCTCGGCCCCCTTCTCCCCACCCCCATCGCGACGGCTGGTCACTACGCCACTGCCCTCTCCCCTTCTGCTCCCTGTCCCAGAGACCTATGGGAAAGAAAGTTTTCTCGCTGCTGAGTGAGCCGACTCACGACGCGGAAATCTCCCCCTTGGAACTACACGTCCCAGAAATCCCCACCACCGGGTTCGGCCAGACTGTTGACATTCTCTCCGGACTATACTAAAGGCACTAAAACGTGAAGGGGATAAGCAAACAATCTTTCCTCAACCTGTCCCTTACCCTACCTTCCTTCTTTAGTTATAACACATTGACATTCTTTGTAATTTTATGTTATCATACTCCCTTTGAGAATGGGAATATATATTAAATAAATGTAACCCTTCCATTTACCCCCCAATAAAAAGTCCCCCTCACGTTGCACCAATGATTCCCTCCGCTTGCCAGTGCCCCAACTCTGCTTGCGAAGACCAGCAGAGGGTGCTTCGGCACTTTTCACCTTGTATGTGAATGTAGACGGAAGGGCCAAAGCCGAAGTTTTTAAGCTGACCTGCGGAAACTCCAGCAAATACTGTTTGGAGTGACCATACTAGCCTGCATCAGTAATTCAAAAGCAACTTTGGGCTGCCCTGATTCATGTCCAGCGAAATACATAGCTGTACTTTTACAACCCCAGGGAAGGCAATAGTTCTCAATTTACTGATAAACAAACAGGGGCACAGAAGACATCATCATATGACACTAGCAGAACTGGAAACTAGATCCAAGCTCTACTGACTGCCAATTACCTTGGACCATCGCTTACCTCGGAATTCTACGATCTGCAATCAGTCAACAAGCATTTATTCAGCATCTCCTCGGTGCTATGCACAGTGCTAAATGCTGGGGAAGGCTTAGAAGGAGCTCACTTAATAATGGCTGTATGTCATACACGTGGGCATTCTCTCCACAGATGCATGCAGATCGAAGCCCATTTATGATTTGATAGTCTTTCAGAGTTGTTGTGGCTAAAAATTAATTACCCCGCAGACCCTCCGATTTTATTAGGCTGGTTCTGGGACAAGAGATACATTCCACCAACCAAGTCATACTTGAAGCCTTTCCAGCTTGGTAAGTTCTGCCAGCCAAGGTTTGGCACTGGGCTGCCATAGCCTTCAGGAGCCCATGGTTGCCTCTAACTTGCAATAAAACATTGAAGTAGAACTTTCAGTTGTGAAAAAAAGTTACACTTATGTTATGATTGCAGACTGAGCCATTGATTAACAGATTTCATTGCTAATCCAATCGGTCACGCAAGCACCCATAACGATTGCATTGAAACTGTAATCTTCATAGAACTCACTTGGCAATATTCTTCAATCAATCAATCAATATTTATTAACACCTACTATGGGCCAAGAGCTGTGCTAAGCTTGGGGGATACAAAAAGAGGCAAGACAGTTCCTGCCCTGGAGGAACTTACAGTCTAATGGAGACAACAAGCAAATATATGTATACAAAGTAAGCTACAGGATAAATCGGAGATGATTAAATGAGAGAAGACAATGGAATTAAGAGAGGTTGGGGAAGGCTTCCTGTAGAAGATGGTATTTTAGTTGAGACTTAAGGAAGCCAAGGAGGTCAGTCATCAGAGCTGAGGAGGGAGAGCATTCCAGGCATGGTACAGCTAAAAGAATGCCCAGGGCCAAAAGATGGAATGTCTTATTGGCAGAACAGTCCAGAGACCAGTGTTACTCAATGGAAGAGTGGAATGGTGTAGAGTAACGTTTAAAAAGACTGGAAAAGCAAGAGAGGACTAAGTTTTGAAGGGCTTTGAATGCCAGAGTGTCTTGTATTTGCTCCTGGAGGCAATAGGAAGCCACTTGAGTTTGCTTATAGACAAGGTTGTCATGCATGAGATATATTTCAAAATAGCCAGACCCTATTGTAATAAAAATAGCTAGTTTTATATAGCACTTTAAAGTTTGCAAAGCACTTTATGTACACTACCTCATTTGCAGCAGCTTTCATTAGGGATGAAGTTAACCAATTATTAGAATATAATAACATAAACAGGTAGAATCAGAGTGTTAGAGGTGAAAGAAACATCAAGCACCTCTCTAGTCAGTCCCTTTCCTTTTACAAAGGAGGGAACATAGATGCTCCAGAGATTAATTTTTTTTTTTGGTGAGGCAAATTGCGGTTAAGTGACTTGCCCAGAGTCACACAGAGTATTGTGTGTCTGAGGTCAAATTTGAACTGAGGTCCTCCTGGCTCCAGGGCTAGTGCTCTTTCCACTGCACCAACCTAGCTGACCCCCCCCCCAAGATTAATTTGCCAAACATCATGCAACTAGTAACAGAAAAGGAAAATACACCATCCATGAAAATTTACCTTTGAAGAGACTTTATTACAATTAAATAAATAACTGGATACAGAGTAGCACTCCATCTTCATGGAGCTGATCTAGTTGGGAAGAAAATCACTTGTATGAAATAATAACGTAATGTAAAAGGGAAAGATTGTTATGGAATAAGGTTAGGCTAAGAAAGCATCATATTAGACAGTGCTCAGCACATAGTAGGCACTTAAATGCTTGTTGCTTTGACTCCTTGACTAGAGAAGGTAAAATCTTGAACAGAGTCTTCAAAGAAATGTAGGATTTTGATGAAGAAAATCTTAGAAGGCAGAAATGAGAACTGCAGACCTGCCAAAGCTACAGAGAAAGAGAAATGGAAGACAAACAATGGTTATCTTCATCCCTAATGAAAGCTGGAGCTCCTAGGAAAGGCAACAGAAGAAAAAGCTAAAAAAGATTAGCTAAACTATGTGGTACCCCCTGGATCAGTAGACAGTATGGGTTTCCAGGGTTAGCAGGGTATCCTACCAACATTAAAGACAAAATTTTACCTATTTCAGATCTTCAGAGGGGTAGGAAACAACAGAGCTATATAAGAAACATATCAAAGTAGGAGATGGCTACCCTTGTGTTTTAATCCTAATTCCACTGACATATTATGTGACTTCTAGAAAACCTCTGGCCTTCTTTGTGCCCCAACCTACTGCCTTAAAGGGTTGGATGAGGTGAGGGACAAAGTTGAACCACATACCCCAAAATGTAAAGAGTACTTTGAATTAATAAAAATGCTGGTCTCTAGGAAAATAAAAGGGAGTGTTAATATTGGTTTAGTGTTATTCATAACACACACACACACACAAAACAACACAAACCAATGCCTGAATTTCCTTGAGCAGTTTGTGCTTGTACAGCCCACTTAACAGGGCAGGTGGTAGGATGGAGGAAAGAGAAGGAAGCTGTCGGTGCCTGGAAACAGCTGATGGCACCCACAGTCTGCTGCCATCATGCACAAAATCAGCCATAGAGAAGGGTACATTCAACCGCTGAAATCCGGGGCCCCTCTGTCAGGCCCCAGCTTAGCTGACTGAGGATTCCAAAGTCCAGTCTCCAGGGAAAATCATTACTTGCTGAAAACAATTTTGTTTTCCTTTCCTGTCATACCCCCTCCCTTAGGGCCCCTATGTTTTTGCTGTCAAGTTGGTTACCAGTGGGTCCAGTGGGAAAACAACCTAGCTCAGAGCCCTAGAGTAGGACCCAGGCTTGTGAACTTTGTTTCAATAAATACCACCCAGAATGAGGGCTGACTCACAGCCTGGGAGAGTTTCCTTTTTTCATTGCTGGCACCCACTTGCCTGGCACCTTGTGCTGCCCCTTCAAGAAAGAAAAACAAATTATGAAGAAGGGTTCTGCCTCCTTTGAGAAGAAAAGTGTCTTGTTGGCCTGCTTGCCTCTCTGGCCCTCATTCCCACCCTGTGGTAGCCTGGTGATCGCCTTTCTCCCACTCTTTCCCCACCAGCTTTGCCAGGAAAACTGGCTGCCCTTCAATTCCCCATACCAGATTCTTGCCTGGCAGAGACCTCTCTGTAGCTTGCCAGGGCTCACTGAATTCATTCTTTGTTCTCACAGACGCTGCTAAGGCTTTCATTTCCACGTCTCCTGCTTATAAAGCTGTGGTCTAGTGTCTTAAGGAAATCTGGTTTGAATTCCGGTGCCATCACAATACCACAAAGAGGCTAAGCATGCCTCAGTGATGCTATCCCAACAAATGACTAGAGATACAATAAAGAACCAAGTTTAAATTTTTGTGTAGACAGGATTATTCTTGTTATACCTGGCAGCTCCACATGACTGATAGCCTTGGCTCTTTTGAAACCTCTTAGGTCTTTGCTGCCTGTTCCTGCCCCCTGCTTTCGGAGCTTCCAGAATCAAACGTTCATATCTGCTTGTCATCTCTTGCTGCTTAGCAACCCCATTATATGCCTATCACTCCATCCTAGTCAGCCCACAGTGACTGGCAGATTTCTCCTTGAATCCAGAATGTCGAAGGTGTGGCAAAACAATGTTCTTCATTTTCCCTAGAGACTTTTCAAAGTCTAGTCAACCTGCTTCTTCCATGTCTCCTGTCCAGCCAATCAGTTACTTTTCAGGAAGAAGCTTGTGGGAGTTGTGGCATGAGAGCTCCCAGGTGAGATTTGCCTATGTAGCACCAGAAAAGCAATAATAATCAAAATAATTATAATATAATCCAATTTAACAAACATTTAACACAATATAGTTTTTACATCAGTTATTTCCCCTCAAAGCCACTCCCCACCAACCATTGATCCATTCCAAAGAGCAAAAAAAACAACTAAGCAAAACATAGCGATTATATCTAAAAAAAATCTATCACTTTCTACATCCATAGTTCCTCCACCTCTTAGCTGAGAGGAGGGAGGTGCTTAGCAAGCATGTATTAAGTACCTACTTCTAGGTACTCTAGGAACTTATATTGACACAGGTAAACTGATCAGTTGCAACCAACAAGCATGTATTAAACACCATAAGTCAGGCAGTGGGCTAGGCACTGGTCATAAGAAAACAAGGACTGGGGCAGCTAGGTGGTGAAGTAGATAGAGCAGGAGGACCTGAGTTCAAATCCGGCCTCAGACACTTGATACTTACTAGCTGTGTGACCCTGGGCAAGTCACTTAACCCCATTGCCTAGCCAAAAAAAAAAAAAAAGAAAAAAGAAGACAAGGACAAAATAAGAAAGGTCCTCTAGGAGCTAATGTTCTATTCAGGGAACATAAGTGATAAATAACATAATAATCTTAGGAGGAAGGAGAGTGAATTAATTACCAAGGGGATCAGGAAAGGTTTTTCGAAGAAGGTATCACCATAAACTGGGCCTTGAATGAACTTAGGGTTTCTAAGAAGTAGAAATGAGGTCAAAGTGCATTCTAGGCATAGGGGTGGAAGGATGGCTCATGCAAAGCCACAGAGGCAAAAGATGGAATGCCAAGTTTTGAGACTAGCAGGTAAACCAGTTTGGCTGGAATTCAGAGCATATGCAGGCAGGAGAGTGTTGGTTAAGCAGCCAGATGATCTGGGTTTAAATCCTTATTTTGATGCTTATCTCCTGTGTGAACTTGGGCAAGTCAGCCTCTCTGGGCCTCCTTTTTCCTCTGTAACAAAATGGCCACTGAGGTTTCTTCCAGCTGTAGACTGATTTTCCTATCTATGACCCAATAATAAAAAATGTGAAATAAGCAAGCCAGAGCCAGTTTGTTAAGGGTTTTAAATGCCAAGCTGAGGAATTTCTATTTTTATCTTAGAGGTAAATAGGGAGCTACAGAAGGTTCATGAGCCAAATAATCATAAATCGCCACAATCCGTACATAAGGACCCCATACAGGTGGCATATTGCCTTAGTTTTAAAATATAACATGGTACATGTTTTATTGTATCTTTATTTGTTTTGTTAATTATTTCCCAATTACATTTTAATCTGGTGGCAGCCTATTTGACATTTCTGCCATGTAGTGTTGTAATTCACAAAATCATTTCATGTATTTGTTATGTAATTTTTTCTCCCAACAGCCTAAAGGTAGACAGGACAGATATTGTTATTCATATTTTACAGATAAAGAAGTTGAGGCTCAAAAAGGAAAAGTGAAAAAGTGGTAGATGGTAGACCCTACTCTCCTAACTCCAAATCCAGTGCCTTTGGGAACCTGATCCCTGGAATCTGACTCTTTTGTCTGATGTTTGAGATGGGGAGGGTTGGCTGGCATTTTGACTCTTTTTGAGCAGTCCTTCATGGGTGCATGTAAGTTTACTTTGTATCTGGGATCTAGGACTCCACTGGTGTGAGCATACTGACCCTTTCCACTGATACCAGTCACAATTCTTTTCTTTACACCTTAGATCATGAGGTCCTATGGCAAAAAAAAATTCCATCTTCCTGGGCCATGATCCTCTCCACTTAGCAAGGCTGGGCCTCAGATGATACGAAGCCCAGGACTCAAAACCTTTCCACCTGTAGGTGACCTGCCATAGTGAAGCTTTTTGAGATTTTGAGAAACCAAGATCACTTTGATGCAACAGTAAGGCATCAGGGTAAGACTTTAGTGTAGCACCCACCAGACACACTTATTTGCTGAGTGATTCTAGGCAAGTCACTTTACCCTATTTGCCTCCATTTCCTCATCTGTAAAATGAGCTGGAGAAGAAAATGGCAAACCACTCTAGTATCTTTGCCAAGAAAACCCCAGATGGGGTCCCAAGAGTCCAACATGACCAAAACAAATGAAGAGCAACAACCGCCACTATTGTCATTACACACACACTGGACTTTTAGTGGATTAAGGGGTCAACTTAGCCACTCTAAGGATCATGGATCTGGAGCTGAAAGGGACCTCAGAAACCATCTAAGGCCAATTCCCTCATTCTACAGATGAGGAAACTGAAGCCCATGTAGAATTAAGTGACTTTCCCCAAGTTTACACAGGTCTGGCCATAGGGTAGATTTGAACCGAGAGTCAAAGCTCTTTCCATTGTACTGCCGAAACACTTGCTATTGTTTATCCTTCCTTCTTGAAGAGGACCATCACATCAGGAAGATGATGACATGACTTGCAAGTGACTTGGATTTAAGCGAGGGAGGGCTGTGCAAAGTCACCAGCCTCACTTTCTCCTCCGGAGCCATCTGGCTCCAGTGGCAAGATATAGATTAGGACAACTGGAGATGGACCGTTTAGGTTTAGAATGTGAGAACCGCCCTCCCCTCACTTCCCTTGGGTTAACCCTTTGATCATCTAGCCCAGAGGTCTATGAAGTGTGCACCGAGAGAGGGCATAACTATCCTCCTTGACAGTAGCCTCAAAGATTATTTATGGATGTGTCCCAAATATCTAGTTTCTCTAAAGAAATCACTATGGATTGTTTAATCTAAAGATTTCTTAGAATTATCTTTATCCAATATGAACACTCAGGATAACTAGATCAAGAATTCAGCATTCCCTGCAGGTTACCTTGTAAAGTGATCCTCCAGGCATGAAATGCACTTCCTCAACTCTACCCCTGGCTTCCTTCAAAGGGCAGCTTGGATGTCATTTCTTACACAAACCTTTCCTGGTTTCTCTCCCCAAGCTGTTTGAATTCCAGAATTCTATCCCTTCTTGAAGTTATTTTGTATTGTTTTGTACATATATTGTATTTACTTGCTCGCGAACATTTTGTATTCCCTGCTCACCACCCCCATTTTGAATGTAGCTTCCTAATGGCAATAACTGTCTCATTTTGATCTCCAAATTCCCTACCCTTAGCACCTGGCACAGAGTAGGTGCTTACTAAATGTTTATCGAAATGAATTGGATTTCCTGCCTCTTCCTTTGCCTTCATCGATTTTTTTGCTCTAAAAGACCCCCCCTGCCCCTCCCCCTTTCAGAATGCTATCCATTCTTCAAGGACTAGCCTAAGTCTCTCCTTTTCCATAGGGATTCCTGACTACTCCATTCTGTGGTAATTATAGCACCATGGCAGCTGTCATCATATATTGCCTCCTATTATCATCACCTTTTTACTGGTGTCTTCCCAACTAAACTGTATCTTATATTGTCTACCTTCCACCCCAAAGGACAGTGTAAGATGATCAACATATAGATCACAGAGTTGGATGGGTCACTCTTATACCTGTGCTCTGACATAAGTTTGGTAACATTTGCTCTGAATGATAAGACCTGAGGACTCTACAATGAGGTAGGGGGTGGGGGTGGGGATGGTTGGTTAGGGGGAATTAGCCTCATATATACACAACATGCATACATATTTATACATATATACACACACTTATGTGTTATAGATATTTGTACATATATATTTATACATATATACACACACACATGCGTTACATTTGTATAGCACATTACCATTTAGAAAGCACTTTAATCTACATTCTCTCTTGATTTAAAAGCCCTGTGAAATAGGCAGGATTATCTACATTTCATAGAGGAGGAAATAGGAACAGAGTTTACTTTAGCGACTGGCCCAAGGTCACACAAAGAGTAAGTTGCAACCTAAGTCTTATGACCTTTTAGGTTAATATTCTTTCCACTACATCACCCTTTTTTCTGTTGTTCCATTATTCAACTTACTTCAGTTCAGTCCCAATCTCACATTAGAACACTATTCCTGTTGGTCCAAAGACCCTGTGTGTTTCCAGGTTTGTGACTTTCCCACCTTAAATTCGACCACCTCTGGAATGAAAAATGATTGGGTGCTTCCTGCCTTAGCTGAGTTAGCCAAGGGTAGGTATTAAGTCCTAATTTTCCTGGCACCCTCTGGATACAGGGAATCATTGCTACACACTTCAGAGCCTCACCGCACTGCCCCAGTTTCAAACGAGGACAAAGCAGGGGTTTGCTTAGTGCAGGGTAATGAGGCTGGAGCATCCGCTACATCTGTCTTCTTCTGGCTCCAGCTCTCCCACCTCCTCTCTTTGTTATTGTGCTGGAGCAATGCAGCCCATGGAATCTCTCCGTTCTACATAAACAGGAAATCGCATGTGCTTGATTGTAAACACTGTGCGCCTTTCTCAGCATTTCTGCCAGGCTGGCTGGAGTCCCAGAACCAGGACCACGTGACTACAACCCCCACGGCCCCCAGCCCAGTTCCCACCTCTACCATAAATTCATTGGGAGCACCAGATTTGTTTACCTTATTTGGTAAGGTACTAACACCCCGTTGCTTTTCATTGGAGGAGTCCATACTCACTCATTTGACATCGTTCCTAACAGAACTATGCAAATAAACAAAGGGTTTCTGGGATGTGTAGTCTAGGAAATTGCTTTTGAAATTGCTATCCATGGGGCTGCAGCCGGGCTTTAGGCACTGCAATGACGGGAGGGCAGGGGGAAACAAGGAAGTGGAGTTTGGATTCTCAGAAACAATGACTTTTTTTCCCACAAAACATTTTGCTTGAAAAAAAACCGGGGCGATGGAAGGGGGGGAAGAATCCAGGGTTTGTCTACTAAAGGGATGACGTGGGGGCGGAGGGCTAAGACGAGTAATGATACATAATCACAGCCTCAAGCGTTCAGCAATTTGTTGGTTTTTCCGGGGCCCAGGATCATCAAGCAAATTCTCCCGGGCAATTCTGTCACCCAAACCCTACCCCCAGAAATATCGTAATTCCAGAGGAACAGGGGAAGAAGAAAACTTCTCCAGAACTGAAAGCCCAAGTCCAGCCATTTCGGATGTAAATCACTCTTTTGTCTAGTTAGGTGGTGATTCAAATCAGAGCTAGACGATCCGGGAGCGCAGCTAGGCAGTCAGCCCAAACAACTCTGGAGCAGAAAGGAGCGGGGTTCCCTGTGTTTACTTGGGCTATGGGAGTGGGGTGGGTGAGTGCGGGAGTCCGTCCAAGAAGACTACAGCTCCCAGCATTCCTGCTCAGTCTCCTCCCCGTTTCTGTCCATCAGAGAGGCAAGGCTCGGTGAGTCAGTACCCTACAGTAAATATTTGTATTAGCAAGAGCCGGCTCTGTAATGGTGGATCTGTGAAGGAGAGCCAGGGAGCCGGAGAGCCCAGCTTTCGCCCAGAGATTCCTCCCGTTGTCTGGCCGGGGAGCGAGCAGAGCCGACTTGGCACCATGTCGGTGAACATGGACGAGCTGAAGCACCAGGTCATGATCAATCAGTTCGTGCTGACTGCGGGGTGCGCCGCGGACCAGGCGAAGCAGCTTCTTCAGGCGGCACATTGGCAATTCGAGGTGAGTCCTCGTGCGTGTGTGTGTGTGTGTGTGCGTGTGCGTGTGTGCGCGTGTGTCTGTGTGTCTCTCTCTATGTCTGTGTCTGTCTACCTCTGCGTGTATATGTGTCTCTTAGCCCTCTGGCGCGCGTGTGCTTGCACAAGCTGAGACCGGCATGTGTGTGTGTGTGTGTACTGCCATGTTTTGCGTCCAACAAACTCAGCCACGTTTTCCACTAGGCTCGTGCACATTTATGCATCCATACATCCATACACACTCCACCGACGCCGACTGCATTTATAAAATGGTGCGGTTCACAACTGCGGCGGGGCCTCGAGGTTTTGCAGCCGCACAGCTCACGCCGCAGCTTGTAATAGTAACCGCGTTGTCTGTCTGTCTGTGGGGTCTGTGCGCCCGTTGTCTGGGAATCGCGCACGGGATTGTCTGCCGCGACCCCCCCCCTCGTGTGCACTGTTTATTCGCACATCCCGTCAGTGGCACAGTCGGGCTCACACCAGATAACCTGAGATGGCAGAGCCAGGGGGGTTGCAGCGGCCCAAGAAGCCCCCCTCGACGGCACCCACCGAGGACGCTGGCTCCCCAGCTGTAGATTCGGGGGAGGGGGCTTCCTGGGCCTCAGTTTACTCCTTTGTAAAATGGTGGGGGACGAGAAGGTGTGGACTAGATGGACACCGAGTTTCCTTTCAACTCTAGATCTGTGATCGTGAGACAAGGCGAAAACCTCGGGTCCCCTAGTAAGGAGGGAGAATTCTAGGACCAAGAACCTCTTCCTCTCCACCCCCTCCCCTAGCCCTTCCCTGACTTCCCCGGGGAAATGGTGTCTAGGCTGGCCCGCTTGGCCGAGGCTCCGCCATGTCCAGTGGGGAGGGAAGGCCATTGGTTTCTTCCTTTTCCCCAGTGAGTCAGAGCGGCACTGCTCCGCAAGGCCTCGCTGTGCAGACGGGGCGAGCCAGGGCTAAGGCTCCTGCTTCGGGGAGGTGCTTGCTGTGCAGCCCGAGGGCAGATGGGCTCTGCGGCTGAGGTCATTTTTTCCAAGGGAGGTGGAGGGGTTTGAGGTTACCACTAGCACCACCACCACCACCATCATCAACACCACCACCATCGCCACCAAACACGCTTCTTTTGTTCACTTAAAGCTAACGGGCCCCTACCCCCTCCAGCGCAGCTGTCAAGGCGAGCCAGAGGGCTAGGGGCCAACGCCAGTGGATGGACAGGGCCGGCGGAAATGAGAATCTGGTGCCAAGTGGGTTACACTGGCTCTCTGGGGAGAGTGACACTCTAGCGTGACCCTCCCTCCAGCTTCTCTGGCCTGGGTCTGGGTGCAGAAACGGAGCCACTGTGGAAGGGGGAAGGAGGCAGGGGGCAGGGGGCGGAGCACGCTTGGGTCCGAAGGCCCCCGTGGGCCTAGGAGCACAGTAGGGAAGGGGAGGGGTTGGGGGATGGGAGTGGGGTGGGTTATGTGGTAGGAAGCCCCAGCTGGCTTGAATTGAGATTCTCTTTCTTTCTTCCACCTTCCAAAACTCCGGGTATAGTGTAGACAGGCAAATCCTCCAGTGCTGGCCCTTGCAGTCCTGAACCTTTTTAAGTCCAGCTGTACTAGGAGTGGCACTAACCAAGTGGTAAATCCCAAGGCTAGGGAGCTTCCTTTGGAGGCTAGGGAGAAGGAGTCCCAGGCAGTGGGACAGCAGGAGTGCCACCTGGTGTCTGTACACATACAGTAACCGTATACTTTTATGTGTACATGAATTGTACAGTGCAGTGTCTCTGTGTCTGGATTCAACTGCAATAAGATACAGTGAATGCATATATAGACACATGGACTGCTGTGCAATGTCTTTGTGTTTACATGTGCAGCACAGTACAATGTATGTGTGGCACCAGGATTACTGTGTGTGTGCCTTTGTACACACATAGTTGACTCTAGTATATGCCTACCTTGGCAGTCTGTTATACTTGGGGTATATCTCCTTGATCATTTTGCCCTGCCCGTGGTCCTAATGCTCTTCAAAACCTGAGCCCTAGAGCTAACTAGTCTTGTTGGGTCTCTCTTGTTAATGCTGCCATTGTCTTTCTGGCCAAAGGGAAACCTGGCCCTTTCCCAAGTGGTACTTCCCAAGCCAATTGTTATTGGCTCTACTAACAAGGCTGGGCACTGGATCAGTTAAGGGGATTATTATTTAATATAGACTGATGGGGAAGGGGATAAACTACCTGACTTTTTGGGTTGGGCTGGGACCTGTTATTTCACCGAGGTCCTAACTCTTTTAAACTCCAGGGCCCTCCTGGCTTGAGGACTCAAGATGACCTCTGAAGATGTTTTATTTAAAATGAGTTTTGAGCCTAATGTTTGGGTTAGAAACATTATTCCATGGGAGGCACAGTGCCCCACACATAGTGGATACTTCATATAGATTATTGTATATTTTCCCCTGCCCTATACAACCAACAAGGAGAGAACAATGGGCAGGAATTCACATTCTCAAAATGAGATGGAGAAAGCTAGATTCCTGAACCAACTCTGAAATTAGCTAGGTACCTTTGGAACCACCCTGTGTCTCTGTAAAATAGTGGCAAATATACTAAAAAAAAAAAAAGTTAATCCACTAAGCATAAAAAAAATGGCAGTATTAATCTTCACAGTAGTTCATAATTTGAAGCCTCAGTGCTACTCTATCTGAAGCCCTTTAGCCTTTAGGGCTCCAGAGATAATGAGAGAGGGAAGTTGGCACCACATCTTGGGCCTCCCGATGTTGGAAGGGGCTTGCTCTTCCTTAGAAAACACTCTGCCTGAGAAAGAAATCCTAGGAAATTTTCATCTCCTTCAGTGTACCTAAACGGGTTGGGTGACATGCACAGATGGGGAATTTAGCCTCCATAGGCAGACAATATGAGAACAGAGGTAACACTTAACAATGTCTTTGAGAGCTGCCTGTCAGAGAGGCAAAATACTAGATAACCCTTTAATCCTGATTGTCAGGATAACTGGCCAATCACAAATAATGGAACCACTCCCACCTCCTAACCTCCCCCAATGTACTTCCATATGCAAATACCATGCTTTTTGCCCAGAGGCTGTGTTTGGGGCTGAACTCAGAAGTCTTATTAATCCTTTCAGCTCGAAAGACTGTTTCTCAACCTCGTTCAGCCTAGTAAGGGAGATACTGCAGAGATGGATAAGGGAAGGAAGAAAGATCTCAGCCTTCTCGGCTAACCATCTGTTCAACCCCACCCTCCACCCACTTATATACATGTACAGTGAATTGAATTTCCTGAGTAACTGAAGAGAGTGACCCCCAAATCCTTTCTGTTTCAACCCTTATTGTTAAGAATCTAACTTGCCTAAGTCTCCCTTCCTGTCTTAATGAGCAAAATCTGGTGACCAGAATAGAATATTCTTTTGCTAAGGGAGTATTCTACAGGCCCTGTTTCAGACTATTCTGAGCATTGTTGGGCTTGGAGATGGAGGTAAGGAAAGTGTAGGAGCAGCTGAGGCGTAGTGAATTTGATTGAGAACTTAGATTCAGTCTCTACCCTCCTACTTCATAGATATGTGACGTGGCCTTAGTTGCTTAATTAACCTCTCTGTGCCTTAGTTTCCTTATCTGAAAATTGGGCCTAATGACACCTATACTACCTGCCTCACAGGGCTATTATGAAGATTGAATAAGTTAATATATATGCTAAGTGTACTTGTAAGACATAAAGTGCTATAAAAAATGTCGACTTGGATTATTGAGATTGGACTGAGTGTAGACTCCCCACACCCCTCATGAACAACCCTGGACATTTGTTTTTTGGGCCGTATTCTTAGTTTTTGCTGAGCCACACCAAACTAGAACTTTAGTTAATTAAAAGAGTCTTGTTAATAGGGATTCAGGTTCATTATAATTTTTCTATCAATACATGTGGTAAAGTGGAAGGAAAGTATTGCCCTTGGACTTTGAAATTCCATCACTTAATGTTGGAATTATCTTATTAGCTGTGTGACTATGGGCACAGTTACCTGACCTGTCTGTGCCTCAGTTTCCTATTTGTAAAAAGAGGATGATAATACTTGTGCAGCCTACTTCTCAGGGTAGTTGTAAGGATCAGAAGATCATGAGAAAGTATTTTGTAATCTATAAAGTGTTGAAGTATAAGTGATTACATTTCATAGAAATAGAAAGAGGTGGATTGACCCTGGAGAATAGAGTCAATAGGAACGCTGATATTTTCCATGATCCTTGATTTGCCCCTTCTTACCAAAGCAAGCTGGTCTCCATGTTAGAGTCTTTCCACTGAACAACACTGTAGTCAGTGCTATTGGTTGTAGGAGTCTGTCCGTTCCCTCCGTTCCAAGTATGTGTATGTCCTGACTCTCTCACCCCCCCCCCCCCATTTAATACACTCCAGTGGTTTTCTGTTACATCCAGGAGCAAATGCAAAATGCACTATTTGACATTCCAAGTCCTTCATTAATTTAGTCCCCTTCTACCTTTCTGGTCTTCTTATCCCTTTCTTCCCAGTACACTCTTTAATCCAGTGATACTGGCCTCCATGATGTACCAGTGAACAAGATATTCCATCTCTCTACTCCAGGCATTTTCGCTGGCTGTTTCTCTTGCCTGGAATGCTCTCCCTCTTTCACTTCAATTACCAACCTCCCTGACCTCCCTTTAAGTCACAACTAAAATCTTACCTTCTACAGGAAACCTTCTTCAACCCCTCTTAATTCCAGTGCCTTCCCTCTTTTAGTCATTTCTGATTTTGCTTTGCATATATTTGTTTACATGTTGTCTCTCCATTAGAATGTAAGCTCCTTGAGGACAGGGACTGTCTTTTGCCTCTTTTTGTATCCCCAGAGCTTATCGCAGTGCCTGGCACATAATAGGTGCTTAATAAATGATTATTGATTGATTTGAAGGAAGAATAGCGCCAAGTAGGTTCTGAGAAGATTACAGTTTTAATACTGATTGACTTGCTTGCCATCATATTTATAGATTATTAGAACTAACAGGAAAGAAATCAGTTGACAGAGGAGGAAAAAGGCCCATAGAGGGGGAGGTGATAATTCTAGTTGCACACCTGGGATTAGAACTCAGGCCTGCTGGTGTTCCAGTCCTATTCTCTTTCCACTATACCAGCTAGCTTGTCTTGCTGGATCTGTCCAAAGCCCTAATCCTTAGGGTTCTATAAGTTGAGTTCCAAGGAATGCCAGAACTCCAGAGTCTTTGGGTCACTCTCAGTCTTTCCAGCAGCTGTCCCTGTCCACCTGCTTGGGAAATGTCACTCACAGCCAACAAGGTCAGTGAGCCTGGGATAATTCTTCTGGTCCCTCTGCTGAGAAGGACGGAGTGCTGTCTAAGGAGTCAAGAATGGCGGGTGTTGAGGTGAAATGACCGGGTGGAAAGAAGACTGGATTTGGAGCATGAGGACCTAGGTTCAAATTCTAGCACTGCCACTCTGTCTGTGGGCTCTATTTCTTATCTTAGCTTTTGCTGAGCCACACCAAACTAGAACTTTAATTAATAAAAGTATTTTGCTAATTTGGCTCATGGTTTACTATCAATACCTTTGGTGAAGTGGAAGGAAAGCATCGATTCTGGGGCTTTGAAACTCCATCACTCCCTAGCTGTGTGACTTTGGGCAGAGTGACCTTGGGCAAGTCGATGAACTCCTAGGCCTCAGTTTCCTCAATTTTAAATAGGCAGCTTTGGACTAGATAACTTCTAAGACCTCTTCTGATTCTAAATCACTGATCCTAAGATCCTGGGACCAAGTCTTCCAGTAATAATAATACTAATAATAGCTAACATTTATTTAACCCTTACTATGTGCCAGGCATTGTGCTAAGCACTTTACAGTTATTTGATCCTCACAACAACCGTGGGAGGTAGGTGCTATTATTATACTCATTTTACAGATGAGGAAACTGAAGCAAACAGGTTAAAGCGACTTACCCAGTGTCACACAGCCAAGTGTCTTAGGCTAGATTTTAAGTTAGATCTTCCTGACTCCAGGCCCAGTGTTCTGTGTACTATGGCGCCACTTCTGGGCCTAAGTTTCATCAGTTGCTAGTGCAGATCACCCTCTCCTGCCACCTTATAGAGGTGGTATGAGAAAGAACTTTGCCAAAAAAAAAAAATCACGTAAACACAAATATTAACTAGCTGTATGACCGTAGACAACAACTCACTTTGCTTCTCTGGAACTTAGGTACATCTGTAAAATGAGCGAGGCAGCTAAGGTGGCACAGTGGATGGAGCGCTGGGCCTGAAGTCATCCTCCTGAGTTCATATCTGGCCTCGGACACTTATTAGCTGCATGACCCTGGGCAAGTCATTTAACCCTGTTTGCCTCAGTTTCCTCAACTGTAAAATGAGCTGGAGAAGGAAATGACAAGCTACTCTAGTATTTTTGCCAAGAAAACTCCGAACGGGGTCACATAGAGTCAGTTATGACTAAAAAAACGACTGAACAACAGCAAAATGAGGGAGTCAGATGATTGTGAAGGTTCTTCTGAGCCACCAACACACACTTTAGGCATATACTTTTCATGCTTTTCACGTTACAATTTCCCTCGTGGCCTTAGCTAATCCAACACATTTATCCCAGGGGCTCATGTGCTAATGGAACAGGCTTAGAGAGCTATAGATTACAGCTAATACATTAATGTTACTTATTTACTGTTAGTTTTAAAAAAATAATTTTATGGTTGGATTTCGTTTTTTTATCTTAGTCATTTCTGGTTATCCCCTACCTACACACACACACACACACACACACACACACACACACAGCCTTCCCTTATAACAAAGGAAAACAGTTAAGCAAAACCAGGTGACCCAGTGACCACATCACAGAATATATGCAGTGTTCTGTGGCCATAGCTACCACTCTACTGAAAGGAGGAAGAGACATTTCCGTATCTGTTTTCTGAGACCTAGATTAGTTACTCATTCCAGTTACCTAGAATGGGTCATAACAGCGTCATTCTTTTTCTTTACATTATTGTCATCATGATTCTTCTGGTTTTGGACTTCACATATCCATTTATATATCTTCCCATGTTTGTCTGAATTCCTTTTATTGTGACGGTACAATAATACCCCGTTCTATCCACACACCACAGTTTATTTCCCCACTGCAATCAGTGGGATCTCTATTGTTTCTGGTTTTAGTGCTACCCTAAGAAAGCAGCATGTGTATTTTAACTGGGGCTTTTTGGACATAGTGACCCTGCCTTTGTCATCTAACCTATTAGTAACTCAAAGGGCAGGAATTTCAAGCAAGGTGCAGATGTTAAGGGCATGTCTGTAGACAGAATTCTGTTCTGGGCGGATCTATTGGCACCCCTTCCTTCATTCCTAGTCTGCTTATAAAGAGGGTCAGCCCTGGGTGGGACAGTGGAACAGCTAGTGAGGGTTAGGGTGTGACCCTGGGAGCCTCCTCTCAGGGATTCCCACGGATGTCAGGAGGCAGGACTGTATTGCCCTGCTACCCTGCATCTAGTACTGCTATCAGATTTCCCAGCCAGAGTTGGGAAGTGAAACCTGAGAATAAGAATTGAACACTGTTGCAGGTTCAGCCCTCAGAAGGCTATAGGTCAGATGAGGGGGGAGGGAACTAACTGAGAGGGTGTGTCCTTGTAATGTTTATTGACATTGCACAGGTTTGGGTGAGGCTGCAGGTGACTGAAGAATGAAGGTTTTGAATCTCACCGCTGTTATCACTTTCTCTCAACACTGTATTTCAAGAACCCCATGCCTGGGGCCCAGACTCATAGCTCAGAACCTCTCCCCAAAAGCAGGGTGAGGAGACTAAGTGGGAGAAAAGAAGAGGTTTGGGTGAGATTTTAGGGCAAAGAAGCAATAGAAGGAAGAACTTAAAAGGTTCTGGAGACCAGTGATTTCCCCCACTGTGGTTCAGGGACACTCCAGGGCATCTCCAATTATCTCTGGGAAACATTGTGAAATCTTTAGAATAATTAATTTTAATTCACTTTAATTAAAAAACGACATACCATTTAGCATTTTGTTGTGGAGGAGGCATGTGGGGGAGGGCAAGAGCATGGCAAAAAGCAAATAGGCATTGGGTGTTGCCCCTTGCACTGGGAAGCACTATCCAAAAGCAACCAAGGAAATGGAAGGAACCCCTAGGGGTGAATGGAAGGAGGGGCTGGGACCTGTTGGCTCCTGCTCTCGGGGGTTTTGCTGAGCTTGGGGATTTGGTGGGGCCAGGAGCCAGACCCTTCACACAGTTTCCCGCTCCATATTGCAATCCTTTCGCAACAGCCGACAGACTTTCCTTATTTTCATCCTTTTCTTGGGTCTATAATCTGGCCCTAGCAATCTCCTGCAAAGGCCCCAGAAAATGGTTCAAAGCCAGAAAATAACAAATGTCAAAGAAACCCCAGGAGACCCTCCTTCTTAGTTCTGGCCTTTAGCCATTCCAGCTAGGTCTATAACTACTCTCCCACCCCCATCCCTACCCCTTCCTTTGGATGTTAGCTTTAGAGGAGAGAGAGAGAGAGGACTGATTTTTTTTTAACTGAAATTATCAGGAGTCTCCTGAAATCTTCCAAGAGGCTCCAGACTCTCAGGCAGAGGCATTTTCTCTCAAGATCCTGGGAGACAGACCAGGCAAATTGAAGAGTAGTATGATTTCTGCTCTAGAAGCAGGAAGGGGTAAGCAGCTTTACTTTCATTCATCTCTCCCCAGCAAAGTCTCTCTCTCTCTCTCTCTTTCTTTTTTTTTTTTTTTTTTTGACTAGGCATTTGGGGTTAAGTGACTTGCCCAGGGTCACAGAGCTAGTAAGTGATATGTGTCTGACGTCGGATTTGAACTCAAGTCCTCCTGAATCCAGGGCAGGTGCTCTATCCACTGTACCACCTAGCTGCCCTGCAAAGTCTCTTAAATCACATTGGAGTGTCAAACCTAGAAGTGCCCTCTTGGCTTCTTTCACCTCTGGGGTGCTTTCCCATTCACCTGGCTGCTCATTTGACTTCTGGGTCTCTGAGAACAAATTTCAGAATCACTTGTGAGATGAACAGGTTCACTCTTCTCCCTCTCTCTGCCTCCTAACCCCACCATGTGCAGGGACCCTTTGGATGGGATTCCTCCTATGGAGACAGTGCAGTTTTAGGTGGGATCTAGAGAAAAATTATAATTGGACAGCTAGGTATCATGGTGGATAGAGCACTGGACTTGAAATCAGGGAGATCTTACCTCAGACTTATTAACTCTGTGACCTTAATCGAGGCACTTAATCTGTTCAGTCTCAGTTTCTTCATCTGTAAAATGGAGATAATGGTAGAACCTCCCTCAGGGTTATTATGAGGGTTAACTGAAATTATAAATGTAAATAGCCTTAAAATGCTATTATAAATGCTTGCTATTAAAGAAGGGATCAAGTGCCCTTGACAAAGTGATAAAGAAGGTAAAGTGTATTTGTTATTTAGTAGTTTCAGTCATTCTGACTCTTCATGATCCTATTTGGGGTTTTCTTGGCAAAGATACTAGAGTGTTTTGCCATTTCCTTTTCCAGCTCATTTTACAAATGAGGAACTGAGGCAAAGAGGATTGAGTGACTTGCCCAGGGTCACACAGTTAATAAATGTCTGAGGCAAGATTTGAACTCAGGCCTGACTCCAGGCTGAGCACTCTATCCACTGTGCCACCTGGCTTCCCCAAAGTTCATTACCAGATCCTTCCCATGAGGTTGCTTTCACCTATCATAGGCAGGGAAAGATTGCCTAGGTGGTCAAATTTGAGATTGGCTGGGGAAATTCTCTCATTCCCTATCCCCACCTACTTCCTTATGTCTCCCACATACCTCCTTCATCATCCCCTCACATTGCCTGATTTTCTACCATTAAAGTTTAATTCTTTCAATTGAAAGCATCTTAGTGAATTTTATTTGCTAGGAGCCCAGGAACTGAGGCTGTTCAGTGAACTGCTGAAATGAGGTCATATTCATATGCATCATTAGAGCCAGAAGGGACCTTAGTGATCACATTTAGTCTCATTTAATCTAACTTATCCCCAAAATAGTTGTTATGTATATTCGCTAAAGAAGCCTTCCCTGATGACTCCCACCCACACTGATCTCCAACTTCTCTAAACTCTGTACAGCACTCCCGGACCACACAATTTAACATTTATATTCATAAAAGTGAATGCTTTTTTTCCCCTTCTTCAATATAATATGCTCACTCCAGTTTATAAAACCAAGTGCTTGATCTTTCTCTGGCCAGACTTTTCAGCTTAGAGCATCTTGAGTTGGGGCAGTGAGTCCAAAGAGATGAGCAGATATTTCTGCCATGCGCTCTTTAAGGTAACATTATAGTAAGCTTTTTTGCCGAGATAGGTTTCTGAGAGATTGTTAAGCATTTGTTACTGTCTTCTCCTTTTATGTGACATAAGTAGACAGCTCTAGGACCAAAAGATTGAAGTAACAGGGTACAGATTTGGGATAATCAGTCAATAAGCATTTATTTATCAAGGACCTCCAATATGCCAGCCATTGTACTAAGCACTATTGATACAAAGAAAGGCCAAAAAAAATGTATATTAAATAAATTGGAAATAATCAACAGAGGGAAGGCTTCTTTTAGAAGGTGGGATTTTATCTGGGACTTGAAGGAAGCGAGGGAAGTCAGGAAATGGAGATGAGGATAGAGAAAATTCCAGCATGGTAGAGAGCCAGTGAATTGTCTTATGCTCAATATGCTGAACAAATATCTTTACTAGAGCTGGCTAACAGTGGAATAGACTGTCTCATGGGGTAGTGAGTTCTTCTTTACCGAATGGATTCTGATGCAAGCTGGGGATTGTTTGGGGTTAGCCATGTTGAAGAGAGGGTACATATTTCAGGTATGTTACAAATATTATCTCATTTGATCCTCACAATATTCTTGGAGGTAGATGCTATTACAGGTGAGGAATCTGAGGCATGAAGAAGGTAAATGACTTGCCCAGAATCATACAGGTAGCAAATCTCTGAGGCCGAATTTGAATTCAAGTCTTCCTGACTCCAGATCTGGCGCTTTATCCACTGAGCCACCCGACTGCCTCACCTTGATGACCTCTGAGATTCTGTGATGATAATACTGTGATTTACCTCTCACATAGCACTTACTGCAGCTGACATATTGGTATCCTTTATGTATGTGTCTTATCTCCTCCATTAGATCATGACTGCCTTGCCGGGGTCCTGTCTTATACTTCCTTATCTCCGCCACAGCAGCTTCCTCAAGGATAAACACATAGTAGGCATTTAATAAATAATGTAATAGCAGCAGCTAACTTGCTTCTATTTACATGGTATTTTACAACATATAAGTGCTTTTTTTTTTTTTTTTTTTAGGCAATTGGGGTTAAGTGACTTGCTCAGGGTCACACAGCTAGTAAGTGTCAAGGGTCAATCTGAGGCCGGATTTGAACTCAGGTCCTCCTGACTCCAGGGCCAGCTCCACCTAGCTGCCCCATATAAGTGCTTTCTTAAGGCTTAGCCCAAGTATCACCTTCTATGTTCCCCCTTTGTGATCCCCCCAGCTACTTTGCATCTCTCTAGCATAGTGTCTGAGGTACAGATTGATGCCCCTTGCTACATGGCTCCTCAAGGGCAGGGGTTGTTTCATTTTTACCTTTGTACAGTGCCAGCACAGTTGCCTAATGTTGTTCTTGTTTGTCCTTCAGTCATGTCTGACTATATGTGACTCCTGTGGACGTTGTCCGTGAGGTTTTCTTGGCAGAGATACTAGAGTAGTTTGCCATTCCTTCTCCAGTGTGGCCTTATTTTATAGATGAGGAACTGAGGCAAGTAGGGGTTAAGTGACTTGCCAAGGGTCACATAGTAAGTGTCCGAGGCCAGATTTGAACTCAGAGATTCTTGACTCCAGGCCCAGTGCTCTATCCATTGTACCACCTAGCTGCCCTGAGCATATAGTAGGCACTTTAAAAATGCTTACTGATGGATTGACTCCTCACAGTAAACTGTTAGATGAGATAGGTGGTCCAATTATCATGAACTCCATTTTAGGAAGGAAGGAAAGGAAAGCTTTTTAGTTTTAGAAAGGAAGGAAACAAGCATTTATTAAGCACTTACTATGTGCCAGGCACTGTGCTAAGCACTTTTTACAAATATTTTCTCATTTGATCCTCACAACAATCTTGGGAGTTAGATGCTGTTGTAAATCCCATTTTGCAATTGAAGAAACTGACGTAGACAGAGGTTAAGTGACTTGCCCAGGCTAATGCAGCTAGTAGTTGTCTGAGGCTGAATTTGAACTCAGGTCTTTCCTGACTTCAGGACCAGCACTGAGAGTGATGTGAATAAGAACTTCTTGAATGAAAAAAAAAAATACTGTCTTGTTTTCAGTACAACTTTTCAGTGCAGCTGTGTGGTGCAATAGATATAGTACTGGGCCTGGAGCCAAGAATCTCTGAGTTCAAATCTGGCCTCAGACACTTACTAGCTGTGTGGCCCTGGGCAAGTCAGTTAACCCTTATTTGCCTAAGTTCCCCATCTGTAAAATGGGGCCACACTGGAGAAGGATATGGCAAACCACTCCAGCATCTTTGCCGGTGTGTTAATTTGTCTCCCTGCTCAGATTTTAAACACTTGAGGGTAGGAGCTGTCTTACATTCTTACACCTCAGAGCATTTAGCACAAGGTTGGGCATTAATGGTATGGAGTAAAGCTTTGTCAACTGCTAGACTGGATAGGTGAGATGGGATGGATGGATGATGGGTGGGTGGAGAGAGAGATTGTGTTCATTGTGTGCTGGAGGGTTAATGTTTCTCTTCTTTTCCGCAGATAGCCCTCAGTGCTTTTTTCCAAGAGACCAATATCCCTTACAGCCACCACCATCATCAGATGGTAAGTTTCTTTCCATTTTTTATGTCATCATCAAGTTCTTTGGGAGGGATAAGCCTCCCAAGCATTCTTCTCTTTGCAAAGTTGTTTTTCTTCTTTTATAGGTCAAATTCCAATATGGGATAGTACTATAGACAGAATGAGAGAGATGGGGGGAAATCCATTTGCTTCTGAGCCCAAGAGGAGCTGGTACAAATACCCTTTCACAGAGAGGGAAGGGCCTGATCCTTGTTTATAGAGCATCTTTAATTGATCAAAGATTTAGAGACCAAAGGGACCTTAGAAGTCATCTGGTCGAGCCCCCTTATTTTATAGATCAGGAAACTGAGACTCAGAAATTAAGTCACTTGCCTAAGGTAACACAGTTAGTAAATGCCAGAGCCAGAATTCAAATCCTGGACTCCAAGTCCAGAATTCATTCCTCAACACTTTCCCAGAAGCATACTCTCCTAGAATATCTTTTGTCTTATGATTATTACTTGCATGACCTTCAGCAAGTCACTTGTAATATCTTTAGGTCTTGATTTCTTCATCTATAAAATGAAGGGATTGAACCTAGGTAGTCTCTAAGGTACCTTCAATCTCTCAATCTATAATCCTAAAATGGGGTTCCAACCAGCACCAGCTTTGGCTTGTAGGAAAAGATGATTTCAGGGGTGCCAAAAGGCTGCCTCTGAAATCTCTCCCCCATAGGCCTACTCCTATGCCTGGGAACCCCACCATTAGTCACTGGGCTCAAGAAATGAATTCTTGTTATATGTTTTTTATATACATATATATACACACATATGAACATACATACACATACACATATGTATTAGAACTGGGAGAACCTTAGATATCATCCATGTAGGTCAACCCCTTCATTTTATAGATGAGGAAAATGTGTGATTTGTCCCAAACTCATATGGCTAGTTAGTGGCAAAGTCAGGATTAGATTGTCTCTTAATATCTAATCCCATATTCTTTCTATGGCACAGTAGCACCCCCATGGGTAAGAGTCTAGAGGGTTAAGAGAGGTAGTTGAAGACAAGCTCTGCCACCTTCTCTGCATTGCCCACAATCGTCTCTGAGGCCCTGGCTTCAGTTTGGCAAAACTTGACCAGCCTGGAGGGTCCTGGGGAGAATCCATGAGAGTCTGTAGTTCTGGGTCTTTAAGCAGATATGCTCTAGAGCAAAAGCGTTTACCCCAGGGCTATCTTTGGAAAGGACGAGAAACATTAACCTTCCAACACACATTGCACACAATCTCTCTCTCCACCCACCCATCTATGAACTTGGATGGGAAAAAAATAACATCCTTATTTTCACTAACAAATCTCCCATTTTCTTCCATTTATCTTACACATTGAAAGATATTATTCTGAAGGGCTCTATAAGATTCACCAGACTGCCAAAGGGAGGTCCATGACTCACACAAAAAGTTAAGAACCCCTGGTATAGAGGCTGATGGGGAAAGAGCCTGCGGGCAGGTGCTGAAGTCTGGCTGGAGACTTTAACCCCTGGTAGGTAGGTATCCTAAAGGTGACCTAGGGAGAGGGACTATGATTTGGTGTTCCCAGAGTGTAGTAACAGACAAATTTTCTTTCTGCCTAGAGCAAAAGTTTGTAACCTGAGTCTAGGGACCATGGATAGATTTCAAGGGGCCCATGAACTTGGTTAGGGAAAAAAAAAATACATCTTGATTTTTACTAACCTTTAACTAAATTAAGAACCCCTGGTCTTGGGGCAGGTAGGTGGCATAGTGGGTAGAGCACTGGCCCTGGAGTTAGGAGGATCTGAGTTCAAATGCAGCCTCAGACACTAGTTGTGTTACCCTCGACAAGTCACTTCACTTAACCCTAATTGCCTTTAAAAAAAAAAAAGAAAAGAAAAGAACCCTCGGTCTAGAGTGTTAGCAGATGTTGAAACATGTAGGTTCTGAGCTGAGCCCCAAGGATAGATAAATAATAATCTATTATTTAATAATATACATAATATATATTCCTATTTCCTCATCTATGAAATGTAGATAATAATACCTCTCCTGCCTATTTCACAGGGCTTTTAAATCAAGAAACAATATATATAATATATGCATAAAAATAATAAATCAGAAAGTTGGGAACACCCCATTTGAGGAATGGGGTGGTCAGTGCTATGTTATTCATAGAAGGGAAATAAAAGCCATCGAACTCATCATAACATCACATAGATTTAGAGCTGTCTAGAACCTTTAGCAGTCATCCACTCCAGAAATCACAGAATATTAGAACTGAAAAAGATTTTAGATATGCTCCAGTCCTGTCTCTTCATTTTGATCAGTCGACAAGTTTCCCAACAAAATTCACAGAGGAGGTCACTGAGGGCGGAAGAACTGAGGGAATTTCTCCAAAGGCACTCAGTGAATTATTGTCAGAGCCAAAACTAGAACTCAGACCTAGACTGGGTGTTCTTTCTTCCCAGAAAGGAGGGTGCTGGGGATGAGGGGGTGAGGGGATGAGGTGGAAAGATTTTCTGTTTCCAGACAGGGCCAGGCACAGTAAATCCCTGACCTCTTTCTTCCTTCTCTTAGCACAACTTGACCAGCAGAGCAGGCAGGTAAGGGCAGGGCATACCTAGTTAGCTGGATGAGGGGCATGGGGGAACACCTAGGGCCTTACACTCTGGAGAGGGGGAGGGGAGAGACATAGGACAGAACCACACGCCCCTGAAAAGGCCTGTTTGTGTTCTTTACATAGGTCCAGCTTCCTAGTGTTACACAGATTTTCAGTGGGCTGTTTAAAGGGAGAAAATCCACCCCACAGAGTTGTACTACTCCTCGATTCTTCCAGATCTCACTTCCCAATTCCATTCCTTCTCCTCTACTCATTCATCATCCAGGCCTCTCCTTCCCCCCCAAGCCCTTTGTTGTTCAAACTCTCCTCTCTTTTTACAATGCCCTTCCTCCCCCAGGCTCAGATGCAGTGTCTTCTGACCAGAGTACAATATCTGGAGAAGGAAAGGACCAAAGGGGAAGGAAGAAGTTCTTTTGATTCTTTCCCACATTTTATTGATGTTCAGTGGGACTTGATCCCAGATGTTTTCCTGGGGCTTGTTTGGCCTTCTAATCCACTAGGCTCCTAGTGGACACTTAGTCCTCCAGACCCTGCAAGGCCTACAAAAGCATCCAGTTGGATTGTTGGGAGAATGGGGTTCAGGTGGGGAAGTACTAAACACTGGTTTGGTGGAAGTAGTGTAAGTCATGGTTAAGATGTAGGTGAGAGCCAAGATTTGAGAATCAGAGACTGTGCTGTGCATCAGTAGACAGCGGAGTCAGGCCTTTGACTGAGCCATTAGTGGGGCTCCTTGAGGATAAAGACTGTTTTTATTTTTGTCCTTTTTGTCTTTACCCAAGGACAGTGCCTGTTACACAGGAGGCACTTAATCAACTGAATTGCTGTATTTAAGTGAATTAAATCCACCTCCTTCATTGATATTATCCAGATAAGGTTCCCAAGGAAAATTTAAGAAGAGAAAGAGAATGTTACCAGTTGTGGGTAGAGGTGAGGGTTGGAGTTCAGGGTAGATTTCATAAAGAAGATGCTGCCTGAGCTAAGCCTTGAAGGAAGATAGTTTTTTAAAAATCTGAAAGAGTAAGATGAAGAGGAAATAGATTCCAGGCTTATGCCAAGCAGGGAGATAGGAGATGCCATGTTGAGTTCAGGTAACAGTCAGTCCAGTTTTGCTGGAATGTAGAGTGTGTGAAGGGGAATGATGTGAGATAGAGATAAAGAAGTAGGTAGAAATCCAGGTCCTGGAAGGCTCTAAATACCACACCTTAGTATCAGAAAAGTACCTTAAAGATCCAGTCTTTTTTAAAAAATATATATATTTTAACATATTTTTAATATGGCCCTTTGCCCATAGAAGTAGCTGTCAGAGTGCCCGAGATGGAAGGTTAGCTCTAGAGGGGCCCTGGGGCAGGGCAGAAGAGGGTGTTCAGGAGTTAGACCATGTCCAGGTGAGACCAGGAGACCCCAGGAGGAACTTGGGGAAATCATTTGGGTAGTTCAAATAGCAAACAAGAAGCTAACTGGCCTTGTGACTTCAGGTAAGTCACTTTCATCTCTAGGCCTGTCTCCTGTTCTATTAAATGAGAGGGTTGGGCTGTATGATTTTCTAAGGTCTCTTCTAGTTTGAAATTCCTACAATTCTGTTCTAAGATTCTATGGATTTTTCTTCTAGTAGGTGAGCAGAGACTGACCTCTGGAGTGGGCCCAGGGAGGTCAGCTGGTCCTCTGAGGATTAGAGGAGGAAGGAAGGTATATCTTGGCCCCTCTGACTTCCTTCTGGGGCTAGAGAGGTAGACTTGACCTAATCTCACCCTCTTTCTCTTTTCTCTCCACAGATGTGCACTCCCGCCAACACCCCCGCCCCGCCCCCCAACTTCCCTGACGCCCTCACCATGCTCTCCCGCCTCAAGGCCTCCGAGAGCTTCCACAGCAGCAGCCCCATGGCTTCCTCGGCCACCTCGCCCCCACCCCTTCCGCATCCCCCCCACTTTGGGAGCTTCCCCACCCCCAGCTGGCCCACTGCCTCACCTCCGGGCCCACAACAGCAGTCCCAGCAGCCGCAGCAATATTCATGGACTCCTGCCCCTTCTTCCCAACCCTCGGACTGGCCTCCCCCAGCCTCTCAACAGGCCACCTCAGAACAGAAGGCCAGCTCAACCATGGAGGCGGAAAGATAAGGGAGGCCTCCCCCCTCCCCTCCCTAAGGCCTAGATCACACGGGGCCGGGGCAGGGGAGAGGACATCTCCTACGGGCCCCCTCATCCTTCTCCTCTGCACCCCATGTTGATTTCTTTCACCCTTCCCCTGGAGACCTGGAGGGGGAGAGACAGGACTTGGTAGCCAGGCAGGGACTGTGGCTTTCTCACACACACACACACACACACTCACATACACACATACACATACACACACACACTCACATACACATACACAGAGCATACACATAATATCCTTTGCACAGATTTGATTTGAAGCTGTTTGGGCTTACATTAGAGACTAAGGGACCTTCTCCAAGACTGAATAGTTATCCTGGACCTGTCTGCCCTCCCCTCACCTCCTAAGAGATACCCTGGAGAATCACTACAAAGTCAGCTTCTGATTTCAGGTAACATGTACCCATATGTACACACACACACACGCACGCACATACTCATGTATACACATGCATGCACACATGCTGGCATACATGCACAGGAACACAGAGGGCCCTGTCTTTGTGTGTGTGTGTGTATAAAAAATGTATTTATATGTATATATCTACTCAAAACTCAATGTAGGTTTTCAGGGCAGCTGGATTTTGCATGTGAATAACTGATTCCCAAAGGCTCCCCTACCCTTGCCTTTTACCCTACTTCCCTGCGCCCCCCCCTTCTGTTCTCCTGTCCAGCACTGCCTCACCTGCATAGAAGAGGACTGTGGGAAACTCCAGGACTCTCATCTTCCCCACCCTCCCCCCGTCCCCTGTCCATCCCTCCCCCCCCCCACCCCGGGATCACCTGCATGCCTTCCCCAGAACCCAGGGGGATGGGGTCCCCATCTCTTTTTCCTCATTTTAACAAACAAGAAGAAGAAATTCCAAACCCACCAGACTCTGTGGTTTTGCATTGCTTTCTGATAACCCTTGCATGTCACTGTGTGTAAGCAGGTTAGAAAGGAGGGAAGAAAGCCACGAGGTCAGCAGAGGGAAGGTACCCTGAATCAGGAGTCAGGGCCTGGGTTCAAATCCTATCTCTGGGACCTAATCTGTACAGTGAAAGGATAGGACTGATGGACTCTGAGACCCATTTCAGCTCTCAGCCTATGATTCTAATATCTGTGCAGAGGAAATGTGAAGCCTTTTGAGGTCTGTTAGGCTATTCAGAAGCATCTGGAGTGTTTCTTTGTATGTTTTTTAAAGCTGCAATTTTCCCTTCATCCTCTAAGGAATGAAAAGATTCCCTCCCCTCACCCTCCACCCTCCAGCAATATTGGTTTTCAGCTTATGAACTGAAATTGTGACTGGAGGTAACTCCTTTGTTCCCTGAGCCCCACTCCATCACCCCTATTACTCCATCGCCCCTGGGGCAGGAAATGAGGCCAGAAAATGGCAACCCTACCTCAGTTTGCTTCTCACTGGCCTTTGGCCGGTCCTCAATCTAAGTGCTAAAGCGTGGACTATTCGTTCCTGCGGCCAAGACCTAATTTTTGTTGTTTCCTGTTTTACCTAAAGATAAAGACCAAGTGACTGTGAGCTTGGTGCTTTAGGGTGAGGGAAGCCCAAAGCCAAAACAGTGGCCTGGTTCTGTGTGTGCCAATCCTAAAGTTACAGACTACCCTGGGGGAAGCTCACACGCTGCCCCGGATCCTGGGGAAGGAGGGAGCCCAGTAAACCTCAGGGAAAGGGGTGGGAGGTAGGGTGTGGCTCTAAGCCTTAGCCTGAGAGAGGGAAGCCAGACACACCAGAAACATTCCCTGGATTAATAGTAACAGCAGCTAGCATTTATATTTGCAAAGTGCTTTACATATGTCATTTCATATTTACATGCAGATCTTAGGTCCGGAGAGACAGAGACACATACAAGGGCCTGAGAAATGTGGACAGAGAATGGAGAGACACGAGAACTGAGAGGCCTAGGCTAGCGATCCACTTCATAGAAAGAGGCCCAAATTTACAGTCCCCTAAGG
Organism: Vombatus ursinus; assembly: GCF_900497805.2. NCBI lineage: Eukaryota > Metazoa > Chordata > Mammalia > Diprotodontia > Vombatidae > Vombatus > Vombatus ursinus. The sequence continues at coordinate 59,454,014 of NW_020954610.1, forward strand.
AGACAGAACCAAAAAAACTCAAAACAGCCACTGCTTAGGGTCATATTCCCCATCTTGGGCAGGATGGGCAACTGACTTGTCTGAGGACCAACCCCACTAGCTATGTGTTGGGAAGCTCATCACCAGAATTGGCCATCTATGTAATGCATGGGGAGTGGCAGGTGGAGCAAAGCTCAGGAAGACTTAAGAAACATTGAGTCAGGATCTGCACTGGTTAAAGAGACGTCCTCACAGGTCTCTGAAATAAAAACCCAGCATTCCAAAGCTAGCCAAAGATTTGGCTGCAGAATCTGGATGGATGGGAATATTGTATTACCTGGTTCAACAAGTCCAGTTTAATGATCAGGTGTCTTCTGACCCAGAGGAAAGGAAGACCTGGCCACCTGATTGCTTGTCAACTCCCTCAGAGGACGAGGGTAGTTCCTATATTAAAAAGTCAAGTGTGTCTTAAAACTAGCCCTGCTCCTCCATTCAGATGTACAAAGAACTAGGTCTGATTGGCTCTGAACTTGATCTCCCTTTTTTTCTACAATGTTCTCCTTCTAGTTCTTATTCCTGGATTCAGTCAGCCCAATCCTAAGCCATTAGATTTTCTTTTTTTTTTTTCAATATATTATTTTTTTCCTCAATGACATATTAAAACAATTTTTTAATATTTAAAAAAATAATTTTGAGTTTCAAATTCTATTAGATTTTCAAACTGAGGGTATTTGGAGTTTGCCAGAGCTATGGGGTTTTCAGCCTCTTTTAAGAATCCAATTCCATACCTGAGTTCAAATCTGGACTCAGACGCTTGACACTTAGCTGTGTGACCCTGGGTAAGTCACTTATTCCTGATCACCTCACCAAAAAGAAAAAAACAAAGAATCTGATTTCTTGCCCTCTCTTCTGAGTGTGGGATATATAAATGGAAAGGACAGCAACCACAAAATAATTGGAAATACATGTTTTGAAATTATGAAGAACAAGCTTGAACCTAAAGCACAGAGAAAACTCCACTTTTTTGCAGAAGTGAAGGGTGCACAGATGTGTAACATTACATGCAAAATGTCATTTATTTGATGTATTGATCAGTTTTGATGAATTTTTCTTCTCTTTAAAAAATTGTTATAAAGGATGGCCCTCTGGGAGAGGGAAAAGGAGAGATATTGGAGAAATCTAAGAGGTATAAAAACCAAAGACATCAAAATTCTACTTTTAAAAAAGTATGTAGGGGGGCAGGTAGGTGGTGGAGTGGATAGAGCACCGGCACTGGAGTTAGGAGGACCTGAGTTCAAATCTGGCCTCAGACACTGGACACTTAATAGCTGTGTGACCCTGGGCAAGTCACTTAACCCCATTGCTTGCCCCCCCCCAAAAAGTCTATAATTCTGCATGTTACTTTCAACATTTTTTCTATTTATACGTTTTGTTTTTACATCAACATTTTTTTTTAAACATACACCTTCCTCTCCGTCTCCCCAAAGAGGTATCTCTTGTAATGGAATAAAAAAGAGAAAAAAAATAAAAACAGTTCAGCAAAACTAATCAACCTATCAACAATGTTATATCCAATGTTGAATTGCAGTGGACAGCTCTTATCTGGTTTCCCCAAACTTACCCTGGGCTCCACACTGTCCTGTATGGACTTGGTAGTCATTTTCTTTTACTCCTGGATGTATTAGTCACTTTGGGCACTTTTGAAGTTCAGTCCTCACACACAAAAATAACTTTCTCCCTTTGACTTTAACAGAGGCTTTCTCAGTCAGTCTTGACCTCACAAGTTACCGTGTTCCTGCTGGAGGTCTCTATGGTCCTGATGCTTAGAAGTCCTAACTTGACCTTGACCCATTCCTTTCTGCCCTATTTGGTTTGTCTGAAGAAAATCACTAGTTATTACTCACAGTTCTGATCGAGAGTGCAGTTTATCAGCAAAAACAACGGACTTCAAGTCAGGAGACTGTGAGTTCTTGCCCCAACACTATCATTTATTGTAATAATAATAATAATAATAATAGCTATCATTTATATAACACTTTAAGGTTTGCAAAGTGCTTTACAAGTATTACCTCATCCTTACAATAACCCTAGGGAGTAGAAACTGAGTCAAGCAAACGTCATTACTTGCCCAGAGTCACAGCCAGTTAAGTGTCTGAGGCCATCTTTGAACTCAGTTACGGAGTCTTCCTGACTCCAGGTCCAGTTATTCATGTATTACACCTTGAACAAGTCACTTGAACTGTCTAAGCCTATTTGCTCATCTACAAAATGGTCATCCATTTTGCTAGTTGCTATGATGATTAGATGAGATAACATGAAAGTGCTTTACAAATGTAAAGCGTTATATGGATATAAAAGATTACTATTTTTCTGCTCTTTGAATGACACTTACCTTCTTTACCTCCTGCACTAGGCTACCTGTCTTCCTTCCCACACCTCAAACTCCCACCTGATATTCCAGGGTACCCTGCTTTCCCTGTCCTAATGATTTTGTCAGATCTAGGGGCCATTGGGCTAATTGGTGTAGGGTCTCAGCTGCCATCATAATCAGCTAACCTTTCCCATTGCACTCACTGCAAAAGGTCCCCAGGGAAGGAATCCCATTGCATCTCTCAGTACATTCCTATTTATGTGAAAACTTCCAACACCCAGCTTTTTGGTAGAAATAAGATGGCATATGGGTAGTATGGTATGTGAATGAGCAGGATTCGGGTAGCCAGCTCTATCCACTTCCCTGCCTCTCTTATGGTCATACTCAGGGCCTTTGTCTCCCTCAGGTAACTGGTTTATGAGAACCTTTTTCAGTGTTGATTAATAATAAACAAACACACAGATCCTTTGCACATACACAATTGCTCACAGTCAATTCCCTTTCTGAATAAGAATAAATTCATAGTAACCAGTTCCTCTCACCATGCTGTTGTTTTTTTAACCTCCATTTCACTTCCAGCATCTTTCTTTAATCACTTGCTCAGTTGATAGCCATGGCATTCCATGGCATTCCACAGCCAAACCCTAGTTCAAGGTTAATTACCTGTGTCATAGATCATGTCTTCTTGTCCTGAGCCAGACTGCAGAGAAGGTCTTGGGAATCCCAGCACTTCAATCACCCTCACTTGATTGGAAAGATTAGGAGACAGCGCTACTGAATTTGGTGCTTTGCCTAAGTCTTGAGGGGTGGGGGAAATGTTAGCTTTATGTAACAGGGAGGAGATGAACAGGGGTCAGGATGAGAAAAATGAACATCTTCCCAGGGACACCCAAGTCTTCACTGTATAATTTCATTGTCTGGTTTGAAGTGAATTCTAGCAACTCTGAAGCATCTCCAGTTCCATTTACCAAAACACCATTCATTTACTAATTTGTTCATTCTACAACTATTAAGCTCCTACTAGATGCAAAGCACTATGATAGGTGCCTGAAAGAGATAATTGAGATAATTAAGAAGATAGAATATATATTAAGAAGAAATAAGAATAAAGAAGGTAATTAAGACACGATCCTTACCCTTAAGGAATTTTTTGTCTAACAGCAAAGATACAGCAATATATACAAATGTTGTTCGCTTCCCCATGGACCATACTAAACATGGGGTTTTTTTGGGCAAAGATACTGGAATGGTTTGTCATTTCCTTCTCCAGTGGATTAAAGCAATCAGAGGTTAAGTGACTTGCTGAGGGTCACACAGCTACTAAGTGTCTGAGGCTGGATTTGAACTCGGGTTTTTCTGACTCCAGGCTCAGTGTTTTATCCACCGAGCCACTTAGCAGCTTTCTATATACAAATAGTCAACACTATAATAAACATAGTGCAAAATAGGCTATGCTAAGAACACAAGAGACATAAAGTGATACATTTGAAGTCAGAGGAAAGAAAAATTTCCAGTTAAGGGATAGAACTCACTGCATTTGCCAAGCCCCCACTATGTGCCAAGCCTTAAAGAATTGACGGGGTGGGGACTGGATGAACTGGAGATGTTAAATGATTTGTCCAAGATGACAAGGTCTACATGTATGAGGGTCGTGTGTCTAGCCCTTTGTGTGTATGAGGGTCAGTGTGACTCCAAGACTGATCTATCCAGCAGAGTAGGCTACCTCTCAGTAGCTTTCAAAGTCAATAAATTGCTGGGCAGGTGCTTGTCTGTACTGATCCAGGGAGTTTCTTCCTTGCATAACAATAAAAACTCAGGTCCATTCTACTCCCTACCCCCTCCTCAAAATGCCAGGTACTACATTAGGCAATGAGAACACAAATTTTAAAATTAGTCCCTGTCCCTCAAGGAGCTTCCATTCTATACATTGTACTAGGGAAATACAACATGTTCATAGAAAAGAATATGCAAGAGATAAAGATACACATACATACTTGTGTGTGTATAATATTATATATAAAATACAAACATGGTGAGGTGGAGTGATAAAGACTGGAGGAATCAGGAAATGCCTCTTGAAGGAGCAAAGGCCCTTGGGCTCAGCCTTGAAAGGAGGTAGGGATTCTAAGAAGTAGAGGTAAGTAGAAAGATTCTTCAAGGGATGGAGATCTCAAAAGACTGGAGATGGTTTGGGAGAGGAGGGCATTCTAGACACCTGGAATATCATGAGCCTAATAGACACAAAGAAAGAAAAACGGGAAACATGAACAAGGGTTGTGGTGAGCGGTCCAGAATAGCCCATGTGGAAAGGAGTAGTATTTGCTAAAGTAGAAAGCCAGGTCATGGAGGGTCTTGAATGCCAGACTAAGAGATACGAATTTTTATTTGGTAAACAACAGGCTTAACAGGCAGCTAGGTGGAACAGTGGATAGGGTGCTGGGCCTGGAATCAGGAACTCCTCCTCCTGAGTTCAAATCTGGCTTCTGACACTTACTTACTAGCTGTGTGACCATGGGCAAATCACTTAACTCTTTTTGTGTCAGTTTCCTCATCTATAAAAAATGAGCTAGAGAAGAAAATGACAAACCATTCTGGTATCTTTTTAAAAAATAATTTAAAATAGTGTTTTATCTTTACCAATCACATATAATGACAATTTTTAGCATTCATTTTTACAAAATTTTGAGTGCCAAATTTTTCTCCCTCCCTCCCTTCCCCCTCCCCCTTCCTAAAACGGTAAGCAATTTGATACAGGTTATATATGTGCAATCATGTAAAACATATTTCCTTATTAGTCATGCTGTGAAAGAAGAAACAAACCATAAAAAAAAAGAAAGTGAAAATCATATGCTTTGATCTGCATTCAGAGTCCATCAATTCTTTCTCTGGAGGTGGATAGCATTTTCCATCATGAGTCCATCACATAATGCTGTTGTTATTACTACTCCAGTATCTTCACCAAGAAAACCCCAAATAGGGTCACAGAGAGTCAGACACAACTGAAGTGACTGAACAAACAGCAACAAGCGATAGCCACTGAAGAGTTTGGAGCAAAGGAGACACATTCAATTTCTCTCTGCATTAGGAAGATCCCTCTGGTAGTGAGGTAACAGCTGGATTTCAGGGAGGGACACTGGAGATTGGAGACCACAGTTAGAAGGCAGTTGCAGTAGTCAAGGTGAGAGGTAATAAGGATCTACAATGTGCCAGGCCTCTTGTTTGGCTGCACTAAACTCTGAGAGCTCAGGGTCACCTCCCAGTCATGATGAGGCATCAGAAGAGGCTTTTAGTGGGGGAGTTTCAACAAGGCACACAATAAATATGGTTTCTGGAGAACAAAGACATAACTGTTCCAGCATGAATTTCTGCTTCACACAATGGTAAGCACGTTAAGGACAGTTTATTCTTATGAAATATAACCTTCGTAGCTTGTAGCTCGGTCAGCAAAATCAGCACTGCTGTTCAATGAAGTCAAAATGCATGGTGGTTTTGTTTTTTTTTTAAGTATCTGGATGAGAGTGGTAGCAGTGGGGGTAGAGAAGAAGCCATTGAAATAGCTGACCACAGGGTCAAAACTGGGTAAGGAGGCAAAAGAAGGGGAGTAAGTCTGGGAGAAGGGACCTAGGGGGCAAAAAGCAAGTTTAGCAGTAAGAGTGTGGGAGAAGTAGAAGGATAGTAGGTTGTGGTTAAACAGTAGAATTTCAGAATTCAAGATTTTGAAGGAGATTCACTTTACTCTAAAGGACGCAGGATGTGGCCACTGGATGTCTTAGAGTCTGGTGGTGCCATGGGAAGACCAGTGAATTTTGGTGTCAGAAGCCCTGGATTCAAATCCTGCCTCAGATACTTACTAGCTGTGTAACCTGGATAGGGCACATGGGAGGTGGTTCGGTTTGGAGTCAGAAAGACCTGAGTTCAAATCCTGCCTTGATAGTGACATAGTTGTGTGACCTGGATAAGTCACTTAATTTCTTTGAGCCTCGGTTTCCTCATCTGTAAAATGAGGATGATGATACTTCACAGATCAAATAAAATAATATTTATAAAGAGCGCTGCACAACTGAAAGAACTCTATTACTGCCAGTAATGGTGAGGTTTCAAGTGGGGCCATACTCAGGTGTGGATGAGATGGAATGGAAGAAGAGGTGGGAAGCGTCCCTAGAGGTTTAAAAACTGTGAGGTCAAGGTGTTAGAAGCATTTCCAATGGACAAATTTCAAATTGGAAGATAATGTCAGGGAATAAGGTGGAGGTCAGGGATTTAGAGCTGAAAGGCAAGTTAGAATTCATTTAATCCAACCTTATTTTACAAATGGAGAAACTGAGTCTCAGGTTAAGTGACTTACGCAAGGTCACACAGCTAGTAAGTGGCAAAGCCACGATTTGGACCCTGGGGTCTCTAACACCAAAAGCCACTGCTCTTCCCATGATGCCCTTAGACACTAAAACGACACATCAAGAGAGTTAAGACAGTAAGTTGAAAAGTGGTAGCAGACAGCAACAAGGAAACGCAAAATATCTTTTGATTGTCTGGAAAGACCAGTGAATTTGAAGACAGGAAAGTTGGGTTTGAGTCCACCACTTACTAGCTGTGTGACTTTCAATAGGTCACCACAACATGACTAATGTGAAAATAGGTTTAATGTGCTTGTACAGGTTTAACCTGTATCAGATTGCTGTCTTCTTGGAGAGGGGAGGGAGAAAAAAATTGGATCTCAAACTCTTATAAAAGTCAAAACTACCTTTACATGTAATTGGAAAAAATAAAATACTATTAAGTGAAAAAAATAATAGGGGGACAGAAATCCCCACTCTGCCTGCCTTAATAGGGCTGTGGTGAGGTTCAAATGAGATAATGTAGATGTAAGTGTGATATCATGATATGCTATTTAGGGTATCATTCATGGTTTGCACATCCCATGCCTCTGGGGTCACAGCCTGCAATTCTCTACTTGTCAGAATTCTCCCTCTCCTCCTCTTTCTCTTTCTTTTTCTCTCTGTTTTTGTTTCTCTCTTTCTCTCTCCACATACACAGTATATACACACATATGTATTATATACATATGTATATACATAATACACACGTTATTTACTATATCACAGATATATAAATGTGTGTGTGAGTGTACATGTTTATATTTACATATATGTATATATGCATCTATGCACATGCATATATCTCTATGTGTATACATTTTTGGTGTACATTTTCTTCAGACTTTTTCAATCCAGTTGCATGTTATGAACCATGCCAGAAAACATGATTTATGAAGTGCTGGTTGGGCTTTGTAGCAAGAGGGTGCTCCTGCCTTTGGAGATCCTGGAAGGACCTGCCAGGGTCTATAATATGGCATTCTCAGTCTGCTGTTGCAAAGTCTGGAATGAATCTTGCCCTTTAAGTTCATTATAATTCTCAGGCTCTGGGGTACAGTGGTATTGGGGTGGGAAAGAAACAAGGAAGGAAACAATTATTTATTAAGTTTCTATTATGTGTAGTGTATACTGTTGCTCAGTCATGTCCAATCCTCCATGACTCCATCTGGAGATTTTCTTGGCAAAGATGCTGGTGAGGTTTACCATTCCCTTTTCCAGTTCATTTTACAGATAAGGAAACTGAGGAAAGACAGTTAAGTGACTTGCCCAGGGTCACACAGCTAGTAATGTCTGAGGCCAGATTTGAACTCAGGTCTTCCTCACTCCAGGCAAGGTACTTTAGCCACTGTACCACCTAGCTGCCTCTGAACTTGCCCTCAGAAGACGTTAAAGAGACAAGAAACCTTAGAGATTTAGTTTAACCCTTTCACTTTACAAGTTGAAGAAACTGAGGCCCAGAGATATTAAGTGATTTGCCCAAGGTCACAAAGGTAGTTAATGGCAGGGTCAGGATTAGAACCTAGGTTCAGTCAGTTCAGTGCTCTTTCCACTACTCATGCTTCTTCTGGGCCCCCTGTTCATCCTCCCCACCCCCTGATGTTGCCAAAGGATAATAATAATTATAACTAACTTTTATAGTATTTTAAGGTTTGTAAAATGCTTTCCATATATTGTCATGATCTTTGCAACAATCCTAGGGGATAGATGTTATTATTATGATCATCCTTTTTTTTTCAGATGAAGAAATTGAGGCAAAAAGTTTCAGCCACTTGCCCAGGGTCCCCCAGCTAATAAGAAATGTTTGAGCCAGAATTTGCACTCTAGTCTTCCTGAGTCTAGCAAAGTCCAGCACTCTACCTACTACGCCACCAAGTATTTCTTTTATACTTCCTCTGCATCCTGGCACATCAAAGCACTGGTGTAAGGCATATAGGGCTTCCTTGGGAGCCAGGAAGGCCTGTGTACAAGCCCTGCCTCTGACACACTAGCCATGTGGCTTTGGGGATGTTTCTTTTCAAAGCCCTCTGGAAGCCCTCTAAGACAATAAGTTACAGATGAGTTTCCACACTGTATGTTACCTACCCAAACAAAATCAGATCTGAACATTTAAAAAAAATGTGCTGGCAGTATGTTGGGCACTCAGCTACGTCAAAGCAATGAGCATTTATTAAACACCTAGCCTACTATATAGGTATAAGTATAAGCACTGGGCTAAGGGCTGAGGTTACATAAAGAAGCAAAAGACAATCTTCACCCTCACAGAGTTCATGAGCATGCTAGGGTATTTGAGGAGACTCTAAAGAAATCTGGGAGAGTTGGTAAACCTATTCAGACTAGACCAAAGCCAAACCAAAATGGAACTCAAAGATGGGGACTGGAGGGATACGTATGTATGTGCTCCAGAACCTAAACAGGCCATTAAGAACTTTATATCTTGTAAATCTTCTTTAGGATTTTGAGAAATAAGAACTAGGAAGGTAAGGTCAAAAAAACAGAATTATCTGAGAGGACCTTTAAAATATTCAAGAATTTCATGTGATTATAATTAAGACTGACTTTAAAAAACATCAGAAGTGCATATGTTCAAATAACAATAGCTAACATTTTTATAGCAGTGTGTGCCAGGCACACATTATATAATTACAATTTCATGGGAATCCTCACAACAACAGTGGGAGGTGGGTGCTATTATTATTCTCACTTTACAGATGGGGAAACTAAGGCAAACAGAGATTAAGTGACTTGCCCAGGATCAGAACAGCTAGTAAGTGTCTGAGGCTAGATTTGAACATAGGTCTTCGTGACTCCAGAAGTGGTGCACTATCCATTGAATTACCTAGCTGCCAAATGAATATTGTCCATCAGAGTAGTCACCTTGGGAAGTTATGCATGTATTCCAAGGATACCATCATTGCTCAAATTTTTTTTGAAACTTGTGGCACAAAAGAAAATGAATCATTATTTTATTGTGGTAGCTCATTTTGACCCCAAAGTGGTTTTCCCCATCTTGATCACTCACCTTATTCACCAAACTTAGCTTCTAATGACTTTTGACTATTTCCTCAAGTCAAATCCACTCTCATAGGATGAAGAATTGGCAGCACTTGAGGGTATTCAAAAGAATATACCAGAGGCTATAAAGCTAATTCCCAAAGTGGAAGTCTAGAAATGAGTTGAACAATATAGCTTCCTAATATCAAAGAAAAAAATTAATATATTGCACTCTGTGTTTCAGGCACAAGTCTGCCAGAAACAATTTTTATTAATTTATCATTATTTTACATCTAAGCGTTTCTAGCTCAAAGAGAGATGTTCAAATTGGCAGATTCCACTCACGCACTTAGACATGTCTCTAATACAAGAGGTTCGGAAGTAACATTTATAAAAATCGCAAGCAAAGAAAATGTCACAATACGATTAAAAATATAGTTTAGGGCTAACATTCTTCTTCATCTCATAGAACAAGCATCACCGAATCTTTGGAGAATGCCCCTGGACAATCATTCTTCTAAAACCAATACATCCTCCCTCACCCCCACCCCCTTAAAGTCCACCCTTAAAGGTTCTTCCCCTGCTGGTCACAGGTGACCTGTAGGAATCAAAAAGAACTCCCTCTGATCAATACCCTAATCCCTTCAGAAAAGGGGGAAAGAGGTGATTGTCTTTAGGTGGACTGCAACTTTCATCTCTTCAGGGGAGGAGGGAAGACAGCAGTCTAAACCAGGATTAAATGATGTGTCTCAGATCACAGAGGTAGTAAGCATCAGAGAGCATGGTTTTAAACCCAGGTTTTCTTACTTCAGAGACAATAATGTTCTTTCCACAGCACCAAGCCACGTCCCCAGGTGTGCTGAGGTCAAGCCATAAACAATTCTAATCTCTATCTTTCTCTCTCTCTCCTCTCTCTCTCTCCCTCCCTACCTCTCTCCCTCCCTACCTCTCCCCTGCCTCTGTACAACTGTCAAATATTTGAAGACAGTTTGAGGCCCTTTACCATCTTGGTTGCCCTCCTCTTGGAAGCAGGCCTTTTCCAAACCATGCTGCCTCAAATGTATCTTCATGCCTTTCTACCTCCTCTTCATGTGGTGTCTTCCCTCTTCAGAATGTAAGCTCCTTGAGGGCAGGTATTGTCTTACTTGCTTTTATTTGTATACCCAGCACTTGACACAGTGCCTTGCACATAGTAATAATAATAATAATAATAATAATGATAATAACAGCTAGCATTAAAGACATGCCTTAAAGTTTGCAAAGTGTTTTACAAATAGTCTAATTTTATTCTCACAACCACCATAGGAAGTAGGTACTATTATTATCCCCATTTTGTAGTTGAGGAAAGTAAGGCAGATAGAGGTTAAGTGACTTACCCAGAGTCACACAGCTAGTAAGTATCTAAGGCCAGATTTGACTAAAGAACTTCCTGACTCCAGGTCTTATACTCTGTCCACTGAGACCCCTAGTTCCCTCTTTATGTTGTTGTTGTTATTATTGTTGTGGTTGTTCAGTTGTATCCAACTCTCCGTGACACCTTTTGGGGTTTTCTTAGCAAAGATACTAAAGTGGTTTGCCATTTCCTTCTCCAGCCCTATTTTACAGATGGGGTACTGAGGCAAACAGGGTTAAGTGACTTGCCCAGGGTCACACAGCTAGTACAGTCTGAGGCCAAATTTGAACTCAGGTCTTCCTGATTCCAGGCCCAGCTGCTCTACATACTGCGCCACCTAGCTGACTCTCCTTCTTTATAGTACTTTACAAATATCTGGTTTTATTTTTTTGTAAGTACTTAATAATGTTTATGTAGTATCTCATTTTATTTTTAAGTGAGGACTTGATAAATATTTGTTCATTCATTCATTCAAGTCCCAACCAAAATCTCATCTTCCACAAGGAAGCTTTTTCTAACCCTTCTTAGTTCAAGCATCTTCTCTTTTATCTTCTTTTTCTCCTGCGTAGATCTTGTTTGTACATTTTGGTTTGCTAGTTGTCTTCCCCATTTGATTGTGAACCTTTTGAGGTCAGAGACTGTCTTTTGCCGATTTTTGTATCATCAGTGCTTAGCACAATGCCTGGCACAAAATGGGTGCTAATGCTTATTGATTACTCATTCACAGAGGCAGCTTTATGGTACAGTGGATGGAGTAATGGTCCTGGAGTCAGGAAGATCTGAATTCAAATCCAGCCTAAGATATTTAACTAGCTGTGGGACCCTTCTTAACTTCTATCTGCTTAAGTTTCTTCAAATACCTCCCAGAGCTATTGTGAAGATCAAATAATATATTTGCAAGGGGCTTAGCACAGTGCCTTACACATAGTAGGTGCTTAATAATTATTCATTCATTCATACTCCCTAAATTGCGGTCTCCAGAGCTGAGCACAATAATCCCCATTTAGTCTGACCAGGGAAGCAAGGCTATCATATCTCTTGTCTTAGATATTACACTTGTCTTAACGTAACCTAAAGATGGCATTGGTCTTCTTGCCTGTCATATGACTCTGTTGACTTTGGCACAGTTGTGTAGTCTCGCTTCATTTATTAAAAAGATCCAGCTGTTCAATTCCATTGAAGAACAAAGAGAAATAAATTTACACAATGGGATGTGGGGAGGAGATACAAGAGAGATTTGACTGAATGAGAGGAATAATTTCCCAATTGTGAGGGGCATTAGACATTGGAATAATTCTGGTAGGAGGTTATGTTTTCTCCTGGAGATCATTAAAAATAGACTAGATTCTCTTCCGTCTGGGTCTGCTTGCTTGGATGCAGGGGAATAGGCCCAAAGGATCAATGGTTCTCTGAGTGTGGTCTTTGTGGGTCTTCCAGGTGGTATTGCCAAAATGTGTGTGTTCCTTTGGAGCCCTAAGTGACTTTCCAGCTACAGGAAATGCCACTATCTTGGTAGCCAGCTGTGGGACTACACCTAAAAATCCAAGTTGTTCAGGGCTCCTATAATCCTAAAGATATTTGAATCTGTCTGGGGGGACAATCTACTTTAGGGAGTAATCCTGATTAATCCAGAGTCAAAACTACAGGATACTGATTGAATTTATTTCAGTCCTTTTCTACTTCCTGGTGTCAAGGAGGTGGAGGAATTATATTTAGGCTGCTGAAAAAAGTATGTGGCCCAATCATTTTGGGAACTTTATTTTGCCTGGCTGTTTTCAATTACACTAGTTGAAACTGTGTATGATTATTTTCAGTTCTTTTATTATTGTGTAACTTTTTTTTCGGGGGGACCTTAGGACATCCTAAATCCTAATGATTTTGTGCTAGTGGGTGGGGTGGGTAATTATTATCAATTCAGTCAGCACAATTTTCCTATCCATTGTCAAGGGAGGGACTTGTAAACCTTCAAAGGGATGAGCTCCCTGGGCTTCCCAAGAGCAGATGAGCTCTTTCCTCCACTTTTTCACTCTGAGCAATAAAGCTTCGTATCAGCTTGTAGCCTTTCTCCCCTCCTGCCACTGCTTTAATCATGTAGGTCCCAAAGAGAAGTGACCTTGTGGTTTTCAGTGAGAGTCCATAGGCCCACTCCAAGAAGAATCCCCCTGCTGGCTCTATGGCTACCAGCATAGTCCCTGAAGCTGGTTCCCTTCTCTACCATGCAACTGCTTCTGGCCTAGGTCCTTTCTCCCACAGGAGGAGCATGGTGGTGAATAGAGGAGAGAATGTCCTTAAATCTCTCTCCAAGAGATGTCTAAAACATCTCCTAATGTTTCTCCTAATTCCTTCTGCACACTATGACCCATTAAGCCTGTGCTAAAGTTAAGACAACATTGGGCTAATTTGCAATCTATTTGGGTGTGGGGGAGAGGACCATCATTAGACTGTAAGCTCCTTAAGGGCAGGGCCTGTCTTTTGCCTTTTTTGTAGTCCTGGTGCATAGTGTCTGACACATTTGTTGTTCTTTTTTTTCAGTCGTGTCCAACTCTACATGACTGTGTTTGGAGTTTTCTTGGCAAAGATACCAGAGTGATTTGCCATTCCCCTTTTTTTACAGATGAGGAAATTGAGGCAAACAAGGGTAAGTGACATGCCCAGGGTCCATAGCTAGTGTCTGAGGCCAGATTTAAACTGATGATGAGGAGTGTTCCTGACTCCAGGCCCAGCACTCTAGGCACTGTGCGAACTTCCTGCCTGCCTGGTATACAGTAGGCACTTAATAAAGGTTTCGATTTTGACTTATTAGAAAACAGCTCAAGTTTAGTCTGAAAGCTGGAAGAGTAGCAGAGAGGCCCTACTGGGCTAGGGGCTTGGGCCTGGGGTTCTTTGGTACCAGCTTCTTTGGGCCTCTACAATCCTTAACCTCATCTCCATTGTACCTATGATGCCCCTCAATACTAGGATCCCAAGTTCTGCTAGGTATTTACCCAGGGGCCTAGACTCAAGGGGAGTTATTTTAGAATTTCAAGTGGAGTGAGAGAGAACAGAGATGGTGAATCGTGGTGTGCTGGACACATGTCTAGTTCCAAGTGCCCAACCCTGGCACTTCTTGAAATTACTTTCTTTTACTTTGTAGATATTTTCAATATGAGTTCCTTAAGGACAGGAACTGCTTTACTTTTGCCTTTGGATGCCCACACACTGCCTTGCACATTGTAGGAACTCAATATGTGCCTACAGAATTATACTTACTTGTGTATATGCTGTGTTTCCTACTAGTAGGATGTCGGGTTTTTGAAGGTAAGGATTGTATTATTTTTATTTTTGTATCCCTAGGGCCTAAAATGGTGTCTAGTACCTAGTAGGTACCTAATAAATGCTCACCAAATTATTTACTTGTGTACATGCTGTACTCCCCATCAGTATATTGTAAGTTCTGTAAAGACAAGGACTATTCTGTGTTTGTATATCCAGTATCTATCATACAGCCATGTACACAGTAAGCTTTTAATGTTTGTTGATTAGAATTAAACTTTCAGTCTCCATAGATGGGGTGCTGATGCCAGTGCTCAGCAAGGCACTAAACCACTGCCAACCAACCCAATAGCCAGCATTTGTATTTCTCTCCTGGTTGTGCCAGCCCCCTTCTTCTGCTGAGAAGTTCCTCCCACGGCTTCCATTTTGGCCAACCTTCATTCCTTTCCCAACTGTGCTTCTGACTTTCTGAACTTCAACTCCACGCCTCAGCTGCAGTGTCAACCTGGTACCTTCCTCAGTGGCTCCTCACCTTGGAACTTCTAACTCTGTGGCCATCTCACTTTGGAATACCCCTCCTCCATGCCGGTCCCCTTTTCCCATTGGTGAGTTATTCCCAGGGCCTCCATTTTGGGGGAAGACCCAGATCAGTCAAGGGCAGCTAGGTGGTCCAGTGGATAGAGTGCTGAGTCCAGAATCAAGAAGACCTGAGTTCAAATCCAGCCTCAGACACTTACTAGCGATATGATCCTGGGTAAATCAATTAACCCTGTTTGCCTCAGTTCCTCATCTGTAAAATGAGCTGGAGGAGAACATAGCAAACCACTCCAGTATCTCTGCCAAGAAAACCCCAAATAGGGTCATAAAGAGCGAGAACCAGACTGAAACAACTGAACAACCACCACCGGGACGATCAATCTTCATACGCCTCCTAGCACCACTTCGGACATTCTAGACCTTGACATCATGGCCCAGTATGGGCACCTTCCTCCCCTCCCCCTTCCTTTTGTGTGCTGTCATTCCCCATCAGAATGTAAACTCCTTGAGGACAAGAACTATCTTTTTTTTTTTCTTCTTTTTGCTTCTATTTGTACCAGGGATTATTCAGTGCATGATACATAGTAATGACTTAACAGACTGGTGCCTATATAGATCTTTTTTTTTTTCATTTTTAGTCAATTGGGGTTAAGTGACTTGCCCAGTGACTTTACACAGCTAGTAAATGTCAAGTGTTTGGTCTGAGGTTGGAGTTGAATTCAGGTCCTCCTGACTTCAGGGCCAGTGCTCTATCCACTGTGCCACCTAGCTGCCCAGCCTATATAGATCTTTAAGGTTTACAAAGCATTTTATGCATGTTATTACTTTACAAATGTTATCTTTACATATATTATCTCAATAGCTATAGTAGCATAAGTGGCTGTCTTCATGGTTGAGATTTGAGAGGTCCATGGAATGGCCCCTGCACCCAAATTAACTTTACTTCATCCACAAACATAGGGTGTTTTCATGAATAGCCCTGTGATACAGAATGCTGTGGGAGATCTCCCTAGAGACACTCATTCAAAAGTCTGTGCCTTGTCTGCCTGATTCTTGAACTTTTTTCCCAAAGTATTTCCATACTTGCACAGCACTGAAGGGTCAGAGGTTACTTAGCCAACCAGGGGTCATATCTCCTTCTAAATACTTCAGTATTCAGTATCACAGGGCTGTCCCATAGGAAACTGTATCATGCTTGAGGTTGGAGTAGAGTTACAAAATAAATAGTGCTTGAAATTCATTCCCACATTTCCCACATATATGGATTAAGGCCTTAAGAAAGACCCTGCTAATATACACGATATTTGAAAAAGTTAACTCATTAACTTATTATTAGCCATAAAAGATGAAAGAGCCAGTTACCAAGCAGGACAGAGAAGGAATAATAGACAGGACTGAGAAATTTAGATGGAAAGAAGGGAAAGGAAAAGCCCAGTGCATAAAGAGAAATGAGGTGGAGTCTTGGCTGATCAAGGGTAGCATTTAGGCACTGGTTGGTGGAGGGCAGGGGATGTGGAGGGGGGAGGGGAGAGGTTCTATATGGAAGAGGAAAATATGGAAGGAGGTAGAAGACAAATTGACTCTGGCAGAAAAAACAGTGATAAAACAGTCATACCATCCTTTTCCTCTCACCTTTCATCAGTGGATAAATGGCCTTTAGAACTGATTGGTTACAATGACTAGACTGTTGAATGGAGGTTCGCTATTTACTGACCTCTTCATCTGACTGGAACCCCCATTACTGGGTTCATGCTTCACTATCCTTCCTACCTCTCCATGTTCCTTCTCTCTCCCAAAACCTCCCAACCCAGCCACAAATCCAAGAAAGAAACCACGGTTCAGTGTGAAAACACAGGATTGGGAGTTGGGACTCTGTAATCTTGGTCAAGTCACAAGGCTCAATTTCTTTGGCTATGAAATAGGAATAATTATCCATCCCTGTCCTGACTTGTAGAATTTTAATTAAAAAATTTTGTAGGGTTGTTGTATAGATGTTTAACAGAATAATAATTGTTAAGGATTGATTAAAGATCATAATGTAGTGAGATTGACGTGGCCTAGAGGGGCCATCCCATGAAGAGTGCTCAGAGTTGCCATTCCTGGTTCCAGTCCAGATCACACAGGAGTTTTGGGGACTGCTTCCAGCTATGTGTGACTCAGTACTAAAAGGTCTGTATTCTGAGATGATAAAGAACCCCAATATTGGCTGTAGTTCCATCAGACTGTGAGTTCCTTGGGATCAGAGACTGATCTTTAATTCTTCAGTGCTTAGCACAGTGCCTGGCCCACAGTAGGTACTTAATATTTATTGACTGACTGTGGAGCCAGAAGAGCTGATGGTTTAATGGATACATGAAAGGGAATGACTAACCCCCTCAACTTTTCTGGCTTTGAGTTGTGTCAGCACTTATTTGAACTGCTTCCCAAGAGAGCGTTGGGGAAAGGAGCAGCTTATCCCAATCCCAACCATGGCATCCATTGTGAACATCTGGTACCTAAGCACATGTCCTGCTCTGGCAAGCCTGAGGCTGGGTTTGGGCTGTTTTCTTTTATGTCTGCTCTTTCTTGATCTTAGGAAAATGGATATTTGTCTTAAAATGAGTATGTCTGGGTACAAATGCAACCTTATGGACAGATTTAGAAGTCTTGGGTCTTATCACATCAGAGCGGAATGGCAGTCCCTAGCAACTACTTCATCACTTTTAGATGGTTACCAACAAGAGGACTGGCCCAAGTTTGGCCATTTTACCAGCAGGTATGTACTAAAAGAATTCTGAACAGTGAAGAGATGAGATGCCTAATCAATAGTCCTGCAACTTGTCTTATGTTTGATGAAGATTAACTATCAACCTCCTAACAGATTGTAATCATAGTTATAAATTATTAAATCTTGTTTTGTTTTTGTCAAGTATGTGCATGTTAGTGTCCTATGCCTAAAATTCTGTAGAAATAAATTACATACCCTATACTTGATTCACATCGTACACTGGTATCGTTTTATTCTTTCTGGGGAAACTCCATGTGTGAACTCTAATCTAAGCTGTACATAAACTTGTCCCTTGAGCACCAGAGTTGAGGTTGAATAAGATGAAGCATGTGAGAAGAGAGCCTTGTCACTCCTCTCATCAGAGGCCAGGCTCCCAAGATTGAACCATGTGTCTGGGTAGGAAAAGGAAGTGGGTGCAGAATCCTAGCCCCTATGGAATCCAGCCATGGTTCATCTATGTGAGTCTCACTGGAAACACTCCTCTTATAAGATGATCATAGATTTTAAGTTGAAGGGACCTAAGAAGTCATCTAGTCCAACCTCATCATTTCCATAGAGAGGTGAAGTGACCAGTTCAAAGTTAATTCAGGTAGTATTTGGCAGGGTTGTTTCTGTGTCTCCAAGGTCAGACCTCTTTCTACTGTACCATCCTGTCTCCCATTCTTCTTCTTCAAGATGACTTGCTCTTTGTCTTTTCCACTTGGTTAGGGTCATGGAGGGACTTGAGAGAGCAGTACCTTCCTAAGGTGGACTGGAAGCAAGCATTCCTCTGGGTACTGCACCCTCTGACCAGTGTCCTTACTTGACCCATCAATGCCCATAATGAGACCACCTTTTCTTCGGCTGGGGGGTTGGGAGGGGAATGACCTCAAGGCACAATGATAGAGGGGCTCTGATAATTGCCAGGTCTAGGCAAGTGATTGAGCAGAGCTAAGCACAGTGACAATGGTGGGCCCTGAAGGGAGGGTGGAAGCCAACCTCTTGTAAGGCTTCCTTTTTTTCTCTTCCTTCTCCCCTCCCCCCAGTTGTCTGGGGAAGAAGGGGGAATTCTTCTGTACATGAGTGTGGAAAGCAAGCCCCACCCTCAGTGTGTGGTCCCAAGATACTTTCTCTTCATCCAAAGTGAAAAAAAAAGATACATTTTATTCTGAGTAGAAGTTTCCAAAAATATTCATCTGTGGTAGGAGCAAGGGGAGGAGAGACCAGGAATCCAGGAGTCACTGGCTTCCAAGGCAGTTTAGACAGGAAACTAAACTTGGGAAGAAGGAATAGGTTCTTGGCTAGAAGAAAGGAAAGGCTGTTGAGGGCAGGGTCAGGATGAGCCCTAATCCCCTGAGGACACTAAGAGAACTGAGCCTTGGAAGGTGGTTGGCAGCAGTTTGCTGGATGGTAGGCCACAAAGAGGTTGGATGAAAGGAGAAAACATGTGTAAAATGCTTTGAAAACCTTAAAGAGCTGGGACAGTGTAAAAAGTACTAGACTGGGAGTCAGAAGACCTGAGTTCAAATTCTAACCCTGATGATTACTGCCTATATGATTTTGGGCAAGTCACTGACACTTCCTGGGCCTGAGTTTCCTCATCTGTAAAATAAGGGGATTGGACCAGAAGGCCTTTAAGTTCCCTTCTAGCTCTGCATTGAGGAGCCTATGATTATTATTATTTGCCAACTCTTGCCATAAAATTAGGGCTGGACTGGGTCTAGCTCTCTTGAGGGTCATTCACCACTCCCGTCTTTACCCTGGAGAGAAAAGTATTGGGGTGGGCAAAAGTGTCAGTATATGAGAAGATGCTCTACCTATGGGAAGATGATCAATGGGAGAGATGCAGGGTTGATTTTCCCCAACAGCAGTCTGAGAATTTCAGGTGGACCCATGCCTCACAAGCCTTAAAAAATCCACTTTATTTTAGAGCAACTGTTGATTCCCCAGCATTTTTACAGCAAGCTAGAATACTGAAGGATGGAAGGGCAAGAGATGGCCCCAGAGGGATCATTGATTTAGAAGGGGAGGGATCTTAATAGCCATTTAATTCAACCTCCTTATTTTACAGATGAGAAAATTAAGGCCCAAAGAGTCCAAGTGACTTGTCTAAGGCAGGGCAATATGTGGCAGGGCTGAGATTTGAATCCAGGTTCTCTGATTTCAAATCCATCCAACTTTCTTAGGCAATGGAATCCATTACCAGCTTGATCTCTCTTAGGGGATGGGCTGTGAGTGGAGGACTCCTGATGGAAGAGGGGGGGCTACATCAGTGGAAGAGGGAGTGGAAGGGGCTCACATGCTGGTTCCCTCTTCTGGTGAAATGGGATTGAAGCCGTTGATAGGTAAAGAAGCAGAGCTGGGCTTGGCGGCAAACGGGCCACTGCTGGTAGCTGGTCTGCAAACAGGCCTGTTTTTGGTGCTGGACATATTTGCAGCTGAGGATGGGGAGTGCTGGAGAGTTCCCGAAGTCAGCATAGGCTGCGAAGTGAACTGCTGCAGGACGTGGGCTGTCATGCTGGTTCTGGGGCGTGAGGCTGTAATGGAACAGAAGATTTCCCCAGCCCCAGCCCCAGCCCCAAGCCCCAAGCCCCTTGCCTTTCTCCAAAGCATTTCCACATACATTTGCTCAGCTGATCATCACAATATCCCTGTGAGGCCAGTGGAACATATTATTATCTCCTTTTAATCAAGGAAGACCCTGAGGGCCAGAAAGAATGGTTAGCTTGTCTGAGGAAACCTGATTAGCTGGAGTCATGCAGAGGGTTTGACGCCACTGGCCTAGATCATTGAAAGCTTAAGGATTTGCTAGATCTCCTGATCTTTGGGCTGAAGCTCTTCCTGCTACCTCACGTGCCTTCCCCTGGGTCTCTGGGAAGCAGTCAGGAGTGGAAAAGTAAGGGCAACCTTGTACTGTGGCTAGAATTTGTCCTGTCCAAGTTTTGTTTGTTTTTGAGGCAATTAGGGTTAAGTAATTTTGCTCAGGGTCACACAGCTAGTAAGTGTCTGACTCCAGGGCCAGTGCTCTATCCACTGTACCACCCAGCTACCCCCTGCCCCACCCAGCTACCCCCTGCCCAAGTTTTCAAGGAGGATCTCATCCAGCCTGACATTACAGGAAGATGGTACCAAGTTCAGGGGAGAGGTTGAGGGTTTCTGGACTTTTTAATGTTAAATGAACCACAGGTAAATTGGTAATAATAATAATAAATAACAATAAATAATAATAAATAATAATGAAGTGCTTATATATAGCACTTTAAAGTTTACAAGGCACTCTACATACAGTATCTCATATGACTCTCACAGTGACCTTTTTAAGGTAGATCCTATTATTTATCCTCATTTTACAGATCAGAAAACTGAGGCTGAGAAGTAGTTAAGTGATTTACTTAGGATTACGCAGCTACAAAGTGTTGGAGATAGAATTCAAACCAGGACTTCTGAATTCCAAGTCCAGAGATCCACATACTACACCACCTAGCTGCATATAGGATAGGGAGATAGGGAGAGGACCTGTGATTTCCCTGGTATAGGAAACTTCCTGTTCAGGAAACTCTCTCTACCAATGCAGGTCAGAATCTTCTTTGGCAACATAAAGTAGTAGGGAGTTGCCTAGAACGGAAGTATCAAACACACATCCTTCCAGGCAAGGCCAAGGGGCCCATCCAGATTAAAATACAATCAGGAAATATTTAACAAAATAAACAAAAGTACAGTAGAATGTAGGCAATGTTAATATGTGGTTTTCTAAGTCAAAATGCCTCCCGCAAGGATCCTTATATATGGTGTTGTGGCCTCAGTTTCTATTTGAGTTTGACATCACTGGCTTAGATCATTGAAAGGTTGTGATTTGCTTGGGGTTAGGAGGTCAGTGTGTATATCCCAGGTGGGACATGAAGCCCAGTTTCCTTGACTCTTAAGTCAACTCTCTATTATATTATACACTATTACTTGATGTTGTTCAGTGTTTCAGGCATGTCCGAGACTTTATGACCCCGTTTGGGGTTTTCTTGGCAGAGATCCTGGACTGGTTTACCATTTCCATCTTTACCTCATTTTACAGATGAGAAAACTGAGGCAAGCAGGGTTAAGTGACTTGCCCAGGGTCACACAGCTAATACATGTCTGAGGCCAGATTTGAACTCGAGAAGATGAGTCTTTCTGATTCCAGGATGGGTACTCTATCTACTTTGCCACGTTGCTGCCCTACCACCTCTCATTACACATAAGAAAATAAATTCAGTATCACTTTCCACTGTGGATAATATGCCTTTCAAGCACTTTGGCCCCTGCCCCTAGGCTGCTTGTGCCCCTCTTCCAGACTCTTCTCTCTTAGGTTTACACACAGATGAAGGGGAGAATCATAGCACCTTTGGGTACTAATGGGACAGGTGAGATTGTTTAGAATGACCAGAATAAGAACGGGAATGGCCCTTTTTTAGGGGAGATTGAGGCAGGTAACCTGGGAGATTCGCTTATCGTATTCTTCAGCACCCCAAGACTGTCCTAGAATTATGTCCCTGTAAGGAGACTAGATTCAGGGAGACATTCGCTGCCCCTTCCAATGTGTGATAGAAAATCTTTGGATCTCCTCTTTGGAGAGGAGGTTGGGCAAAGCCTTCTTTGGTAGGAAGAGAACAGGAGAGGCCAGAAATTCAAAGGAAGTCCTCTGGACAAGAGGTGTAGTGAGGAATTGATTTGGAACTAGGAAGAACTGAGGTTCAAACAGAGATTGAAGACAGGGACTGGAGCCCCAGGAGGGAGGGATCAGGTGAAGACTCACCAGGGTACATGGCACCAGAGACACTGGAACGTATATGCTCACATGCACTGCGGGATGATGGGGCCCTTGGGCTCTTTAATCCTAAGGAGAGTGAAGTAAAGGAAGGGGTGAGCAAATGAGAGTTTGTTGAGGTTTCTTCCAGATTTCTTGTGTTTGTGAAGCCCCCCGCCCCCAGATCCCCTCTCCCACCCTCAGGGCTGTGGCCTATGCCAGTATTTGACAAAGCCATGGCTGTACTGTCCTAGACTTTTGCCTGCTCTGTCTCCTGTCAGAGCTCTGAGAAGGCGGGGTACAACCATGCCTCCTGTTCCTCCCCCATTTGTTCTTGTTTTGAGTCAAAAGGGTGTCCTCTACAAGTCATATTTATTCCCCACTCCCCATCTTTGCTCACTCCATTCTATCTACCCTGCAATATCCTCCCCACTGCTCTCAGTTTATCCAGATCCAATCATCCTCTTCCCCACAGCCTACAGGGATGTGTCCTCTTTTCCAGAGTTCTTTGGCACTTGCTGTCTCTATCACTGATTTGACTGACCACAGAAACATAGCTTTAGAGCTAGAAGGGAGGTTATCTAGTCTAACTGCCCTCATTTTCCAGAGGGGGAAACATACCCAGAGGGGTTAAATAACTTGCCCAAGATCACACAGGTAGTGACAAAGGTGAGACTTAAACCTATATCCTCTGTCTCCAAATCCAGTACACTTTACACTACCATGATGCCTCCATCATATATCACTTCCTTGTTCTGCCACTTAATTATGCCATGTATATTTGGTCTTTTCTTCCCAACTAAATGGTAAACTTCTGGAGGGCAAAGAAGCTTATGCTTCTTTGTCGCCTCTACATTACCTAGTACCAGGCTGAGGACCAAGTGGGGTCTTCAATGACTAAAGGAATCAAACAATGAATTTGGGTTCTGGTTTGAGTTGGGGGTGTTGGTGATTGCCAACTCTCCAACTGAGATGGAGCTAGCCATGGGCCATCACTAAATGGGACAAACCTTAGCTGCCACCATAGTGACAAAACTTGAAAATCAACAGATTTTCTGAAATCTAATTTCTAATTCTGAAAGGTGTTGGCACCCCAGTATTGTATTCAAGGTGGCTGCTTCACCCTAAAAATGATATCTGATATTTATACAATGCTTTAAGGTCTTCAAAGCACTTTACATCTCATTTGACCATCACAGTCACTCCATTTCATAAGTGAGAAAACAAAGGCTGAGAGAAATTAGGGTCAAACAGATAGAAATGGCAGATATGGGGCTTTGAACCAAGATCTCTCCTGAGTCTGAGCCCCATGCTCTCTCTACTATGGCATGCTATCTCTTTATTTTAAATATTTTTATTGGTATCTTCTATATTTATATCATCTTCATTTCTGAATATGTGCCTTCCCCCTCCCACCCCAGCAAGTCATCCCTTCTAATAAAGAATAATAAGAAAAATCAATTCAGCACAACAAACCTACGCATCAATTGAATCTGATAGTCTATGCAATGTTTTACACCCATAGCCCTCCACCTCTGCTCTGTGGGGCCAAGTTTGGTTGAAATCATACCAATGTCGCTTCTTTGATAATGCCACTGATCAGGGGACTCTAGATGGAAGGACCCATGCCAGGTTATTTCCTTATTCCAGATACCAGAGCTAACCAGGTTGTTTGGGGTCAGAAGCCCCAGAAGTACATGAAGGAAAAGGAAGGTGAGGTTCTCAGGGGGTGGTATATCTGAACCCTAAGTCCCCATTCAAACCTGTCACAAGTCATACCTGCCAGGTCCTTCTCAGTAATAACAGAATGTGGAGCACCACGAGAGGCCATCCTGCCTTTGTACATGACCCCATCCACTCCCAGAATGTTCACTTCACTCTGGGGAAACAGAGACAGCCCAACCCCAGCCCCTGGGTTATGACTCAATCCCTTTAGGGGAAGAGGGGAAGGGGATGATTCCCTTGCTATATTCCTTTTGCTTTAAAAGCCTGCTCAATTTTCCCTTTCCCAGAGGCATATTACTCCCAATTTCAACTTATTTTGTCCTCCCCTACAACCCAAAATCCCAGTTCTTTCACAGGCTCTGGAGTGGAGCCTTCTCCCCATCTCCCCACTAAGGCCTGGGATGGGTCTAAGCACAGGAGGAGAGAGTCCAAGCCACTACCCTGCCCCATCCTTACCCCAGGATCCCAAACAGAAACCCCCCACCTGGAACTTGATGAACCAGAAGCAGGCCACACTCACATTCTCAGGAAACACGGATGGATCCCCATATGGATAAAGGGTGGTGAGGTTCGGTATCTTCATGATTCGCCTCAGGCTAGAACTGTTATCCCAATACGACTGACCATCTCTGGGCATGTTGGCTTGTTCCTGTGTAGGTTGCGGGTGTTGTGTTCGTTGCTGTTCTCTGGGAAAAGATGGCTAACATGAGGAGGGGACCGACCTTCCCAGCTCAGACTGAGCTTCAAGAGGTCACATTGCATCCTGACGCATCAGGCAGCCTGGCATGGGAAGGGCTGGTAGAGCCATGGAGAGCAGTACCACCAGGCTGGTGGCTCAGGATGTGTAAGAAATTCTTAGACTGGGCCTATGAAAGCCTCCGAGAGAGCAATAATCTGACTAAAACTGGACAGGTAGGCTCTTCTTCAGGCTGCAGCTCTCTCTTGGTCTTTGGCAACACCTTCAACAGGGTTACTGTAGGGAAGGATGCCTTTTGGTGGTGATGGTGATGGAGGTGGGGGAGGTATCGTTGGAGTGCCTCTCATATTCCTGGTTTGGACTCTCTGTGCTTTTTCTTATCCACCATGGCATGTTAGAAAAAGCACTGCACTTGTAATCAGAAGACATGGGTCTGAATTCTGGTTCTGATACTTACTAGCTGTGTGACCATGGACAAGTCACTTAAACTCACTTAAACTGTAAAATAGAGACAATAATACTTGCACTACCTGCCTGAAAGAGTAGTTGTGAGCAAAGTCTTTTTGCCAACTGTAAAGAGCTATATAAATGTGAGCGATTATATCATCATCAATGTCATATTATCATATAGAGATTGGTGGGAGGAGGGAAGCTGGGGACCTACAAGGTGGGAAAGGAGGAAGGGAAAGTAGAGAGTGGTAAGGGATAACAGTGGTTCAGGTAGTTGTAGTATCTTCTCTAGCTGGGAACCAGGAATGGATCAGTGAGCTCAGTTGGGTAAGTAAAGTGCTGCTGAGGTTGGAGTTTCAGTCTTCAGTTAGTGTCATACAGTGGAGGAAAACCAGATGTTCTGTGGTTACAAGCTATACCCTCATGACTGATTGACTGTTTCACAAAGCTGTCTCACACATGAATATGCTTGGTCACAATGGGGACCAAACCTGAGGGTAGAGATGACTCAGTTCAAACCACAAGTCCACTGCTGTTCAATTCAATTTTAAAAGGATGAATTAGGTCCCTACTGTATGCAGAGTGCTATGCTAGACACTTGGGAAGAGACATAATTTAGTTAAGACATGGTCTCTGTCCTCATGGAGCTTGAAGTCTACTAGGTGTATGAGAAACATATAACAGATATCTAGAATACACAATAATATATGCCAGATATATTAGATTGAAACAAAGCACTATATGTTGCTGAACAAGTTATGGTAAATGTATGTGATGGAATAATGCTGTGCTATAAGAAATGATGAAGGGGAGGGTTTCAGTGGGGAGACTTGTATGAACTGATGCAGACTGAAATGAACAGAACCAGGAGAACAATTTATACAGTAATGACAAAACAGTAAATACAAATAGCTATGAAAGACTTAGGAACTTTGATCCATGCAATGGCCAGTTATGATTTCAGAGGACCCAGGAAGAAATAAGCTACCCACTTCCCAATAGAGAGGGAATGGACTCAGAGCAGAGATTAAAACATATATTATATATGTAAATGTATATGTACATATATGCACACACACACACATATACACAAACATATAAAGAAGACGAACAATTTGGAAATTTGTTTTGCATCACTATACGCTTTTATAACAAGAGTTTGTTTTTAAATCT
This sequence comes from Vombatus ursinus, assembly GCF_900497805.2. Classification (NCBI taxonomy): domain Eukaryota; kingdom Metazoa; phylum Chordata; class Mammalia; order Diprotodontia; family Vombatidae; genus Vombatus; species Vombatus ursinus. Next base: position 59,480,478 of record NW_020954610.1, read on the forward strand.
CTTAAACTCTCCCATCTTGTTTTCACAACTGTCAACTGTGTAGGGAGTTAATACTTGAAAAATCTATTTCACAGGGTTGTCGTGAGTTAAAGTAGGTAAGATATTTATGTAAATGAAAACATAAAATACTAAATAAATGTCAGCAGCTGTAAATAGAAAGAAAAAAAGAGTTTGCTTTTTTTCTTTCTTTCTCTGTCAATAGTGGGGGGGGACAGAATGGAGAGAAGTAGCTTATCAGTGACTGAAAGAAATAATACTTAATTTAAAAAAAGAGTTGGGGGAGAAAGAACTCTATAAGAAATGAGGAGGTCAGATAAGGCTTCCCAGAGAGAGAAGGTAGATAGATTTTCAGTGATCAAAAGAAATAAGATTTAATTAAAAAAAAAAGGTGGGGAAGCACTATACAAGAATTAAGGAAGTCAGGGAAGGCTTCCTAAAGAAGAGAGCATTTGCGTTATGCTTTCAAAGTTGGGTTGGAATTCAACAAGCAGACATTCCAGGTATTTGGAACAGAATGAACAAAAGCAGGGAGGAGAGACAGTGAAGAATATAAGTGTACACACACACACACACACACACACACATACCGTATTTTACTGCATAATCGTCGCCACTGCATAATCGTCGCACCCTGTTTTTTCAGTCCAAAAATTGGTTTATAACCTTTCATTGGATAATTGTTGCATGGTATAATTCTGTTCGTCACACCGCTAAAAGATAAGCAGAGGAGCAATGTATTCACCAGTGACATATGGATATGCATTTATCTCTTGCACATTGTGAGCCGCTAGCCTAGAATTCTCAGCACATGCACATTGTCAGTATTCAATTTTCATGTATGTATTCACAAGTATTCCATGCATCCCAATTTTGCACCAAAGACAGGTTAGTGATAAATGATTTTTAAGTAATACTGGCACAAATGTTTAAAGCTTCACATAATGGTGTCATCCCCTTTTAAATAAATCTGTGAAAATTATGTGGTAAAATGCGTATATTGTTGTTTTCTTTGTTTTTTAGGGAGGCAATCAGGGTTAAGTGACTTGCCCAGGGTCACACAGCTAGTAAATGTCTGAGGCCAGATTTGAACTCAGGTGCTCCTGACTCTAGGGCCAGTGCTCTATACACTACAACACCTAGTTGTCCCTCAGGCAGAATATATTTATGAGACAGACAGGAGCTCTTGGTTTACTCAGGACAGTGTGTGAGAAGCAGTAAAATGAAAAGAACACTGCAAAGGTAGGATTCTGCCAGATTGTAGAGAGCCCAGAATATCAGGCAAAAGAGACCAAAATTTGCTTTGTAGACAATAGGAAACCAGTGTTATTTTTTGAGCAGAGAAGAAAAAGAAAAAGAGTGCACCAGAGTGGAAGGAATAGTGGGGTATGAAGTCAGAGATTCTAAGACTGAGTCATGGCTCTGCCATTTACTATCTGTGTGATCTTGGGCAGGTAACTCAACATCTCTCGGCCACATTTCCTCATCTGTCAAATGAAGTTCCTCTCCATCGTTAAATCTACAATTCTGAGAGTCTGAGCTAGGATGGTGTAGAAATAAAGTAGAAATAAAGAAAAGGGGACATTTATAAGTGATATGGTAGAGGTGGTTTTGTAAAGGATATGAGAGATGAGCGACAAAGAAGCATCAAAGAGAATTCCAGAGCTCAGAACATGAGACTGATGTAACTGGCAGAAATGGTGAAGCCATAAAGGGGCAGAAAGTTTAGGAGGAAAAACAGTCATAAGCTCAGTTTTGGAAAAATTCGAAATCCAAATAGAACTGTGCTGAGGCTGTTGGTGGTGTGAGTATGGAGCTCAGGAAAGGGCTGAAAATAGAGATTTGAGGCCTTCTGTGTAAACGAGATGCCCAAGGAAGAAAGTGTTAAGAGGGAGGAAAGTCAAGGGCAGAATCTTGGGAAACACTCACCTTAAAAGGGAAAGGATGAGGAGCCGGTAAATGACAGCATGACAGAGTAAAAAAGACATTGGAATTAGCACAAGGGGCCCTGGGTTCAAATTCCAACTTTGCCATTTACAACCTGTGCAACCTTAGGCAAGTCAATGGACTTTTTTGGGCCTCAGTTTCCTCATCTATAAAATGAAGGAGTTGAAAAAGATGATCTCTAATGTCCCTCCTAGTTCTAAACTTAAGATCCTAAGGAGACAGAAGTGTGTTTAGAAGGGTCAGGGGAGATCAGCAAAGGGGTGATACAAGACATACATGTTTAGACCCAGCCAATGTGTAAATTTGTTTTACTTGGCTATACTGTTATCAGGGAGGGCTTCTATTTGTGGGGGAAGAATAAGAGGAAAATTTTGAGGGGAATAGTGTTTGTAACACAAAAAAGGAATGAAGAGTGTCAATTTTTTTTTTAAATACACAGAGAAGAGCAGAAGGTCAGACAAGTAGGATAGCATTGGTATTACTGTGTTAAATTTAATACTCTAAAAAGCCAAGCTGTACATAATAAAGATTCATGGTTGCCTATCTCTTTTTTTATTATTCTTTGTATATGGTAATGTTCATACTTGTTAAGTTTATAATAACAATTAAAAAAGAAGTAGGAGGAAGAATAGGAAAGTGAAGTGTTTCTGAAGTTAAGGAGGAGAGAGTATCCTGTAGGAGGGAGGTGACTGACAATGTTAAATGCTGCAAAGAGGTCAAGGAGGATGAAGACTAAACAGAAATTTGGTGATTGGGTGGCTAATGTTGACCTTCCAGAGTGCAGCTTCATTAGAGTGGTGGAGGTGGAAACCAGATTGCGTGGGGTTTGGCATGTTCAAACAAGTCAAAGTACGTTTCCTTCTGAGACAGAAAGTACAGTGTTATTGTTATCAAACTATGTTCCAGCAGGGTCAGACTGTCTCCACCCAACTGGTGAAAAATTCCAATGGTGCCAGGCCACTGGATGAGACTTTGGGTTCTTAGTGATTTGTGTCTCTTGCAATACAACTGGAGTTGGAGGCAGAAGTCAGTGTTCAGCCCCCACTGTTCACTTATTCACTCATACCTTTTCCCCCTTCCCCCTCTCCCCAGTCTTTCCCCTTACTAGAAAAACATAGGCTTCTGCATAATTTGAGGGGCACATACCTTTGTGGGGATAGGTCAACCTGAGTCCCAGTGGCTGACTGTGACTGCATAGGGATGGAGTTCCCCATAAATTCTGTAGAGGGTAATTAGGTATACAGAATTCTTCTGGGGGTGACTCATTAGAAGGGAAGAGCCCTAGGACGAAACAAGTCCTTTCTATGTCCCAGAGCTCTGGGGAAATTTGGGGTGTGGTTTCCCACACCCCATTACCACTCACCTTAATTTCAGCCGTTGTAGATATTCATAGCTGTTTGCGCTGACTGGCCTGGCATAGGGGTACAAGTTTTCTTTCTGGATACTAATCAACTGTCTATTAAAGAGGAATACAGAGAAATAAATGGGAATTCCCAGCAAAATATCATTACCTATATTATTAAGGGAGAGAGATGGGGAGGGGGAGAATACATTTGGAAGCCCATCTTCTCAATGAAGATTTCATAGATTAGAAGGGAGGAGGTAATAAATATAATCAGATCTGACTAGATTTTTATGCTTCTCTCCAACTTGACATGTCCATTAGATGAGTAACCAAAAGTCTTATTGATAGCTTTACCTGGACAAGCTTACTCTGTGCTATGAGTAGGTGCAGCTTAGGTGGTGCAGTGGATAGAGCATTGGCCTTGGAATCTGGAAGACTCATCTTCATGAGTTCAAATCTGGCCTCAGACACTTAATAGCTGTGTGACCCTGACTCTAGGCAAATCACTCAATCGTATTTGTCCCAGTTTCCTCATCTGTAAAATGTGCTGGAGAAGGAAATGGCATTCCTAGTATCTCTGCCAAGAAAACCCCAAATGTAGTCACAAAGGGTCTGACATGATGGAAAAATGACTGAATGCCACCACCAAAAAAATGAGGACAGGGAGCCTGTATTTTTTTCTGTCTTTTATACTAACCCTAACACTAAAAATCACTCAGTAGGCATGACCTTGAATGGTTCACTGGAAAGAGCAGGGAACCAGAAGTTGAAAGACCTAGGTCTGGTTTCAGCTCTGTCACTAATTAGCTGGGTGACCTTGAGTCAAGGCCTTAACTTCTCTGGGGCTGGGTTTCCTCAGTTCATCAGATGATCGTTTCTGTTGGACCTAACTCAGGGCATTGGAATGAGAATCAGGTTCTTTGCAAGTAAGTAAAAAAAGTGCCTTACAAAAGCAAAGTATTTTTATTAATAATATGCCTCGAAGGAAAAGGTATCCAGGAGTCAGAGAGGAGACAAAACTATGTGAAATGGTGCCCCCTGGTGGGAAGGGACTTTCATGAAGGAGTTGTGATTCCCAAACTAACTGGGCCAAAGAACATGTTTGAGCTTGAAATCTATTGACAAAACAAACAAATAGTGTTTCTGGAGGTCTGAAGGGTAGGAAATAACCCAGGGATTAAGGTGGAGAGGGTCTGGTCAATATTGGTGTAAAACAGGAAGTTGAAGTTTATTTTCATAGGGCAAAAAAGGTAACATTTTATGTATATTTAATTTCCTATTTAATATTTGGGATTGGAAAATACTGCTAGTAAAGGCACTTTCTCACAGAACCCCTATTGACATTACACAGAACACTTTATGGAACTTTATGGAACATAGTTGGAAATACTGAGTTGTAGCAAACCTTGGAGGGTGGTACTCACGGGCTTGTCATCATTTCCACAGGCCGGTCACAAGAGATGCATTTTACCCGCTCAAAGAGTTGCCTGAAAAAAAAATAAAAATTAAAAAAAAAAAAAGAGTTGCCTGAAATAGAGCACACACCCTCAGGTCCAGCAAGTTGTGATCAACTTCCCAAACACGCTAAGAATGGTATGGTTTGGAAGAGGGGTCCCCCTAAGAGATGGCTACATTATAGATCAGGGAGGAACGTACCGACCTAAAGAACCCACAAGGAAGTTCTTATTTGGATCTAAAGATCAAAAGGTACCCTAATGCCCTTGATATTGTCCTCTGGCTACTGTGTGTTAAGGGAGTCAGGCAAGGCACTGAATCTACCTTTCCTTCATCAAAACTTAAAAATCCTTGCCTCACTACACTTGAATATATGGACCAGTCAGCTAGTACTGACAAAGTACTGTAGTCGATGCTAACTTGTGTAAGTGAGTTAAGTATCTTCATTTCTACCTATCTTCTCCAACCCATATGCCAAGCATTGTGCCAAGTGTTGAAGATACAATGAAAGGCAAAAGACAGTTCCTGATCTCAAGGAGCTCACAATCTAACGGGGTGGACAATACACAAATAACTAGGTATAAACAAACTACATGTAGGATAAACTGGAAATAATAAACAGAGGGAAGGCACTAGGACTAAGAGGGATGGAGAAAGACTTCCTGTAGAAGGTGGGATTTGAGTTGGAGCTTAAAGAAAGGCAAGAGGAAGAGATGAAGAGAGAGATCCAGAGATAGGGAACAACAGTGAAAATGCCCAGAGCAGTGAGATGGAGTGTCTTGTTTGAGGAATATCAAGGAATGAGCATATGTGGATTTTAACAAGGACCTTCTGGAGACAAGATACCTTAATCCTAAGGAATGACTAATGGCTGGCTGGAGACAGAGGTAAAATGTGTGGGCAAAGGAACTACGCATATGGCCAAGCATTCTTCCTATCTTGCTACCTTCCCCTCCCCTCCAGCGTCCCCCACCCTTTCCTCTGTAGTATCCTCAACTTCTTCTTTTATTTACTTCTTCCCCCTTCTCAATCTTCAAACCTAATCTGGGGAAGAACTCAAGGTCAGGAGGATCTGGAACCTTCTTTTCCAAAAAGACCTAAAACATAACCACTTCTTGGCAATAGGACAGCTTGGGGAAGGGAAGACTAATAGTTGAAGGGGAGCTAGAGAACTTTGGAAGCTCACTTCTTAAAGCCAGCAGCACTGTCTGCGTCAAAGCGAGGGCCTTCACTCAGGTGCTTTTTTACAAATTTCCAGATATGTTCCATCTGTTTCTTCACAGGATCTAGGTCCATGTGGCCCAGCTGTTGAGAGGATAAAGGCAAGAACAGAGATTTAGCTTTGGATGTTTGAACTTAATGGTAGTTGTTTCATTGATAAATATTTTTTAATTACATCTCCTACCAGGGGTGAGGAACCTGCAGCCTTTAGCCTTTCTGCCTAAAATCCTTTTATTAAGGGGATTTGTTCTGTGAAGTTTGGATTCAGTCAGAGAGCCACACTTGAGGACCTAGAGGGCCACATGTGGCCTCGAGGCCGCAGGTTCCCCACCCCTGTGATCTAGACTATAACCTCTTTGAGGCTAGGAACTCCTTTACACAAATACTTTATCACATACTTCATTCATTTTGTATTCATTTATTTATTCACTCAACAAACATTCATTGTCCAACACCTACTATATATAAGAGGCATTGAAGATTTATAGTTTCTACTGTGTATGTGAAAACGTTTGTTTTATTAGGTGTTTGTTTAGAATAAAAAAAAATTGATAATAGTTGGCATTTATATAGGAATTTAAGGTTTGCAAAGTGTATCCTATATAGTATTTCCATTATTTCACTGGATCCTCATGATAACTTGGTGAGGTAAGCACTACAGGTATTATCTCATAGACATGGTGCCCACTCTGAAGGGGCTTACTGGTAGGGGAGATAAGACGTCCTCTCAACCTTGATGCAAAAAGTAACAGGATACTAGAGGTACAAAGTGCTATAAGAATGCTGAGGATCACAAGATTTAGAACTGGAAGGTACTTTAGAGGTCATTAAGTCCATCCATCCATGCAGATAAAGAAACTAAAACCCAGAGAGGTTAAATGATTGGCTCAGGATCTTCACAGTCAGGAAGTACCTGAGATCACATGTGAACCCATCATCCTGACTCGAGGTCTAGCACTTTACCTGTAATACCATGCTGCCTGAGGCATCAGGGAAGGAATCATAAAGGATAAGTACAAGCTTTGGTTGATTAATAAGGAGGGTTTTTAAATGGTGACAGGGCATGGGAGGGTATTCCAGGCACAGGGAATGCGACCAGCAAAGGCAAAAAGTCAGGAAAGAGGGAGGCATTCAGTAATCTAGTTGGGCTGAACAGGCAGTAGAGTAAGATAAAGGTGCAAGGCTAGACTGGTGTCAGATTGTGGGGGGCCTTTTATGTCCATCCAAGGAGTGTTTCCCCCTTGGCTAGTCCAGTGCTCAGGACATAGTAGTGCTCATTAAAACATCTGAATTATTTTGAATTCTGTTCCTGTTTAAGATGCTTGGACCTGGATATATTTCTTATCTGCAGCCTACTGCAGTTAGAGCTAAAAAGCCCCCCACTAAATTCTCTACCCCCCTTCCCCCACCCCTTTTATTTGAGTAACTAAGTAACAGCAGCCTTGTGTCCTTGCCAGACATAACAGATGGGGCTTGCCTCAGACATACTACATCCAAGCAGGTACAGAAGGTGGAAAAGCAAGGACATTGCTAAACAAATGCTTGGAAAGTTAAGAAAAATACTTCCCCTCTCCTCCCCCATGCCAGCCCAGCACAGTACACACTCTTATTAGTTGTCCTGTTGAATGACCTGGGCAATAAAAGTGAACTGGAGGGGGACTGAGCAGGTTCTGCCTGGTGCCAGTGCCAAGGAGGGAGCCTCAGGGGTCCCTGAAAAACTCCTCTGCCAAGCTTTCCTCTTACACAGCTATTCAAGGATTCCTTCTCCTGTCCTGACTGTGACAAATATCTATTTGTGCACAGGGCCTGGATTCATGATTCAATTAATCAACAAGCATTTATTAAGTATCTACTGTGTTCCAGGAACTTCAATAAACACTGGGGACACAAAGACAAAAACGAGTCTTTCTTAGATTGTATTTTGCCCTTTTGAGGATAAAATACACTCACATACACAGAGTACAGTGGATAGAGTGCTAAGCCTAGAGTCAGAAGTCCTGAATTCAAATCCAGCCTCAAACGCTTATTAGTTGTTCTGTTGTTGTTGTTTAGTTGTTTCAGTCACGTCCAACTCTTCGTGATCCCATTTGGGGTTTTCTTAGCAAAGAGATTGGAGTGATTTGCCATTTCCTTCTCCACCTTATTTTACAGATGAGGAAACTAAGGCAAACAGAGTTAAGGGACTTGCCCAGGGTCACACAGCTTGTAAGTGTCTCAGGTCAGATTTGAACTCAGGAAAATGAGTTTTCCTGACTCCAAGGCCTGGCACTCTATCTACTTCTCCACTTAACTGCCCTTTATTAGTTGTGTGGCTCTAGGCAAGTCACTAAGTCTTTTTGCTTCAGTTTTCTCATCTGTAAAATGAGGATAATAATGAGCACCTATCTCCCAAGGTTGTTGTAAGTATCAAATGAGTTCATAATTGTAAAAGGCTTAGCACAGTGCTTGGCACATAGTAAACATTATATAAATGTTGCTACACACATATGTTTATAATTCTTGCTTTTATTTCATTTTACATTGCAGCCTGATTGGCATTTATTTTTCCTCTTCTCCCCATAAGGGGAGAGAGGCTATAAACCAATTCATGCTAAGATATTAGGGACTGACTCCAATACTCTTCCTAGGAATTAGATAATTCTAATCTCTATTTAAAGAAAGATGGAGGATAAAGAGCAAAGCTTAACTCAAAAGGATCATTGGTAGTCATATGTCATGCACCTGGGCAAGGCATTAATTTGGCATGTGACCCAGAGGAAATCATTTGAATTCAACAAACATTTATCAAATGCCCTTTATCTGCCAGGGCCTCTGCTAGGCTCTAAGGATACAATGACAAATCATTCCTGGCCTTCAAAGAGCTTACACTCCCAAAGGAGTAGCAAAGGAAAGTCCATACAAAGTCATTTGAAGAAGGAAAAAGTACGTGCTATGGGAGTTGTGAAGGAAAGAACATTCTCAAAATGAAAAGTTGAATCAGGGAGGTCTTCACAGAAGAGATGGCAATGTAGCTGAGCCTTGAAAGGAGTCTGAGGGGTGATGGACACTGCAGATATGGTGGGCAGTCTGCCACTATGGGAGCTAAAGGGAAGGTGAAGTTTAGAGAACTGCTCTGTGGTCTCACTTGGTTGGAACTTAAGAGTGGATAAAGGGGACTAAGTTACATGAAATTAGTATAGAAAGATAAGGAGGAGTCAGACTGGGAGGGCCTTTAGACACCAGGCTGAGAAGTTTGTGTTTTCTCCCCAGGATGATAGGGAGTCATTGGATATTTTTGAGAAGGGGAGGAGAAAAACTTCTCCAGCATTCTTCCAGTCATCTTCATTTGCTGACATCTTCTGCTCCACATCCACAATATATCATTTGGCTGAACTACTGCAAGCTTCATTTCTGTGGGCCTTATTTTCCTCATCTGTTAGGTGGATCACTTGTAAGGCCTTCTCCAGCTATAAAATCCTATGAGGTATTGGGGTGGGGTGGGGGTGGGTCATAACTCACAGAACTTTAGAATCAGAAGGGACCTGCAACTGGTCTAATTCTCTCAGTTTAGATGAAGAAAATGAAGCAGAGAAGATGACATTACTTATGAGAGTGGCAAAGCTGGTACTTGAATCCAGTTCTAATGCTCCTAGTCAATCAATGAGCATTTATTAAGCTCCTACTATGTGCCAGGCACTGTGCTAAGTGCTGGGTATACAAAGAAACAATCCCTGTTCTCCAGGAGCTCACACTCTAATGGGAGAGACAATATGCAAACCTATGGAAAATAAGATATATACAGGATAAATCAGAGATAATTTCAAGTGGAAGGCACTAGCATTTTTTTTTTTTTTGGCTAGGCAATGGGGTTAAGTGACTTGCCCAGGGTCACACAGCTAGTAAGTGTTATGTGTGTGAGGTCATATTTGAACTCAGGTCCTCTTGAATCTGGGGCCGGTCCTCTATCCACTGCGCCACCTAGCTGCCCCTGGAAGGCACTAGTACTAAGAGGGATCCGTGTTCTTTCCACTGTGCCTACTGTTAGGACTGAGCCTATGATTTGGGTTCTCCTCACTTTTATGGCTATCATAACTCTCACCCTAACCACAGTGGTAAATATTTAAGAACCAGCTTGGGAGGTGGGGGAGGATGTTTTACATGACATACTTTTAAGTTTAATCTGCATTATTAACATTTTTTCTGTCATTTTCTTAAGTCTAGTCAATCAACAAAATAAATCAAGTCCTGATTTGCCAATTTTCGAGGTACAAAAATGCCCACACACAAAAATTGAACAATTAGCTCTCTCTAGCCTGTTTGGGTTGGCTCCAACACACCCTTAAGCCCTGATCCAATTTCTCCTATTGCCTCTGATGTTGCTATTAGCCTCCTGTAATTCCTGATATAAGTGCCTGATGAGGGGAGAGAATCCAGTTTTCCTGGCACATAGTTGGTTAGCTGACTGGGAAAGGTACAATATCAGCTTCTTCTGGGGGGCTTAGACTAGGGTCCTAGATGGTGTATACAGGGTTTTTTGGCTACCCCTACCCCCACCCCCCAAGGAAAAGTCCCTAACCTTGGAGTCCACATCAAGGAAAAGCTTCTCCAGCACCTTCTGCCAGTCCTGTTCATGGACAGATATCTTCTGCAGCATGTCATGCATCATGTCATGTAACTGAACTGTGGCAAACTCCAAGTCAGCCCGGCTTGCTTTGAAGGCCAGAGCACTCTTATCTGCTTTCTGGTGAGAGAGAAATGTCAGTGAGGTTGTGCAGTAGTGGGAGAGAGGAGAGATGGGAGAGAGCAAAAGAAAGTTGTCTGCTTTGGCCCATTTACTAAGGCTGAAGGGATTGAACCATGTTTTCCAACTTGTTGCAGTTTGTGGGGCACCTACAAACGCTCTAAAATACACTGAATTGCTTTTCTCACCCCATACCAGTCCAGCCATCTGTCTTTCTATACCCACCCCTTCCCTCTCAGGCTCAACATAGCACACACTGATACACTCATAGACACAAATAAACATATCCACACTTTTCTCTCCAACATAATTCCTACCAAGTCCACCCTCCTAGTTACAAATTAGCAAAGGGGAGTGAAGAAACCTCAAAGTTAGGACATGCTACTTTTGAAGCCACCATAGTGTTACTCAAAAAACAAAGGAAAAAAAAAACCCAAACCAGATTGCCTGTGCAAATTCAGAGAGCCATTAGGGGTCATGCAAATAGACCTAGGCTATTTCGCTTAAAGCCAGTAGAGTAATGATCTATTTGATGAAAATCAAATCCCCTAAAATCAATTTGCCAAAAATCAGTTGCATAATAATAAATTTACCTAGTGTTTCTAACATAAACATCATTATCAAATTTAATAGGATGTTAAGTCTTGTCAAGCCACATATGGATATATGTGATAAGATGGTGCTTGGCCTCCTAAGCATTTTTGCTTCATTATTTGTGTTTTTGAAACACCTTACCTGCTTTTGAATACTTTAAGGATTCTTGCACTTAAAAAGGTACTCCGGACATTATCAGCATGCAGAAAACTTGCACTAAAGCCACACCTAGGCCCTACCTGAATGAGATTGCCCTGAAAGTAGTTTCTCTCACCGAGAATTTCATGCCTGCCTACCTGACCTTGACTGTATTTGTTGACTGTGATCCTGTTCAGCCAGTTTTGACTGCTCCATTATGGCCTAATGCCAGCCTGATTATGCTCTGACTTTGTTTATGTCCTAGTTTTATCAGTTTATACCTGAACCGAACCTTAAAGACTGAGTAGAATTTCCTGCTTTGATATTTTTAATGTTTTAAATCTTTTTTTAGCTAAAAAATCCATTAAATGGTCAAAAGTCAGATGGAATTTAAAAGACATCAATGACCAAGCAGAACTTTTTTGTTGACCCTTTACCTCAAAACCAGGTACTTAATAAATTAAAGGCCACTAAAAATGTAAAATACATAAACAATAATGCAAAAAAAAAATACTCCAGGGTTCAGTGAATTATCAGGCAAAATGGTTTTAAGCAATCACTTTTAGATAAATTGATTATAGGACCCTTCCAGCTTCTTTCTCACAATTGCAGACCCACAAGGCAAATCAAAGTGATGGGAGAGCCTGCTGCCCTCCGGTTAGGAAAGACTGGACCGGACTGCAGTGAAGTTAGACCTCTAGGCTTACTTCTGTCTCCCAGCTCTGCAGGATCTAGGGGTAGGGGATGGGACATTGAGATCCCTAACCTGAAGGGGGGTTGGGGGGGACAAAAAGAATTCAAATACAGTACTGTCTTTCCTCATTAGAGTAAACCCACTCTAAACCAGGGTTTCTTAGACTTTTTCCACTTGAGACCCCTTCAATACTTCTTAAACTGTAGGTCTTGGGTTCACTGGAACTACTTCCAACATCAACTTGCTAGAAAGGCAGATTAGTCTCAGAACAGTAACTGTGTTAAAACAGGCCTTCCATGAAGGAATGTACAGAATTAGTTTGCATTAGCTATGAATTATGTTTAAACCTACTCAAGGAAAAACAAAAACAAAAAACAAAACAACAAAAATAATTTTCTTCCAACCTTTCTATATTTGAGGAAAAAAAAAAAAAGAAGACAACCTACCCTCTCTCTCCCATCTCCTGGATTTTATCATCATCCTATTTAAGACTCATATAGTGTGGCTGCCTCTCTTTCTAGGTACAGTCCTCAGGGTGTGGAGGTAGGGTAGGGTGGGCTTGTTGGGGAGAGTATCATCACCTGCTCACCTCTTTCATTTGTTCTTCCATCCGAGTTTTATCCACCTTTCTCATTTCTAGTTGTTTCACCACTATTTTGAGGCCCTAATTTCAAAGGAAAGAGCAGCGTATTATTCTTTTTGAGAAACTTTAGAGAGTCTGCTTATTAAAGATTTGGACTCAGAGGGCTCATGGTCCCCAGGTCCCAAAAGCAAACCTAAAAGGGGAACAAATATGGAAGAAGGGCTACTTCCTGTCATGATCTTGTACAGAAAAAACTCTCATAGAAACTCTAATCTCAGAGTGGTTAGCAAGCCCTGGCTACTGTCAAGGGAGTGAGGGTCCCTGGAGGTCATTTATTCATTCATTCTGTAACATGGGAGATCCCATGGAGTAGGCAATCTGGCTCCTTGCTAAAGGACAAGGGGACAAAACGGCTCCTGTTTGGCTTTGCTGGCCCTGTAAATGGGGAGGGGAGTAGGAGTGGGAAGGACTGTGTCAAAGATGCTTGGTGACTAAGCCAGGAAGAGTTTCCCACTCAGTAGGCCATACAAGAATCAAGGAGAAATGCTCCTCCCTCTTCTGAACATGCCTTTGGAGACTCTGCGAGCTCTCCATGTGGCTTCCAGCGAGGTTGGTGTTTCCTTCCCTCGCCCTAGCATGGCAGCAACATGAGCCTCAGAAACATGTACATGCCTAGGTGAGCCCTTATGACTGGACCCCCAAACCTCTAGCTGCCTCTTCTCTTTTACATTTCCTTCTCTGAGCCCAGGTCACTAAACAGCAATCCTGAGAAATGGACATTTTCGGCCAAGGAGGCAAGAGAGGTCAGAAGTTCTTGAGTCATTGTTGGCTGCCCAATGGGAAGTGTTTCCTGCAACTGTCTCGCTTCTTGGAGAAGTCCGACAAACTTGTCTTTACCTCCCAGGAGAGTTTAAAATAGCTCTGCATCACCCGTGACACTTAGTGGCCAATATTCTGACACAAGTTCCTGTCATAGGCACAAATCAGAAATTGCTGTATTATTTCAGAATTAAACATGTTTTGTTGATGCTGTCTTTTGTTTTCATATAAATCATTTCTTGAAATATTCCCCTTCCTCTATCCATTTAAAAACTGAATCCTTCATTATAACAAAGAAGAATAGTTAAGCAAAAACACCTGATAGTTATATCAGGATGAAAATTAGGTGGCACAGTGGATAGAGGACAGTCCTGGTGCTAGAAAGACACTTAACAGATGTGTGACAATGGGCAGGTGACTTAACCTTTCCAAGCTGTAATTATAAAAAGACCTCATGGCTCCCAGGGACCCTTCCAGCTATAAATCTGATTTTTTTTTTCTTTTTGGTGAGGCAATCGGGGTTAAGTGACTTGCAGGGTCACAACAGCTAGTGAGTGTCAAGTGTCTGAGGCTGAATTTGAACTCAGGTCCTCCTGACTCAAAGGCCAGCACTCTATCCACTGTGCCACCCAGCTACCCTAATCCATGATTTTATGATTTGGAAGAGGCAAAATCAATGTAACAAAGTTGAATAATTAGTTGATTAGCTATAGAAATAAGGTAAGTTCATCTCTGCAAAACCATTGTTCAGAATGGAAGAGACCCTGAGGGGCTGCCACCATCAGGAGCGGCTCTGAAGGATACGGACTATCTTTGGGTCATCCTCTGTCCAACGACCCTAAGTTTTCTGTTGCAGGCCCAGGGTTCTATTTGGATCCCCAAAATTTAGACTTTCTAGAGGCTTTGGGCTTGAGGATGACCTCAGGGCTAATTTGTTGACCCTTAGGAATCGCTGCTTAAGAAGACTGAACTTCCTAGAGACAATTTGGACCAGCTTAGTCAGGGCCATATAGTTTAGCTATATTGAGAGAGAAAGGAGAATCAAAGAAGGGATAGGACTTTTCCTTGAGATGGATGGGATGATGATAACTAACAAAAGGCAGAGTGTTCCACTCTTGTTTCTGTTTCCTCTGCTAAGGAGAATAAATTTTACTCTGGAAATATCAGATGACTACTTTAGAGTTGATAACTAAGTTAACTATTGTTGTTCATCCTTCATTCTCAAAGAGAACCAATGACATCAGGAAGATGATGTCTTGAACTGCAAGTGAATTGCATTTAAGCGAGGTAGGGCTGAGAAGTCATCAGCCTCACTCTCTTCTCCGGAGTCATCATAGTCCAGTGGCAAGACATAGGTCAGGATCACTGGTGATGGCCCAGGATGCAGGGGATGGCCCTGGTCTTTTTAAACTAGGGTCTTTCCCCTCAAGATAACTAAAGAGATACTAAGGGAGCACGTGGCTGCCTTTGATGAAGATGTCACCAGTCCCCGATTAACTACATATTTGAGGCCTGAAAGGACTGGCAGATGTGATTGCTGAACCACTATTAGTGATATTTAAAAGATAATGGAAAGCAGGAAAGATGCCACAAGACTGAAGAAGTACAAATGTTATACTGATGTCCAAAAAAGGGAAGAGAACAGAGGCTACAAGCTATAGATTGTCTAGGTAGATTGCAATTCCTAGGAATATTCTACAGCATATCATTAAGTGCGTGGCAAATATCTAGGAAGGGCAGTGGTGATCACAGGAAGCCAGCATGAACAGGTCATAAAAGACTAACTTAATTTTTTTTGGACAGGATTACTAAACTTTTAGATAAGGGGAATATTTTGGGTATAGTTTATCTAGAATTGTAGCAAAGCATTTGATGAAGTGTTATATTTTTCAGTAAAAAAGATGGAAAGCTATGTTTAAATGATACTATAATTAAAATAGATTCATAATTGGTTGGATGACTAGATTCAGAGTACTTGTTAATGGTTCAACATCAGTATGACAAGAAGGCTCCCCTGGACTACCCCAGGGATCTATCCTTGGTCTTTTGCTATGAACATTTTTATCAGTGACTTGGGCAGCTAGGTGGTGCAGTGGCTAGAGTGTTAGGGCGGAAGCCAGGACGATTCATCTTCTTGAGTCCAAATCTGGCCTCAGATACTTACTAGTTGTGTGACCCTGGGCAAGTCATTTAACCCTGTTTGCCTGAGTTTCCTCTTCTGTAAGATGAGCTAGAGAAGAAAACTGCAAACCACTCCAGTATCTTTGCCAGGAAAACCCCAAATGGGGTCACAAAGTGTTGGATGTGACTGAAAAAATGGTTGAACAACATCTGAATCAATGACTTAGATAAAGGCATGACTGGCAAGTTCATTAAATTCACAGATGCTACAAAGCTAATATGGATGCTACTGATGCTGATTACAGTATCTGTGTGTGGTTGAAAAGGCTAACACCTGGGGCACACCAGACGTAGCTAGGTAGTACAGTGGATAGAACATGGCCCTGGAGTCAGGAAGACCTCAGTTCAAATCTGGCCTCAGACATTTACTACCTTGGGTGACCCTGGGCAAGTCATTTAACCTTTAACTGCCTTTGTGAGGTGCCTGGCATATACATATTAGACACTTAATAAATGCTTGTTTCCTTCCCCATCCCCCTTGTTTCACAAGGACGGCCCAAGCTGTGTACCTATCAAAGAAGTGGCTTATTTTTTAAAAAAGTCTGGCATGACTTGTGGCTTCAATGCTTTGGGCTCACAGTGATACAAGAAAATCATGAAAAAACAGTCAACAGCTTGGTAAAGGAATCAGAAAAAAAATTACTGAAGAAAATAACACCTTAAAAAAACAAAATAGTCCAAATTGTTAAAAAAAAAAAGGCACAAAAATCCAATGAAGAGAAAAATATCTTAAAAAGCAAAATTGGCTAAATGGAAAAACAGGTACAAACATTCACCAAAGAAAAGAAATCCTTAAACAGCAGAATTGGCCAAAGAGAAAGGGAGATACAAAAACTCACTGAAGAAAATAATTCCATAAAGATTAGAATTGGGCAAGTGGAAGCTTATAACTCCAGGAGACATCAAGAAATGATAAAATAAAATCAAAAGACTGAAAAAATAGAAGAAAATGGGAATATCTCATTGGAAAAATAACTGACCTGGAAAACAGATCTAGGAGAGATCATTTAAGAATTAGTGGACTACCTGAAAGCCATGATCAAAAAAAGAGCTTAGACATCATCTTTCCAGAAATTATCAAGGAAAACTACCCTGATATCATAGAATCAAAGGGTAAAATAGAAATGGAAAGAATCCATTGATCACCTTCTGAAAGAGATCCCAAAATGAAAACTCCCAACAATATTATAGCCAAATTCCAGAGCTCCCAGGTCAAGGAGAAAATATGCAAGCAGTCAGAAAGAAACAATTAAAATATCATGGAGTCATAGTCAAGATAACACAAGATTTAGCAGCTTCTATATTAAAGGATTACAGGGCTTAGAATATTATATTCCAGCAGGCAAAGGAGTTAGGATTATAACCGAGAATCACCTACCCAGCAAAACTGAGTGTAATCCTTCAGGAGAAAAAATGGATATTCAATGAAGTAAAAGACTTTCAAGCATTCCTGATGAAAAGATGAGAGCTGAATAGAAAATCTGACGTTCAAATACAAGATTCAAGAGGCATATAAAAAGGTAAACAGGAATGAGAAATCATAAAGGACTCAATAAAGTTAAACTGTTTACATTCCTATGTGGGAAAATCATACTTGTAACTACTGAAAACGTTCTCATTAAGGTAGTTAGAAGGAGTTTACATAGACAGAGAGCGTGGGCATGAGTTGAATGTGATGGGATGATTATCTAAAAAAATAAAATTAAGGAGGTGAGAAAGAGGAATGCACTGGGAGAAGCAGAAAGGGAGAGGTAGAATTATCTGACATTAAAGAGGAATGAAAGAGTTTTTACATTGGAGGAGAAGATGGGGGAGTTGGAGGGGAGTACATAAACCTTATTCTCATCAGAACTGACTCAAAAAAGAAATAACATGCACGCTCACATAGGTATAAAAATCTGTCTTACCCCACAGGAAAGTAGGAGGGGAAGGGGATAAAAGAAGGGAGAGTAAATTGGTATGGTAGTCAGAAGCAAAACACTTTTGAGGATGGACAGGGGGAAAGGAGAGAGTAGGATAAAGAGAAAAATAGGATGGAAGAAAATACACAATAAACATAATTACGAAAAATATTTTTACAGCAAGTTTCTCCAATAAAGGCCTCATTTCCCAAATGTATAGAGAACTGAGTCAAATTTATAAAAAATAAGAGCCATTCCCTAATTGATAAATGGTCAAAGGATATGAACAATTAATTTTCAGATGAAGTAATTGAAACTCTCTATAGTCATTTAAAAAAATGCTCTAAATCACTATTTATTAGAGAAATTCAAATTAAAACAATTCTGAGGTACCACTCCATACCTATCAGATTGGCTAATATGATAGAAAAGGAAAAAGACAAATGTTGGAAGGGATATGGAAAAACTGGGACACGAATGCATTGTTGGTAGAATTGTGAACTGATGCAACTATTCTGTAGAGCAATGTGAAATATGCCCAAAGAACTATAAAACCATGCACACCCTTTGACCCAGCAATACCACTATTAGGTCTGTATCCCAAAGAGATTTAAAAAAAAACCAAAAGGAAAAGGACTTATTTGTACAAAAATATTTATAGGTTTTTGTGGTGGCAAAGAATTGGAAATTGAGGGGATGCCCATCAATTGGGGAATTGCTGGACAAGTTTTGGTATATGATTGTGATGAAATACTATTATACTGTAAGAAATGAGCAGCAAGATGCTCTCAGAAAAACCTGGAATACTTACATGAACTGATGCAAAGTGAAATGAGCCAAGAGAACATTGTACACACTAACAGTGATAGTGTACAATGACCAACTGTGAGTGACTTAGCTACTGTCAGCAATACAATGATTCAAGACAATTCCAAAGGACTTATGATGAAAAATGCTATCCATCTCTAGAGAAAGAACTGATGGTATTTGAGTGCAGACTGAAGCATATCTTTTTTTGCTCTTTTTCTTGTTGTTTTTTTTTGTCTGTGTTTTCTTTCACAACATGACTAACATGGAAATATGTTTTGCACGACTGCACATGTATAGCTTACATCAAATTGCTTGCTTTCTCGATGAGAGGGAAAGGGAAGGAAGGGAGAGAATTTGGAACTCAAAATGCTTAAAAAATTAGTATTAAAATTGTTTTTACATGTAATTGGGGAAAAAATAAAATATTAAACACTAAAAAATATATAAAAGACTTTTTTACATGACAAATATATCTCCATTGAAAAGGAAAAACAGATTGGGGGAAAAGTGCTAGAAATATTTCTGATAAAAATCTAAAATACAAAGCCTAAAAGTAACTGTCACAAATTAATAATAACTGAAATTGATCCAATGCTTTAAGGTTTTTCAAAGCATGAGTTATTGTTTTGTTCATTGTCTAGACTTAAGAAAGTGATGGAAAAAACCTTGCACATACCCTTTTATCCCCACCTTGGAGAACCAGTTGTTAAAATGTCTGCCAGCATACCCCAGTTAGGTCTTACCCTCTCCAAGTTCAGCACCATCTCCACTTTATCACAGTGCTTCTCTCCTTTATAAGAATATATATGCAAAAGATCCATTCCACAATAAATTAAAGGTTAAAGAATATTAACAGGCAGTACTCAAAGATGAAACACAAATTGTCAATAGCTTCCTGAAAAAACATTCAGACTGTAATAATTGGATAAGTACAAATAAAATAACTATAATAACTAACAAAATAAAATAATAATTATTTATACTCATTAATCTGGCAAAGGTACTTTAAAATGATAAAATTAAATGCCGACTAGGCTGTAGAGTATCAGGAACACTATTATACTGCAGTTAGAGCTTTCAATTGGTGTCTCTTTTTTTTTTTTTTTTTTGGAAAACAGCATAACAACATACAATGAGAGCTGTTCACGTATGCTTTGACTCGGTGATTCCACTACTAGGATTATGCCTTAAATGCTTATTCACAGGATGAAAAAAAAGACTTAGTTGTGCAAAAATGTTCCTGTATTTAGCCTGTTTTTACATATTTGTTTGCTTGCTGCCTCTCATTAGACTGTAAGCTCCTTGAGGACAGAGATTGTCTTTTGCCTCTTTTTGTATCCCTAATACTAAACACAGTGCCTGGCGAATGGTAGGCACTTAATAAATGTTTATTGACTGACTAACTATTCATGACCACTAACTAGAGCATGGCTGAATATATTATGGTATATAAACAGACTAAACATTTGTTTTTTGTTTTTTGTTCTTCAGGGGCAGGGGAGAGTTGGGGTTAAGTGACTTGTTCAGGGTCCCACGGAGAGTAAGCGTCTGAAGCCAGACTTGAACTCAGGACCTCTTGACTTCAGGGCCAGTGCTCTATCCCCTGTGCCATGTAGCTGCCCCTAGACTGTTATTTTGCTATAATAAGATGTAAAGAATACAAGGAAATACATGGAGAAATGTGTAGTGATGCAGAGGAGAAAAAAGGTAAGATTAGAGTAATACATACAATGACTCCAACTATGAAAAATAACAACAATGACAAAGACTTCAATGGATCTGGGATCTCACTGATACAGGTATTTCCTTCAATGATGCAGACTGCCATTGCCCTTCTGCCTTCTCATCTTTTGTGATCCTTGTCCCTGTCATCCTGGAAATTTTCCTCAAGAAGTCCACCAGGCATATTAGACGCCTTCTTCCAGAGGCCGTGCTTTTGATTCATGACCAGCCACATTGATTTTCCAATTATAAATCCCTTGGATGATATCTTGTGCACCTCTTTGTACGTGCAATTTGTCATTTGTAACATTCCAAAGTCTTTCTAATCCCACCATGGGTCTTTCAGTTGACCTTTGAGTTATCTTCAGTTTTGATTCCTATTTTATGGTTCATAGCCATGTGGTTTCACCAGAAGAATACCAATGTTAAAAAGATAGGATTTTGTTTCAGGGAGTCACTTGGGACTACTGAAAATACTGAGCAATTTACCCAATGTAATCCAGCACACTCTCTTCCTCCCATTCAATTCTGGGCCTACTTCATTGCTTATCTGCAGTGTCTGACCAAGGTTTGTGTACTTGGACAGTTCTATAGGCTCGTCATTCAACTTCATATCAGAGTTGATAGTAGTCATTTTTCTTCATCCTCGTGGCTTCTTGTTTGTACACAGTTAAGCTGAAGTCTTTAAATACTTTTTTTATTATTATGAACTTGACAAACATCAATAAACATGAACATTTCCTCATATAAAAAAGAGAATTATATATGATGCTATTAATCTCTATGATATATAGCTTTTAAAAAATATATATTAAATTTAACAAGATAGTTCCAACATTGCCCTGTCTCCTTCTGAATTTCCTTCCACTTTCTTCTGAGTTTTTTTCTTTTTGCTCCACTAATACTTTTCTTTCTTTTTCTGATATAACTGTCATTAACTCCTCCCCTGACTCATCTCCATAATTCTCCCCCTCAAAAAAAAAAAAAACCTAATGCTTTTCCTTGTGACAAATAAGTATAATCACTCAAAACAAATCCACACATTGGCTCTGCCTGAAAATGTATGTCTCATTCTGTACTTGCAGTCCAACACTTCTCTGCCAAGATGTAGGAAGCATACCTCATCATCAGCCTTCTGGATTAAAATGAAATGTTCTGCTTGATTAGGGATCTCATTTAGGAAGCAATGTTTTGGGGCTTGATGAGATCAGAAGGCTATCCTGAACAGTCAATCAACCAGTATTTATTAAGTGCTTTCTTATATGCTAGGCTCTGGGCTAGGCACTGGGTATTACAAATACAATCAAAAGAAAAACAATTCTTTCTCTTAAGGAGCTTACTTCTAATAGGGGAAGCCAACACATAAAAGGGAACTGAAAAGGGAGAGGAAGGGAAGAAAGAAGACAAGTTGGATGGGAAAGCACTGGGGAGCCATGGTGATCAATCAAGAGAAGAATGCAGGATGGAGGTCTGAGCTTTTTCTCAAAGTGCGGGTTTCAGGAGGAATTCACCAGGGGGAGAAGGAGGCCGCAAGGTAAATGGGATGTTCCAGACTGAGAAGGCCACTGGGACAGAGGGAACTTCTGGTGGCAAAGGTTGGAGAGTCAGAAGCAGAGTTGAGAAATTGTTGTGGTTGTTGTTATTGTTCAATTTGTGTGAAAGCAAGATACAGCCTGTGATGAGCTGACAAAGGCTTCAAGAACTCAGTGGCACAGCAATGGCTCTATTAGGTCTATACCCCAAAGAGATCAAAGAAAAAGGAAAAGGGCCCATGTGTACAAAAATATTTATAGTAACTCTTTTTGTGGTGGCAAAGAGTTGGGAACAGATGATGCCCATCAATTGGAAAACAGTTGAACAAATTATGGTAGATGAATGTGATGGAATGTTATTGTGCTCTAAGAAAGGACAAACAAGATGATTTCAGAAAAACCTAGAAAGATTTATATGAACTGATGCAAAGTGAAGTGAACAGAACCAGGAGAACAATATATATAGTAACAGCAATACTGTTAAGATAATTAACTGTGAAAGACTTGATAACTTTGATCAACACAGTGAACAACCACAGTCCCAAAGACTCAGGATGTAAAATACTATCCACCTCCAGTTTGAGGACTGATGATCTCAGAGTGAAGATTGAAGCATATTTTTATTTCCTTTATCTTCCTTGCCTTTTTTTTTTCAACATGGCTATGTGGAATTATGGTTTGCATGATTTCATATATATAATGGGTATTATATTTCTTGCCTTCTCAATGGGTGGGGCAAGTAGTGGAGGGAAGGAGAATATTTGGAAACGAAAAGAAAACTTAAATAAAAAAAAAGAACTCAGGGCCGGCAAAAAAAAAAAAATTCAGAAAAACAGAAAAGAAAAAGAAATCAGAAGGGGATATGAAAGGTAATAGGGTGTTTATGGTTATTATCTTATTAAAAGTTAATTTATACATTTTTTTAAAAACTGAAAACATTTTAATGTTTCATTTTTTGTTGGTTTTTGATGTCTATTTTTGTTGATAGTTACTAAGTATAGAATAAATAATTGAAAAAGAAAAGAACCAGGTAACCTGACATTCTACATTAGACTTTTTTGTGAGGGATTGTCTGATGTTGGCTACGTGCCACGTGGGGGTTGTGGCAAGATGGGGCAGGGACAAGATATTAGGAAGCAACCGGAGCTTACGCTCCCGAGGCAGGGGGCTGTGCCATGTGGAGTTGTGGTGAACTGGGGTAGGAACAGGATACGGGGAAGTAGCCGGAACATGTGCTCCTGAGGCAGGGGGCTGTGCCACATGGGAGTGTGATGGCAGAGAACGAGCTCCCTTTGTCTAGTCCTCTCCCTAGGTGCAGCGCTAACCCCAGATGTCTCCTTCCGGTATCTGGGCCTAGCTTCCTTTGTCACGTCCTCTCCTTTGGTGCAGTGCTAACCCCAGACATCCCCTTCTGGTATCTGATCCTACAGCCAATCACTAGTAGGTGGGCTGAGGAGGAGGGGCTAGGAAGGTATATAAGGGGCGGTAGGGGTCAGAGCTCGCTCTCTTGCTCCTGCTCTTGCTTTCCTGCTTGGCCTTGCTGTGATGGTCTCTGAATAAAGTTCGAGTGCTTGCACCTCCCGATTGGCTCGTCTCTATGTTTATCTGGGTGGGCTCCAAGAACTGGTGAGTATGACCCTGGCAGCCTGCTCCTGTTAGAAGGAGAGTGCTCGGCCCCGACTGGCACACTTTTTCTGATATATCACTTAACACTCAGTAGGCAATTTGAATAAAACTATTTCACCTTAGCACTTACTAACCACCTAAGCCTTTAACCTCTCCTCAATCAAAGGAGTCATTTTTGCCTTTCTTTGGATCTCTAGCACTTAGCACAGTACTTGGCACATAGTAAGCCCTTAATAAATGCTTGTTGACTAACCAATATTCTAAATAGAACTTTGCAATCCTTTTAATATACAAGCTTCTCCATATTTGGTATTTATCCTGCTCCCAGGCTAACAAATTAACTACCTCTTGTTTATCTTTCTTTTTTTTTTAATTTTTAAAAATATTTATTATTTATAACATTTTTTTAAATTTTGAATTCCAAATTCTCTCCTTTCCTTCTGGCCCTCTCCCATACACTGAGAAGGCAAGCAGTATGATATTAATTATACATGTGAAAGCATGCAAAACATATTTCCATATTAGCCATATTGCAAAAAAAAAAAAGCAAGGACAAAAAATAGAAAATGATGTGATTGGTGAATTCTTTCAATTTGTATTTTACTCTCTGGATCTAAGATATCAGGGCAGTTTTCCTTGATAATATCTTGAAAAATGATGTTTAGGCTCTTTTTTTTTTCCCACCAGGGCTTTCAGGTAGTCCAATAATTCTTAAATTATCTCTCAGCAATCTATTTTCGAGCTCAGTTGTTTTCCAATACAATATTTCACATTTTCTTCTTTTTTTCATTCTTTTCATCTTGTTTTTTTGTTTTTTGATGTCCCATTAAGTCATTAGCTTTGAGTTGCTCAGTTCTAATTTTTTAAGTAATTATTTTCTTCAATGAGCTTTCGTACCTCTTTTTCCATCTAGCCAATTCTGCTTTTTAAGGAGTTCCTTCCTTCAGTGAATTTTTGTGCCTCTTTTGCCATTAGACCAATTCTGTTTTTTAAGATGTTATTTATTTTCTTAAGTATTTTTTAACTCCTCTTTTGATGTTGTTAAGTTGTTTTACAGTCACGTCCAACTCTCTATGACCCATTTGGGGTTTTCCTGGTAGAGATACTAAAGTGGTTTACCATTTCCTTCTCCAGCTCATTTTACAGATGAGGAAACCAAGGCAAAGATTAAGTGACTTGCCCAGGGTCACATAGTTAGTCTGTGTCTGAGGCCAGATTTAAATTCAGGAAGATGAGTTTCTCACTCCAGGCCTACCACTCTATCTACTGCACCACTTAGCTGCCCTGTGCCTCTTTTGCCAAGCTATTAATACTTTTTTTATAATTTTCTTTCATCATTCATTTTTTTCCCATTTTTTTCCCATTATCCCTCTTATCTCTTTAATTCTTCTAGGAATTCTTATTGGGCTTGTGTCCAATTAGCATTTTTCTTTGAGGCTTTGGTTGAAGCTGTTTTCATATTGTCTTCCATGTCACCACACAGCTTTTTATGGCAAGCTCTTTTTGTTGCTATTGTTTGCTCATTTTTCAAGCCTATTTCTTCTCTTTGAACTTTACACTAAAGTCAGGCTTTGCTCACCTCGGCATTCAGAGGCCCTGTCCCAAGTTTCAGACTTTTTTTGTGCTACTGTTTTCACAGCCAGTTCTGGAGATTTGCAAGTTTTTGGTGCTTCCAGGTGGTGTGATCTGGGGAGAGGCATGATCACTGCTCTCCTGGTCTCCACTCTGGTCTTTACCCAGGAAGGGTCCCTGCTCCTCTGCAACTACAAGTGCTAGTGCTCCTATTGGCCCTGGAAATGTGGCCAGGACCCTCACTCTCCTGCAGCAACAAGCAACAGTGCTCCAGTTGTCTGATCCCCTTACTCCCACTTTATTATTAACAACTCCTTCCCTTCATCCTAAGGTCTCTTTCATGCCCTTTCCATTTTATAGTACTCACTGCTTGCTGAAAACCTGGTTTTCCTTTGAAGACACGTCCTTGGCTACTCCTTTTCTCATGCATACTAACACACTGGGCCAGGAGAAATAGTCAGCATACTCTGTGCTTCCCATGACCAGTTCCAGATCCTCCCATGACAATAATCACTCAACAACCTGTCATTCTTTGACATTTTCACAATCTGACTATGCCACCCAATTCACATCCTTGTTGTTCCACATCAGGCCTCTCTTTCCATAATAAATTCAATACCTGGCTCCCAGGCTTCTTCTCCATCTCTCTCCTTGCCCTCATAGTGGGGAACTTCAGTATTCCTACTGATATCAGCTTGAAAGCCCTGACTTCCCAGTTTATCAACACCCCACACTCCAAATGAACCTGCTCTTTCTATTATACTTCAGACACACTTCAGACTCAGTCAAAATGGTTCTCCCTCCAAGATAATGAATTCTGAAAATCTCCTCTCTGATCAAGATCTCTTATTCTTCTATCTTTCCCACTGCCTCACTCCTATTGTGCCTGCTCTTCACCTATGCTTCTTTCATCTAAATCTCTCTTCTTTCAGTCCATTACCTACCCTGACATCAGTTCTTTCCCTTTACCCCTTTCCTTCCCTCCTTTCCTTTCTGTTAAACAAGACATTTTTCTCTATCCTTGAATCCCTTGCCCTATGGTCCTTTGTTCTGTTTATGACCTAATCCTCAACCCTGGATCACCCTCAGTATCCATCTCTTTGGCTTTTACTCAAGATATGCTGAAAAGTGCTAGATGAAATCATGCAACCATTCTTGCTGAGTTTACTACAAATTCATATTATCTAAACTAAGCTGGGCCTTTGATGCTTTTAGAACAATCTTTTTATAATCTAGCTCTCCCTCCTCTATCCTCAAGACCCCAATTCCATTCTTTGGTTAATCTCTTCTGAGCAGATAACTTCATCAAATATTTTACTTTTAAAAGTGAGGCTATTCATCATAAATTTATTAATCTCCCTTCCTCTACACTTCACCATAATTTCAGAGGATGAGGAGGCTCTCTTCCTGCAAGTTTAGCCCCTCCTCTTATGTCTGATTATATCACCTCTTGCCTCCTTCAGGAGATTGCTTCATTAATCATTTTTCCTCTTTCTCTAATCCCCAATCTCTTCTAATTACTGGTTCCTTCCATGCTACTTACAAACGTGCCCAAGCCTCCTTTATCCTTGGGAAAAAAAACAAAAAACCTTTCAATGTGCTTAATAAAAATTTGTTTGACTGTGCAATTTGAAGGAATTTTTTTGTTTTTGTTTTCGTTTTTTGTTTTTTTTGGGTTTTTTGGGGGGGGCAAAAAGGAGCAAAGGTATAACAATAGCTTGAAGAAATGACAGTGTCTAGTGCCAGGCACTGGGCTAACCTTTGGAAATACAAAGGCAAAAACAAAACAGTTTCTGCCCTCAAGGAGCTTACATTCTATAGGGGCAGACAACATGCATATATATAGGCATATACAAAACACATAGGAAACTGATATAAGATAACCTTAGGGAAGAAGGCACTAGCAACTAGAGGGACCAGAAAAGGCCTCATGCAGAAGGTGATCCTTGAGCTGAGCCTTGAAGGAAACCATGCATTCCAAGAGGAGGAAGTGAGGAAGAAACACATTCTAAGGACTGAGGATAGAGAGCCATGTATAAGGAACAGCAAGAGAAGCAATTTGGCTTCATTGTAAGTATGTGGAGGGGAGTAATGTGTAATAAAACTGGGAGGTAGATAAATGCCAAACAAAGAAGTTGCTATTTGATCCCAGAGATAATAGGGTGCTACTGGAGGTTACTGAGTTGGGGAAGTTAATACGGTCAGATTTACTCTTTAGGAAAATCATTTTGACAGCTGTGTGGTGAGTGGATTGGAGAGGAGAGAGATCTGAGGTGGGGAAACCAATCAGAAGGTGATTATAAGTCCAGTAGTGAGGACAGGAATGCCTGAACTAGAATGGTGGGTATGAGCAAAGAGATGAGGACTGATGCATGAGATGTGAAGGTAGAAATGACAAGATTTGTGAACTGATTGGATATATATGTTGAGGAAGAGTGAAGAGTCAAGGAGGACATAAGGTAGTGAACCTACCTTATGACTGAAAGGATGGTGGTACCCAAGGCAGAAATAGGGAAATTCAGAAGACAGTTGAGTTTGGAGGTGATATAAAATGTCCTATTTTGGATGTGTTGAGTTTGAGATGCTTTCAGGACCTTCTGTTAAAAATGTCCACTAAGTAGTTGGTAATAATGGACTGGATGTCCGGAGAGAGAATACAGCTGGTTATATAGATCTGGGAGTCATTGGAATAAAGATGATAATTGAATCAATGATAGCCCATGAGGTTGTGAAGTAAGAGAGTAGAGAGAGAAAAAGTAAGAAGGCTTAGGACAAAACCTGGGGGCTCTTTTCCTTCCTCTTTTCTAAGTCAGTATTTAAACACTGAGACCTACCCTCTCCTCTTGGATAGCCTCTCAAGATTTTCTCAAGCAATACTCCATGTCTGGAATGCATTCCTACCTCATTTTCACATCCCACTCTCCCAATTTTCAAAATCTTTTTCTTCAAGACTTAACTCAAATATACCTCTTTTGTGAAGCTTTCTCTGGCCAACCACCTTGAGTTCCTTCCCTACTTCTTTCCCTCCTCAGATTTTCCTAGAGCACTTGACCGGATCTTATGCCTACATCATATGCTACCCTGGATAAGTATAAGTATTATCCTTTCCCTCCAGGTAAGGGTGCTACCTGTTAATGAAGTAGGTCAATAGCTGCCTCAGTTTAAGCCAAAGACCTCGAGCAGAAGGCAGCTCCCTTTTTATAGTTTTAAGGGAATACAAAACAAAGAGGAAGTGGACTTCATAGTCGAGGAAAGAATATAATTGGTTATAGGGTTGGCAACATTATGGGGCTGTGCACAACATGATTGGTTACTGGCTGAGGCATGATTAAAAGGAGAACTGGATTTCTAAATTTAACTCATTACAGCCCAGCTGAATTTCTGAATTAATTTCAGAGACAAATAACCGTGACTTAGGCAGTTATAGGACAAAATCAATTAACTGTAAATAGGACCAATAAAAATGGCATGGAATCAATTTAATCTTCTCAACTTGGAGTGCAGATTGAGACACTTTTTTTTTTGGGAAATGGCCAATTTGGGAATTTGTTTTACTTGACTATACATATTTATAACAGAGGATTTGTTTTTCTTTCTCAGTTGGGGTGAGGGTTGAGGAAGGAGGGAGAAAAAGTGAATTTTCATTGAAAAAATTTAATTAAAAAAAGAAGTGGTATGGGTCAGTCAAGGCACCATGTGGTCTTAGGTAGTCATAGTGAAGCATTCTTAGCTTGCTAGCAACTTGCCCCAGTTAGTTTTGCAGCTACCAAAATCGAAATCTATTGATGACTCTGAGTATTTTGGTAATGTTAGAGAATATAATTTGGGAAGCTAGATTCTATTCCTTCCTTTTTTCCTGCTTCTGAGAAGTAGCAAAGGTTATGGAATACTTTTCCCAAACCCTCTCTTTCCTAAAATCCTGCTAGTCCTTTAAGGTTTGACTTAAAGCTATGACCTTCATGAAGTCTTTCCTGATCCTCCAAGTTGATAATCCTATTCCAACACTTCATATAACACTTTGCTTGGAACTCTTATGCTTTTCTCATATATTATTTGGTATCATGATTACATTGGAATATGTCAAATGCTCCTTATTAGAATGTAGGCTCCACAAGGGCTAGAATTATGCCTTAATCTTTGTATCTTCCTCAGTGGCCAGAAGTGTTTTACACATGGTAGTTGCTTAATGAATGTTTGTTGAATGAACAAATGTATTAAGAAAGGCATACTGGTGTTGTGGAGGCTAGTAAATGATTGAGACAAGGATGGGGGCAGGGTGGTATCTTTAAAAGGAATGAAATTCAAAGGAGTCGAATGATGGTGATAGAGTAAAAGTTGGAAATGGTAGTAAGGAGTATGTTAAGCCCTTCATTCCAGTCCTGAAAAGAGTCGTTGAGAGTGGAGAAGTTGTCACCAATGGAAATGGCTGTGAGGGATACTGTAACCTGAGAGGAAAATCCTGGTTTTAGGTGTTCAGTATCATTAACTATTGCAATAAGATTTGGGCCAGAGAGCAGAGGTTCACTGATAATTACCGCAATAAACTCTCTATGGTATCAAAGAACCAGAAAACAAGAAGGGGAAATTGATGAACAAATGAACAAATTATGGTACATGGATGTAACAAAATATTACTGTATATAAGAAATTATGAAAGGTACAGCAGTTTCAGAGAAACCTGGGAAGACTTTTATGATCAGATGTGGAGTGACCAGAACCAGGAGAATAATTTATACAATAACAACAACACTCTAAAGACAAAACTTTGAAAGACTTAAGAACTTTGGTCAATGCAATGAGTAACTATGACTCTGGGTAACCAATGACAATCCATACTGCTCATGTCCTGACATTTATATAGCTTCTTTGGGCTGTGATTATTGACTTCTTTTCTGCCCCCAAGACTGCCATTATTTATTTCAACCCAATTTCATATGAAAATGGTGGTGGTGGGGTTAAAGAGGAACTCATCATATAATTTGCCCAGTTTCACATCACTATGGATGATCCAAGGCCCTGGAAGGATTTGTACATTTTCTGAATTCTTTCTAGACTAAGTCCGTTAGATCAAGGTTTCCTAGGGAAAAATCATAGGATAATAACTTTACAACAGGAAGGAATCTCAGAGATCATCTAGTCTAATTCCTTCATTTTATAAATGAGGAAACTGAAGCCTAGAGAGGTGAAAGGACTTACTCAAAGTTACCCATGTAGTAAATGTCACAGTTAAGTCTTCTGACTCTAAAGCCAATGATCTTTCCACTGTACCAAGCTTTTCTAGGTAGGTTACTTCTGTGAAGGCTGTTTATGCTTTAAAACAGGTAGTTCCCTATCAGATGATCTGGCTCCCCCTCTTCAACCCCTCAACTCCCACCCCAAATAGTGCTTACTCACATCCTGGCTTTGGACCTTTGGGGATGAGTCACAGCTCTGCCTAGACAAGTCATGAGAACAAATTAGTACAGTAGCATCTTGGACAAGCCCAACTAAACAGGAAGTCCTTTGTGTTCTGCTTAAAGCCAGTCTCATTTAGTTGTGGTTCATTTGTTTCAGTTGTGTCCCACTCTTCATGACCCCATTGGGGTTTTCTTGTCAGAGATACTGGAGTGGTTTGCCATTTCCTTCTCTAGTTCATTTTAGAGATGAGGAAACTGAAGCAAATAGGGTTAAGTGACTTGCCCAGGGTCACACAGCTAGTAAGGTCTGCAGCCAGATTTGAACTCAGGAAGACGAGTCTTCCTGACTCTTGGCCTGGCACTCTACCCACTGTGCCACCTAGGGAATTGCCTAATTTGAAGGCTGCTGTTTTAAATGGTTAAATTGTATTTCACCTTTACATATAGCAGATGTCATAAGACAATGTCAGATATCCTTCTTGTGTTGGATCTGAGATCTTAGTTTTTCCTTTATACAAACTGAGAAACTGAGGAGCTAAGTAGGAAAAGGATATATTCCCCCCAAAAGCAGAACTTACAGTAGAATTAAATGTTCTATGTTCTTATTTCAATGTTCTCTTCCTAAGCCACCTCTGAGTGAGGAAGAGGAATTGGGGGTGGGGGTGGGGTATGAGGTTTCTGAGCTCCTCAGAACCAGAAGTTCTTGGGGACAATCTGATAGAACCAAAAGGGGACTTGCTCTCTCCTCCCACCCACCTCCTTCCAGGACCCCATTTCACCTTGATATCCTCCATTTTATCCTGCAGAGTTTCAGTGACCTTTTCCAACAGGTTACAGTGTTCCTGCACCTTTTCCAAATGCTGCTCGTAAGCCTTATTCTGTGAGAGAGAGAGGAATTCTGTACCATATATCCAGAGTGCTACAGAGTGGAAAAAACACTGATAGAGGGTTTAGAAGTCTGGTTTCTCCTCTTCCTCCCCTCCTCTTTGTCCTTCCCTTTCTTCTGCACAGTTTGTGCTCTGTGACTTTTTGGTCCTGTGATCTTGAGTAAGTCATTTACCATCTCCATAAAATATGAAGGAATTGAAATGTCCACTCTCTGAGTTCCCTTCCCCTTGCACTTCTGAAGCTTTACTTATGTATTCAATGTCAAGTACATCCTGGGCAAATACAGTGGTAGGCTTGCTCTCCTCTGCCTCTCCCGATCTCCCCCCCATCGCCCCGAATCTAGACCCCCCAGCCCTAGTGCTATCTCTCCTTTATCTTCTTAAAAGGGTGACTGCACATGAAACAAACAAGCTTCCTTCCCTCTAGTTAGGCTTCTGCCTATAGGGAATGCTCTCAACCTTTACCCACAAATACCCAAATCTCCAATTCCCAAACCAGAATAAGACCAGCCTTGAGGAAATTAATTCTAAGGCAATATTCATCATACTGTTGAACTATACAGGGAGAGGTACTATCTATATAAAGGAAGTTGCTTTTGGGTGACTGCCCCAACTTCTCTCTCCAACAGGAAATGCATATTAGCCGCCAAAAAGCATTTTTCCCATATGTCAAGCATTCCCCACCCTACCCTACCCCCACATCATATTATCAGAGGGTATCCTCTGTATTGGGGCACTAACCTTTTGTCCTGATTCCTGGAGAGTATTTATCTTGTCCCGCAGTCTGCTCATCTCACTGTCCAGCTGGGGTGTGAGCCCAAGAGAATTTAGAAATTGAAGATTTGCTAAAAGCAGAAATTAGGGATAGCTCTTGAGAGCAGGACAGAGGAAGACAGGGAGGGAAGGAAATCTGGAAGGGAGACTCCTTCAAGTCCATCTTGGAACTGGCACTCACCTAGACAGTTAGCCTGCTGCTGTACCTTATCTTCCAACTTGGCAAATTGTTCCTTTAGGCTATCGTATTCTGTTGGTAAATTGATCAACCTTCCCATAGACCTCTTTGTAGTTAGTCTTTTTCCCTCTGCACTCAAAGGTTGACCTGTCAGCAGCTGCTTAAGGGACTTGGTTGAGGATACAATTCCTTCAGAAACCTGAGAGGAAGACTTGACAGGGGAGTGAGGGGAGCTTACTGCCACTGGGGTGCCCTTACCAGCTGTGGTATCTAGGCTGGTGGAGTTCTCTGGAACAACACGGGTTTTTGATTCAGTAGTGGTGCCTAGGACCTCTAGCAAAGTTGGAACTGGAACTGGGGAATGGAGTTGGGTGGGCAAGCCTTTGCCAGTGAGGACTGCTAGTGCAACAAGGGTGGCTGGATCAACTGTGGAACCCAAAGCAGTGAGGCTGTCTGCATTGGTATCTATGCCCAGTTCATCAAGGGTGGTTTCATTAGGGATGATGCCCAAAGCAGCAAGGAAAGATGAAGCATTCCAACTGAGGTCTGGGGAAATACCCAGTGATAGTCCTGCAGTGGACGATGGACCAGTGGATGATGGTGGGCCAGCGGATGATGAATGGCCAGTGGATG
This sequence comes from Vombatus ursinus, assembly GCF_900497805.2. Lineage (NCBI taxonomy): Eukaryota > Metazoa > Chordata > Mammalia > Diprotodontia > Vombatidae > Vombatus > Vombatus ursinus. The sequence continues at coordinate 59,513,203 of NW_020954610.1, forward strand.
ATGGACCAATGAATGATCGGCCAGTGGTAGAGGCAGCAGTGGTGCCTGGCTCTCCAGCAGTCCCCAGTCCAGCACCTGGGACAGGAGTGATACCCATAGTGGCAAGGATATGTGGATCAGTGGTGATACCCATGGCGGTGAGGATGCCTGGATCAATGGCAATGCCCACGGAAGCAAGAGTTTCTGCATCAGTGGTGATGCCCATGGCAACAAGGGCTTTATCAAAAGGGGATGGCATAGTATCTGATCTTGGTTGGGCAGTCTTGACAGGTGGGATTCTGGTGCTTGGAGTTTTAGGAGTTTTAAGAGTTTTAGAAGCTTCTTCAGAGGTAACTTGAGGGGTAACTTCAGAGGTCTTAGCCTCAGCCTTCTCAGAAGTCTCTTTGGTGTCAGCCTATAATAGTGGCACCACAGGGTAGAGCAAAGTAGACCCAGGAAGAAAGGAGATGAGGGAAATAAATCTGTAATGAGGGAAGCTGAGCTAGACAAAACCCAGGCTGGGGCTTCAGGACATAAAAGGGACAGGGACAGACAACTTCTTTACCTTGACTGCCCTTGCCCTCTCCTTTGCCTGGCCCTCCATTCCTCTTTATTAGTGGTCCCCAGTGGATCCCTCTCAACCTTAATGCTGTAATCCACCATGTCCCTCCCATTCAGTTCTGGACCCTTGTATTCCAGAACCCAGTTCTTGCCTAATCTATATTTTATTTCATACCATATGATGCCAGTCACTCTTCCTCCCCTTGGCCTTTAACACTCCCCTGTGCTCCCCTTCCTGTCCCAAGTCCCAATCACTCACTTGATAATACATGGCATCCTGTAAGGTGGTCTGCTGTGCAATATTACTTTGACCAGGAGAAAGGCTAAGCTTATTCTAGTCAAGATTGGGGAGGAAGGATGCTATAAGATGCGGCAGTCACCTTCTTTGTAGTCTATTCAGGGGTTTGCAGCCAACATTATCATTCCTGGATCTGAATCTACCTATACCTTCCAGCCCACACCCCCTACATCCCACCTCCTCAGGCCTTGGGTAGTTTTCTTTTCCTCCTTGCCACAAGTAGAAAAGAATAAGGCCTGTTGGTTCTGGAACAACCTTTGTCTTCTTTCTACCCCTGTCCTTACCTAATCTATATATTATTTCATACCATATGATACCAGTTAATCCTCCTCCCAGCCCTTAACATCCTCCTGTGCTCTCCTCTCAAACACAAACCCCTATCCCAAGTCCCAGTCACTTACTTGGGAATACATGGCATCATGTAAGGTGGTCCACTGCATGATGTCACTTCCATCAGGGAAGGAGCAAAGCTTATTCTTGATATCTTCCTGTATAGGATTGGGGAGAAGGGGTTCTGTAAGGTGCAGCAGTCATGGTGGGGTCTTCTCTATAGTACACTCAGAAGCTCATAACAGACACTGTCATCCCTAAAACTGAATCTATCCAGACCTTCCACCTTATACCCTACCTCTTTAGGTCTTTAGGTGGTTTTCTTTTCTTCTTTGCCACAAGTAGGAAAAAAAAAAGGTGCTTTGGTTCTGGAGGGGAGTCTGGAAAGGAGGTAGGGAAAATTGTCCTAGAAATAGGATCTCACCATGTCAAGCTGAAGATGTTTCAACTGATCCTGCTGATCTTTCAGTTCTTCGGAGTGTTTATTTACTTCATCTAGGCTGATCTGTTAAACAAGGCAAAAGAATAGGCTCTAGTGATTCATCCTAGCCTTTCCTTCTTGATACGAATGGAATAGAGAGTTAGTTTCTACCCACCCCCACCGGCTTCCCAGCCTAGAATAGAACAGTTTGTTTTCTAATCATCATATGCTACTGGTTAGGGATTTGAGATAGAAGAGTAACCCTTTAGTCAGGAAGGCTTATCCTCAGACATTACCACTTCTGGCTTCACTCAGAAATTTTTACTGGTTTACCCTTAGTCCTTTCTTTCATCTAATTCCACCCCATCTTTCTTCCCAATTAAGTTCCAGCCAAGGACTGAGGAGCCTGCCTTAGAAGTAGAAAAAGTAAAAGCTGGCTTATGTGATGTGAGGGATAGCACAAGCCTTACCCCAAAATATTTCCAGTGACAAACTAACTGCGGTTAGTACCCTCAAAAGAAGGCTCCCTACATTCACCTCTGGTAATTTATATTGCCACTACTCAGATGAATAGTCGGTGGGACACTGACTGGAATCTAAGGAGTGCAACCTAGGAACCTCTCCACCCTAACCCCCTTCATTTCCCTTCAATTACTGTCTTTTGTAATGGGTCATCAACATATCACACAGTTACATAACAGGTTGCAGTTAGAGTTAATGTTTGCAAAATACTTTAGATAAGTAATCTCATTTGCTCTTTATAACAACCTTGGTAAGAAAATGTTATGACTGTCCTCATTTTGCAAATGAGGAAACTGCCCCCAGCCCCAGCCTCAGGTTGAGTGATTTGCCGGGATCCAGCAGTATTTGAAGTTATGTTTCCTTGACTCCAAGTCTAGTGCTCTATCCACGTGACATCTAGCTAATTAGGTAATAATAATAATGACTGATTGATTATTAATATGGTGCTGTAAGGCTATCTCTTACAGAAGGCTTTTCTTGATTCCCCCAAATTTTGAGCATTCCCCACCCCAACCCCAAAGTTGTCTTTTTATTTGTTCTGTTCATATTTTGTCAGGAAGCAAGATATAACCAATTCTGGAAAATGGGTGAAAATGGCCTGAGTGGCCTCAGGCCAGCCACAAAACCCCTAAATGCCTGGGGTCCCCCTCTAAGACCGTAAGCTGCAGAACAATTATGATTTGCATTGCGGGGAGGTTTCCCTGATTCCACGGACTTCACAGGTTTGGACCCTATATGTACATACATACATACATACATACATAAGTGGCAGAGACAGAATTTGTACCCAGGTCCTCTGCTTCCAAATTCAGGGCTCTTTCTATTGTAGCTCTGTGTGCATGTCATTTAATCCCCAGTAGAATGTAAGGCCTTTGAGGACAGACACTTTCCTTGTTGTCTTTGTGACCCCAATGCCTAGCATATGGCTAGCAATATAGTAAACAATCAACAAATGTTTTAATGAATTAAGGTTTGCAAAGCATTTGACATACAAGACCTTAATTTAGCCTCACAATAACCGAATGAGCTAAGTCTTTTGTTGTGTTTGTTTGGATCTATTTGTGTTTTTACTGGTATGGGGAATTTTTGGTATGGAAACTCCCTACACCTCTACACCAATGTACCGAGCAACCTGTCTCTAACTTAAGAGACTTTGAGAGGGGCAGCTAGGTGGTGCAGTGAATAGAGCATGTACCCTACAATCAGGAGGACCTGAGTTCAAATCCAACCTCAGACACTTAATAGGTATGTGACCCTGGGCAAGTTACTCACCCCTATTGCCCCCACCCTCCAAAAAAGAGGTTAAGTGACATGTTTTGTGGTTACACAGATAGTTTATGTCTGAGGCAGAAATTTAATTCAGGTCTTCCTGACCCAAAGGCCAGCCCTCCATCCACCATGCCAACACTGCCTCTATGAAAGGAGTACTATAGACATTCTTATCCCCATTTTACAAGTGAGGAAACTGAGGCTCTGTGAACATTAAGAGATTTATCCATGGTGACACAACCAGTGTCAGAGCTGGAATTCTCATTCGGGTTGCTACTGATTCCAGTTGCAGTATTCTTTCTAATATACCATGCTGTTCCATTTTTACAGTAGTATGAGGATACATATAACAGTCTTACATAGTGGCACAGTATTTGATAAATTTAAAGACACCAACTACTGAAGTAATTCCACTTTAAAAGAAATTAGGTTTAGAACAACATCTCAGACCATATACCAAGATAAATTCCAAATGGATCCATGACTTAAATGATATAAAATGATATAAAAGTTCATGTCACAAACAAATTACAAGAACAGGGAAGGAAATACCAATCACAACTACAGATAGAAGAATTCATAACCAAACAAGGAATAGAAAAGATCACAGAAGATTAATGAACAATTTTGATGAAATAAAATTGAGAGTTTTTTGCACAAACAAAATTAATGCAGTTAAAGTTAGAAGTGAAACAACAAATGGCGGTTAAAAATCTTTGTTTCAAATTTCTCCAATATGTAATAAGCTGATACCTAAGTTATATAGGGTGTCCCAAAAGTCTTAGTGCTATTTTAAGCTTTAATAGCTTAAATATTCTTAAAACTATTAAAGCTCAAAATTGTACTAAGATCTCTGGGGCATGGTGTAGGCAGAATGAATTCAACCATATAAGAAAATCTGCCAAATGATAAATGTTAAAAGGATAGTTAAACCGCTTATATAGTATGAGGAAATTTTCAGATACAAAATATACATATGTAGGTAAAGGTGCTCACCTTTTCCTTCAATTTGGTCACCTACTTCTTAAGGATGAATGGTCATCAGTGGAACTCTGTCCTTGTTTGGGTTCCATCTGGGACATTTGCTTCTTCCTTCTCCTTTTCCCATTTGAGTAAATAAAGGGGAAAATAAAGTATGGTGGCCTCCAGGGATGTTCACAGTGACTGATGGGGCTAATAACTAAGAGACTGAATAAGGAAGGGAAGAAGGACCTATGGTAAGAGAAGAGCACTCCCAAAGTTGTTGTTTTTGTTGTTGTTGTTCTCATTTTGCCATGGGGAGATGGCACTGAAAGACTAGTGGACTTGATAAAAATTCATCAGTCTAGCCTGAGAAACTGGGAGGTCTACGTTTGCCATGTTATGGACAAATGAAGAATAGAAAGAAAATAAGAGAAAGAAATGCTACCATCTCCCCACTTTTGGAGCAGCATGTTAACAAAGAGGCCATGAGAAAGATTTACAGAAAAGGGCCTCTACCAGGGAAACCCTCATATTAGGGACTGAAGTGACTCTGGAAATTTATTACATCTATCTTTGCCACTTATGGCTAGGTTATTCATTCTAGGTTTTCCAATGTGTTTTCCTTCTTTTAAATAAAACTTCCTCCTTCGCCTTCCCCACCCACCACTGCACTGTGAACTGTATGCTCACAAGTGGTGTAGTAGGTGTCATGTTGCTCTGGGGTATCATGTACATGTTTTCCTAAGTTTCTTAGGTGGGGACTATAAATCAAGAGAGTGAGAAACTCTTCTCAAAGTATACCTACATCTCCAATACAAAGGGTGCATATGAACAGTTCCTAGGGTTCAGGGCAAATTCACCCTCTTAGTAGTCATATTAACTCTGAGCTGAAAGTTGTCATGTATTCTTTGCTCAGAAATTCTTTGGCAAATCTTTCTCTCCTAGGATCTCCTTGCCTGAGAAGGTCCTTACTCAGAAGCTGTAGTCTTTTTTCTTGGCCTTTTTCTGCCTCAGCAGTGATGTTTTCACTGTTGCTCTCAGTACATGTTGCAACCTGGATTAAATCATTCCCCCCTTCTAAATAAGTTCTATTTTCTCTATTTTTGTCTACATGGTTAAACTTATGTAAAAGTTTTAAAAAAAGATTTACCATGAATGACATTGAAAAAATCAATGCAATCAATTTAGCTTACTTTGTAACTACACTTAAATTAAATTCAACCCATAAAATAATATAACCACTTTTTCAGACAATCTGTCCCTATCCAAATTCTTTATTTGTTCATCCATTTCCATTCACCTTTCCTCTGGCATGGTTCTAATTAGTGTGTATACTCTGTTTTTCTGCTTTTCTTTATTGCTTTGTATTGTTTAATAAAGGTGTTTCTATTATTCCTTATATTTTTCATATCTGTAAATCCTAAATTGCTTTGAAGGATTCCATTATACTAGTATACTATAATTTACCCAACTATTGCCTCATTCTTGTATATTAAGGTTTTTTCCAGTTTTTTTCCTTTATATTACATATAATACTACTATGAAAGTCTTTCTTCTCCCCCCTCCTCTTTCTTTCTCCCACTCTATCTCTTTTAATAACACTTCTAGGCTACATTCCCAATAAAGTATGTCGGTCCCACAGTGGAATTATGGCCAAAGGATATTATTATTTTTCTAATCTTTACTATGTGCTGACAATATGCTCTTCAAAACAATTCTACAAGTTTACAATTCCACCAGCAATTAACAAATACATTTGTTTCTCCATTCCCCTACCAGCACTGACTTTTCTGGCTTCTTATTAGTTTTGAAATTTGACGAGTATGAGGTAACCCTTTGATTTTGTTTTAAATGGCATTCTTTGGTTATCTGTGAGGTTAAAAATTCTATTTATTTATTTTATTTTCAGTTCCAAATTCTCTCTCTCCTTTACCCATTGAAAAGGCAAGAAATACAAAACCCATTACAAATATGAAGTCATGCAAAACAAATGTCCACATTAGCCATGTTCCACAAAAAAGCAAGAAAGAAGAAAGAAAAAAAACGCTTCAATCTGTATTTTCAGTCCATCAGCCTCTATCTAGAAGTGGATCAAATTTTCCATCATGAGTCCTTTGTGATGGGTGGGTCATTATGTTGACCTAGTCACAAAATCTTTCACAGTTGATTATCTTTACAATATTGTTACTGTGTAAATTGTTCACTTGGTTCTACTCACCTCACTTTGCATCATTCATACAAGCCTCCCCAGGCTTTTCTGAAACCATCCCCTTCACCATTTCTTAGAGCATAATAATCACATTCATTGTTCAGTCATTCCCCAATTGATGAGCATTCCCTCAGTTTCCAATTCTTTACCACCATAAAAGGAACTGCTATAAACATTTTTGTACATATGAGTCTTTTTCTTCTTTCTTTGATGTCTTTGAAGTATAAATCTAGTAGTAGTATTGCTGGAACAAAGGGTATGCACAGCTTAGTAGATTTGTGGGCATAGTTTCAAACTGCTTTCCAGAACGGTTGAACTAATTCACAGTCCTACCAACAGTGTATTAGTGAATTTCTTCTCTCACATCCTCTCTAGCATTTGTCATTTTCCTTTTCTGTCATCATAGCCAATCTGGTAGTTGTGAGGTGGTACTTCAGAGTTGTTTTAATTTACATTTCTCTAATTATTAGTGATTTAGAGCATTTTTCATATGCTAGTTTTGACAGCTTTTGATAACTATCAAAATATGATATGATAGCTTTTCCTATTGATAGCTTTGATTTCTTCCTCTGAAAAATGCTTGTTTGTATCCTGTGTCCATTTTTCAATTGAGGAATGGCTTAGTCTGAGGCTGAATATTTTAAAAAGTAATTATGTGTCATCTCCTATCAGAATATAAGCTCCTTGAAGGCAGGGACTGTTTTTCTTTTTGTTTATATATGTAACACTATAGCTCATGAGCCCCACCCAGTATTAGTTAGCCAGTTAATAGTTAGCCAGTACACATAATCACCTTTTAATAAAAGCATAGGAATAAGAGAAGGCATAGGAATGACTGGCTATAAAAATTCCTTCCAATAAGCCCAGTATACATTCTCCTATTAATATGCTACAGTATTTGTGGAAAGAATGAGTACAGAGTAAGACACGTATTTTGGGAACACATGTGGACAAGGCTACTCACTGTTCTAGTACTGCAGGGCTCAGACCACACACCCTTTAAGGACCCAATACCAAAGAGGAAATTGGGGGAATATCCCAGAGAGGGTGTTACAGGAATTAAGGATTTCTAGGTTGCCTCTAATAATTCCTTCTATTTGTTGAATAGAAAAAAGTCACAAAGTACTTATTCCATATTTTTTATAGGTTTTTTAAAAATGTCTAAGTCTACCATACAGGTAGAATTTTCACTGACCTATATGTTATGAAATGCGAGTTTAAATCCACTTCCTGAAAAAAATTACTAACCAATTTTAACAAATCCTTTGTTGACTAATCTTTTCCCCAATTTTTACTCTCTTTAGGTTTGTCAAATAGTAACTGTCACATATATTTGGGTAGATATCTGATATCCTTATTCTGTTTCACTGATCTACTTCTATTTCCCCATTACCAGAAAGCTTTAAAGATAATCATTTTGTAATGGATTTAGTGTAAGACCACTTTCATTGGCATTTTTTCATCATACCTCTCTTATCCCTTGATTTTTCCACATATAAATTTCATTATATTTTTTGTTCAAATCCTTTGTTTCTTCATAGAACTACTCTGTAATATTTAATGTTTACTTACATACATGCATATAAATAAAAGGAAATAAACTCCTTGAGGATAGTGAATGTTTCACTTTGGTTTTGTATCTATCTACAATGCTTAGCCCAGTGTTTGTCATATAGTAGGCACTTAATAAATGATCATAAAACTGAATTGGTATTTTTATTGATGATGCATTAAACAAATAGATTTATGGAATATTGTAATTTTTATTATATTAATATGACCCATGACCTATTCATGAATATTGAATGTCCATTCAATTATTTAGGTCTTCCTTTATTTCAGCCATTTTAATTTTATAGTTGTCCACATATGTATGTATATATTTTTCTAGGTAGGATATTTCCCCATTTGTTGTTGTTACAGTTATAACTTTTACTGTAAATGGAATGTCTTTTTGTGATGTTTTCTTAATCTTTATTAACAAGTAATCTTGTATCCTGCAACCACTAATATTTTGATTGAGACAGTTGAATTTTATATTATTATATATTATTATATCATCTGCAAATAATGATATTTTGGCTTTTCCATTTTCAATGTTAATCATTCTAATTTAGTTTTCCTGTCTTACCATAATTGTTTCTAGTCCTACATTTTGCATCTTGTTGATGTCTATATTCTTATCAATCATACCTGTCTTTTTATAAAATCAATACCTTCAAAACTCAAATTAACATATATACTCATCAACATGTATAAGATTACTTTTCTTGTCTAATAGGTATGATTACAATACATTTGTAACTTGTAAATTCTCACCAGGTACTAAAGTATTACATCCAGAAAATCACCATTTAAATACCAGTATATTGCCTTAGCAGTAAAAGAAAGAGCAGGGTCCTAGCCCTCTCCCATTAGGATCAGTCTTTTCTCACTTTGGGAAACAGAAAGTCATAGTCCTAATAGGATGGATGGGACAGACACAAATTTTATGATAGTGTGGGGAAAGTCTGTTACCTGGGATACTAGACAGCCAGAAAAGCAGTATGAAGGCACTAGAATCAATCAACTAACAAGTACTTATTAAGTATCTACTGTATGTCCAGGGTCACAATGTCAGAAATGAAGTAGTCCATTTTAAGAGGGGATTATTTTCCATTGAAGGAGATTATTTTCCACTGACAGGGAATAGAGAAAGGTCTAGATGAGTGCTAAAGACAAACTTTGCCTGACTTTACAATTTTGTCTAGGTGCCTCTCACTAATCTCTTCCAGGTTTTAAGGCATGGACAGGAGGCAGAGGGGATTTCAGCAAAGTCTGCCAAACCTAGCAAGGGACTGCTCCCTAGGAGATGGGCAAGGTGCTGTCACATTGTTGTTATTATTGTTTGTTCTTCATTTTTGAAGTGGACCATGACATCAGGAAGGTGACGCCAAGACTTGCAAATGAATTGGATTTAAGTGAGGGAGAGCTGTGCAAGGTCACCAGCTCCACCTTCTCCTCTGGAATCATCTGGGTCCAGTGGTGAGATACAGATCAGGATGACTGGAGAAAGCCCCGAATTCAGTGGAGACCTTGGCATTTTTAAGCTAAGGTCATTCCAAGTTCTCACTCTGACTGAGAAAACACCCAGTGATTAAGGCTGGTTAAGAAATGAGCCAAGGAATAGCCCCTTTTATCTAACAGAAAAAATCAACTTGGAAGGGGAAGACTTTCAGGGTTTCTGGCTAAAACAGAAACCATTTACACTCATTCTGAGCCATCAAGGCCACTAGGACCAAACACTGGTCATAGTATCAAAGCAAACAATGACCACTAAGTGGTGCTTGGGATGGGACCTATTATTATTGGCCAAGCAATAAGAGCCAGAGTGAACTGGGTTTAAGGCATGGTCTTTAAGAAAGAAATTTAGTCAGTAAACCCCAAGACATCTTGTTAGGTTTCAGCCAACAAAATTTACATTCCTTTGGGCAGAGCACCTGCAGGTAAGGGCATGACACCCCATGTGGACAGAGGGAGAGGAAGAAGGGGAGGGAAGGGAAGGGAGAGGAGAGAGAGGAGAAGAAAGGAGAGGAAAAGAGAGAGGAGAGGAGAGGAAGGAGCTGAGTTGCTCAACTGAAACTGGCCAGTTGGGTCCCCAATGGGGCAGCTCGGACTACTCATAGGTTGTTTGTCCTTCATTCTAGAAGAAGACCATAACATCAGGAAGGTGAATTGGATTTAAGTGAGGGAGGGCTATACAGGGTCACCAGCCTCACTTTCTCTTCTGGAGCCATCTGGATCCAGTGGCAAGATATACATCAGGATGACTAGAGATGACCCTGTGCTATCATGTGGACTGGCTAAATAGAAACAACTACTAAGAGTACCAGAGTGTTCAATAGGAAAAAGGTCAGGTATCTAGGTCAAAACAAAACCCTCCTCCCTTTGCTTTGGTGCAATGGCTAGAGTGCTAGACTTGGAATCAGGAAGATCTGAATTCAAATCCTGTCACACACACTTACTAGCTACATGATCCCAGGCAAGTCGCTTATCTTCTCTCTGCCTCAGTTTCCTCATCAGCAAAACAGGGACAATAAAGCACTTACCTTTCAGGGTTGTTGTGAGGATGAGATGAGGTAGCATAAAATGCTTCGGAAACCTTACAGTTCTACATCAGTACTAGCTATTACTATCGAAAACTTACCTGTCCTGTGATCCATCCTGATAGGACTCTTGCTTTCTGGCAAAGGATAATGACAGATGACAAGACTCCAGGCCCTTTCCTTCTCTTTGTAGTACTCTATTAGCATTTAAGAACAGAAGTTCCCAGACAGGACCCCCCCCCTCCCCACCGAAGTCCTACTCCAAGGGGTAAGAGGTACTTTTAGTTGGGATAGAAGACACCAGGGAGATTTTTACCTTGTCAACCTTTTCCTTCAGTTGTTCCATTTCCATCCTGAAGTAATCTGTGTCTGACTGAAGGGTATAAATAGTGGTGAGCAGTTCCTGCAGTGTCTGCATGGCCTGAAGAAGAGGGTGGTAAAAAGAAAAAAGGGGAGAGAGTCCACTTTATATGACAGACAGGGGAGGAGGCCAAAGAAGGTCGACAACGCTTACTGAGGAAAGAGTGAGTACAGGTAGGTGATCTGACTGCTCCAAAACCACTAGGGTTCTGAGAGCAAGATTCGAAGTGGGTGATGTCCAGGAGTCACTGATAGATAACTGAAGCCCATTCTCAGTCACTTAGTAGCTCATGAGTAAGTTACTTAACCCCTCTCAGGCTCTGCTTCTTCATCTGTGGGTAGGGGATGTGGTATGCCATGTTTTGCATACATAGGTGATGTGTTTCTACATAGGTCTGATGAGATGTGTCTTGCAGGGGTGCATGAATGGACATCTTTAGAATCTCCTCCACTCACCCTTGTCCAAGACAAAATGATTCCTGACAGGAGGGGAAGCAGGAGTTCGGGGTTAGAGGCTAACCACTTTGTTCTTCTCAGGGAAAGAGTAAATATCATATCTATCCACCTCCCTAAATATTATTCTAGGGGAGATAATCTTTAGGCCCAAGCTTGGCTCCTAATTTATATGCCTTAACAAGGAAAGAATGGCTCAATCTCTATATCCAAAGCTTAACTCCCTTTCCATCAAATGCTGGTTCCACAAAAAACACATATAGAAAACAGCAAATAAAACCATTTCTCCAAGCTTATAGCAAACAAAAATCAGATATACAAATGAGAATTGTACGAGACAATAGAATAAATGAACTCTTTAATTGGGAGCAAGATATCTTGGCTCAACGAAGAGAGAGAAGGAGTCCCTGATCCCACCCAAAGGGAGACAACCCAAGGACTCTACTGGAGTAAGCTGGGGATGGAGACATGATCGAGGTGTCAGCTCCTCTTATACATCAGCTTCTTCCCAGAGTCATCCTCTCTTCAGAGATCTAAAGAGTGTCTGGAGCTACATGTCTTCTCTTTCAAAGCTGGGTGCTAGAAGCCCAAGATCTCTCTTCTCTCTCAAAACTCAGGTGCAGAGCATAGAGTGATCAGTCTCTACCAATGAAAGCATTCTTATTCAAATAGTCTTTGAGCCATGGATTAGATGTAAGACGGAGATAATACTAACATCTATCTCACAGGGTTGTTGTGAGATTAAGTATGTAAAGTATACTTTGCAAAATTTTTAAGTGTTATTGTTATTGTTGTTTTTGTTATTATCTCATAGGTGGTATGACAGACAAATCAGGCAGATTGGGCTGGAGTAGGATGGAGAAGATGTGGTTTTCTGGAGAGTTAAGTTTGCCCAGGGATGCTGAATCAGTAGACCAGATGATTTCAAAACTTTATCTGTTTGCCTATCACACTTCCTCACCCCTGATTTATCAGGATTACTAGTGGGGAGAGGCCAAAAACAAGTAACAACATCCCCTGCCCAAACTCACTGAAGGTAATTCAGCATTAACTCCCTTTCTAACTCCAAAGGATCGTAAGATGAGGTAGTTAAGTGGTACATAGGAAAGAGTGCTGGACTTGGGGTCAGGAAGGTCGGGGTTCAAATCCCACCTCAGACATTTACTGGGCAAGTCACTTAATGGATGTTTGCCTCAGTTTCCTCATCTGTAAAATGGGGATAATAATAGCATCTACCTCCCAAGATTGTGGTGAGAATCAAATGAGGTAACATGTAAAGTGTTTTGTAAACCTTAAAGTGATATATAAATGTTAACTATTATTATTATTGCAGGAAAATGAAAATCAGTTATTCTTTACAAAAAAGGTTAGGGACTCCTGTAGTAAACAGTCAATTAGATAAAATCAAAAGGAAAGAAACTCTCCTAATTCTTAATTCCATAAATAAACAAAAATGTATCAATAGCAAAGAGTTGCCCTCTGTGTCTCTTACAACACTCTCCTGGACTGCTTTGCCAATCAGGCTCCCATGGAGGCTTTGTGAGTCTACGTACCGTGTATGTTTCATGGTAAAGAGAGGCCCTGGAGCTTTAGGGAGCTAAGGAGGATTTCTTATATTACACACAGTTGCCATGTCTGGGGTAGCTAGAATCTCTACATGTCCAGACTTGCAGCAGTTCTCTTTCTTAAGAGTGTCTTGGGCCTCAACAATGCTGAAAGGCAGGTCAGAGGAAGGATGAGAGTGGGAGCACTGCAACACCTGGGAGCTGGGCCTCAACCTTCCCTCCCTGCCAACCACAATCCCCTACCAAACATTAACAACAGAAACCATGTAAAAAATCTACAGTGATTGTTAGCTCTGATATTACATGACATACCAGGGTAACTCAAATTATTTTAAAGGGTATCAAAAAGGAAATTGTGAAGATGCTAACAGAAAAAATTTCCCTAGCACATAGCACAGTGCCTGGCACAGGGTAAATGCTTAATAAATGCTGTTGGCTAGTTAATATTTGTTGACTGACAATTTCTATGTGGAAGAAAAGAGAAATTGTCTAAGAGATTCATGAGGATGCATAGGAAACTTAACAACCAACTCAGCATTTTAAAGATAGGTACAGAAGATGAAAGCAAGAGCAGGTAATAGAGGATGAATATAAAAAAGCATGGCATGATCCTGTAAGAATAGTGCTAGAGGTGTTAAATCTTAGTATGAACTAAATCTGAGGAGAAAAGCTAAGTACAAAAAAAGAGAGATTTGGGTTTTTTTTTAAAGTGATAGTGGGAAAAGAGAAGGATCACAGAAGCCATAGGATTACTAGAAGTAGATGGGATGATAATAAATGATAGCACAGAGAAGCCAGAGCTGTTCATTTCTTATCTTTATTTCACTTCTGTTTTCTCTGCTAAAGAAAATAATCTTTGGACTGGAGAGAACAAAAATGACTAATAGTGTACTGATAGCTGAGTAAGGAGAGAGCCAGAAAGTCATCTGGCCCAGAGGCATTACATCCTTGAGTGCTGAAAAAATAGGCAGATGGGTTGCTAGCAGAGCCATGATCAATTATCTTTGAAAAATCACGGAGAATGGGTGATGTACCACAGGACAGGAACAAGGCCAATGATCTGATTTTCCAAAAGAGAAAGAGAATAAACTCTGCAAACTATAGGCCAGTGAGTTTCACTTGACAAAATTCAAAAATATTACAAAAGGGATGCATCTTGAATACCCAGGAAAGGAAGCAGTCACCATAAAAAGTCACTGAATCTTCTTCAAGAATGGGACATGTCATACTAATCCTTTTTCTTATTTTGATAGGATTACTTAACTATTGGATGAGGGTAGATATGTTCTAGATTTTAACAAAGCATTTGATAAAGTCTTTCATGCTATTCTTGTGGAAAAGAAAGAGGTGTGTGCTAGATTAAGTTACTTTTAGCAAATTCAGAAATTTGCACTGAAACTCAAAGAAGAGAACAAGAAAGCATGATAAGGAGACAGCAAGAAAGCTCCCAGCTCCCTTTGATGAATTAATCACCTATCACAGGTGTGCTACATAGATCTTGGGGTAATGAAAGGCTTGAATGGTTAAATGGCCTGTATCAAAGGGTAATCATTAATGGTTCCATGTCAACTTAGTGGGAGGTCTCCACTGGAGTGTCTCAGGAATGTATGTTTGACCTTATGTTGTTCAATGTTTTAAATCAATGACATGGAAGAAGGCATGCTAGTGAAATGTGTGGATGACATGAGGCTGGAAAAACTAACAAACTGGAGGAACAGAGTTTGAATGCAGAATGGTTTTGATAGGTTAGAGCATTAGGCTAAAGCTAAATCAAATAATTTGAGATTGAATGGAGATAAATGGAAGGTCTCAGATTTGAGTTCTAAACATCAACTTCATAAGTATAGACTGAGGGAGGCATGTTAAAAAGCAGTTTGCCTGAAAGATACTGGGGGCTTTAGCTGATTAGAAGCTCAATATGTGTCAACAATGTGATATGGCAGCCAAGAAAAGCTTTTGTGATGTTAGGCTGCACTAAAAAAAGGCAGAGCATGCAGGAGCTAATAATTCTACCATATTTTGTTCTAGTTAAACCATTCCTGAAGTACTGTGTTCAGTTATGGGTGCCACATTTTAGGAAGTATGCTGAAAAGCTAGAGGGTCCAGAGGAAGATACTCAAGATGGTGAAAGGCTTTGAGGTTATGCCACATGAAGAACTCAGGATGTTTAACCTAGAAAAGAGAAGACTTGGGGGGCACACGATGGATATCTTCACTTTAATTAAAGGTCTGGAAGGATTAGAATTTTTCTTTTTTTTAAATAAATTTTCATTGCTATCATTTGTCTTTTGTATCACCAAAAATTTCCCCAGTAATCTTCCTCTCCCTACTCCCAGACAAATAGGATTAGACTTTTTTTCTGTGTGGTCCTAGAAGGTAGAAGTAGGAACAATGGATAGAAATTGGAAGGAGACAAATTTAGGTTTAATATCAGTCAAAGCACCCCAACAATCACAGCTGTTCAAAATTCTGAGTGTATGAGTTGCTGCTTCAGGACATGATGGATTCTCCCTCACTGGTAATCTCAAAGCAGAGGCTGAATGGTCACTTGTATAAGTTGTAGAAGGGATTTTTTTTTCAGGTCTCAGTAAGACTGAATGACTGTTGAAGTGCCTTCTAATTCTAAAATTCTATGATTCTGTGAAAATATGTTCTCATTGGCTAGGAAACACATACATCTAACCAAACTTATTCAACAAACTTGGAATCTAGCAACCATGACAACACCCTTCGAAGTGAATGTTAGCAACCTCAACCAAAGTACTTACAGGGGCAATATTCATTAACAATAAAGCATTCCTCTTCTTGACTAATGGCCCTCTTGAGGGCTATGCAACCATGTCCAAGCTTGTCGACTTGACTTTTTCCTGAGTTGTTTTGTTTTTCTGTTCTAGTTGCCATCAGGTAAATGGTCTACCCATGTCTCACCTAATCAGCCATGGCAGTTGAGGCCCCTTTTAGGAAGGCAGGGGAAGGAGGGCAGCCTAGGTGCTTAAAGACACTAATGGCCTCAGCTTATTCATAGGCATATTTAAATGCTATCCAGCTAAGTCTTGCACATTTCGAGATGTACGACAAGTATGCTTTCTGGAGTCATATCAAATTAAAGCTCTTCTGACTGACTTTCAGGGGCCATTATAACATAATTCCCTCAACTCTTTCACTTATGGAGCCACAATATCTTCTACTCCCCAACACAAATCCTCTACTCTAGTAGGCTCCATCTTTTCATTGTCTCAGGAACATGCTGTGATCCATACAGATCCCCTCAAAGCTGAACCAAAACTATATCAACTTCCAGGTGTTTTTCTGTCCTCAGGGTAAGCAATTTTTGATACTCTATTTCTGTAGTAAGACCAATGGGGTTACATCTTAAGAGAAAGTATTTAGGATACTCTCACTTCCTATAGTACTTGCTTCTTATACCACTTATTTTATTTTTTAATCACATAATGCCTCCTCAATGACATCATTAAGTTCCTTGTGAGTAAAAGAAATGTTATACTTTTTTATATCCTCCAAAATGCTTAGTACAGTAATAGGCACACATCCAGGTATTAGAATTAATGTTGTCTTCTCTCTAGAAGTAAATAGAAATGGCTGCCCTTATGGTCTTTAATAACATACAGAAAAGCTGTTGAGTATAACTGGATTGACAAAAATCCCTAAGTTAATCAGAACTACCATTACTAATACTACTGTTGCTATTGTTGTTGTTATTTGTCCTTCATCCTTGAAGAGGACCATAACATCAGGAAGGTGATGCCATGACTTGCAAGCAAAGTGGATTTAAGTGAGGTAGGTCTGTGCAAAGTCACCAGCCTTACATTCTCCTCTGGAGCCATCTGGGCCCATTGGTAATCAGGACAACTTGAGATGGCCCAGAATGCAGTGAGAAACCTTGGCCTTTTTAAGAAGCTAAGGTATTTCCCAGGTCTTAGTTTGACTGAGGCAATGCCCATTCAGTGGGCATTAATAGGCTAGGTAAGGAATGAGGCAAAGAATAGCCTCTTTTACCTAGTCAAAAAAAAAAAAAATCAATCTGGGAGGGGAAGACCCTCAGGGTTTCTGGCCAAAACAGAAACTATTGCTAATCCACACTCTCTGAACCAGCTGAGCTCAAACAATGAGCAAATGAAGCTGGGCATATTATTGGCCAATTAAGAGTCAGAGTGATTTGGGGTTTAAGGCACAGTCCTTAGAAAAGAAATCTAGCCATAAACCCCAAGATATGTGTGTGCTCTGCCCAAAGGAACAGAAATTTTGACCATGACATATGAGGATTAGCTGAAAGAATAGGAGATGTTTAGTCTGGAGCCCACAACACTATCCATTATGGCTCAAACTAGATATTTTAAAATGTAACTGGGGAATATTTAACAAATTAAATAAAAATATAATAAACACAGATAATATTACATTTTAAAACAATGTCAATATGTGGCCCACAGGGATCTTATACATGTATTAGTAGCTCCTGTTTCTATTTGAGTTTGACACTACTGAACTACAGCATAACTTTGACCACAGTCACTGGCTTGCTGAAAAATCTTCAAGACATTTCCACACCTACCAAATAAAACACTGATTCCACAACCTGGTAACTTAAGGCTCTGTAAACTGGCTCCAACCTACCATTCTAGCCTCTCTCACACAATTCTTCATGTCCTCTCTGTTCCAACCAAACTGAAACTGCTTAGTAAACCATTCTTTCTTCAAGTTCTACCCTCTCCCAAATCAATGCAATCCTCCATACCTAGAATGGACTCCCCATTCCCATCTTTGCCTCTATTTCTCTCCAAGGCTGCATTCAGTTGCCAGTTCTAAAAATTCTTCCCTGATCCCCCTAGTTGAAAGTGATTTCTCCCTTCTCAAATTTCTAATAGCACTTGCCTGGACTTTTCCTTTGTACTTTTCACATTCTGCTCAGTTCATAGTTATTTGTATGCTATCTTTTCCTTCCTACCAGGTTGTAAGTTCTGTGACAATAGGGACTGTGGTTTATTTCTATATACTTGCACAGAGGAATAAGAGGTAGCATTTACATAGTGTTTTCAGGTTTACTAAGCACTTACAGATGTAATTTCATTTAATCCTCATAATAACCCTGTGAGTTAGGTACAATTATTCTTCTCATTTTACAGTTGAGGAAACTGAGGGTGACAGAGGTTAAGTGACTTGTCCTAGGTCACATAGCTAGTAAATACCTCAGGCCAGATTGGAACTCAGGTCTTCTTAATTCCAATTCCAACACTATATCCAACTGTGTCACCCAGTAGATGATTGATACATGGGTACTGAACTGATTTATAACAGGGGAAGAAAGGAGAGGGGGAAAAAAAACTTTCAGGGGAGAGATGTTCTTACCTTTGTCATTCCTTCTTCATTCCCTTCTACCTTTTTTTGGAGCTTCAACATCTGCCACATATCTTGGGCTGGTTTTTTGAAGGGCAGACTGCTTTCCAGCAGCTGCTCAGTAGAGGGCAGCGCCTCCAGAAAGGCCATCTGGCTTTCCACTACAGATAGTCGCTGGCCAAAGGTGTTGATGATCCTATCGAATGGTGTATGGTATAATATATCCTCTTCACTCTCTTCTGACTTCTTCCCAGGCTTCTTCCCAGATGTAACCTGAAAGGGGCTACATGGAAGGTAGTCCTTCTCACTCCCTGGAAGAACCTGCGTCTGCTCTTCCAGGTTGAGGTGTTCCATGATGCTATGCAGCAGGATATGCAGGGCATTGAAATTCACCACCACCCCTGGGTCTGGCGTGCCTATTGCAAGGTTCAGGAGGTCCTTGAATTTAATGGTAAAGCTCATTCTGTCCCTGCTTTGAAGGGAGCTGCTTACTCCAAATGCTCTGGGCAGCCTCAGTGGGAGTCTGTTAACTCTCACCTATTCTTGTTGTCCTGTAAAGCCAGGGTAACATACCCTTGGAGGTTTCTGGGGTTAGTGAGCTTTAGCCATTACTGAGAGGAAGTTTCTGCATGTTGCTAGGATACCAAGGAACACTGAGAAATCTACAAGACAGCCCAGGAAGCCTTTACAGGTTGCATGCCAATTGGAGCACTGGATTGGAAATCAGGAAGCCTCAATCCTCCTCTTGACTCTGCTGCCAACTCCCTGAGTGACCTTGGGAAACTCATTTAATCCCTAGAGGCCTCAAATTGTTCATCTGTAAAATGTTAAGGTGGTATTAGGTGCATCTTTAGTGCCTTTTTAACCCTAACATTCCATGATTCTAAGTACACCATAAAGGTCATAATGACACAGAACTGAGAGAGATCTCTAGAATGGCCACAAGAAAGTACATCTTAGAACAAGGAAAGCCTGAATTTATGGGAAAATAGATGATGGGAAAATAACCTGATAAGATTTCTAGGGAACCTATAAATTTAATTACAGAGTCCTATCCTAGGAGAACTGAGAGATTCAGAAGGAAACAAAAATATGACATTTCATACTTACATACATAATACATATGTATGTATATGTATCTATATACTCTCTCAAAAATATATGTATGTATATGTGTGTGCATACACACATACTCCTAAAACTGAACTTCCTCATCACTATTGGGAGGGTGATGCACCTGTTCAACAGTTGAAATGATTTGAAGCGATTTTTAAAAACAGTCTTCTTTCCATTCCCTAGCTTCCTTTTTTTTTTTTTTAAAAGCTCTTCCCCTTGAATAATTGACCATTAAAACTACTAACAAAACACATTTTCTACTTTAAAAGCAGCACTGGACCCACAGTACACAGTATTATGTCCATAGTAAGTGCTTTAAAAATGCATGTTGATTTAATAAATGCTTATCAACTCAGCTGTTGTTGAAGGGTAGGGCCAGCCTTTAACTCACTTTGAGAATGCCCAAGCATACCCATCATTAGTTATTCTTCATTGTTGGTAGTTGCCTATCTTGGGGCATGAGAATGGTACACAGAGAGAGCTAGGTAGCCCAGCTAGAGTTGGAGTCAGGAAGATGAGTTCAGATCCAGACTCAGACACTTGCTATTTGTGTGACCCTGGACAAGTCATTTAAACTCTGTATGCCTCAGTTTCCTCATCTACAAAATGAGGATAATAATAGTACCTCTCTCCCTTCCAGGGTTGTTGTAAAGATCAAATGAGACATTTCTAAAGGTCTTTGTAAACTTTAATGTATATAAATGTTATTTATGATGATGACAGTCTATTTCCTCTAGGGGAGGAGAACTAAATACATTATTGTTATTATTATTATTATTATCATTTTGAGGCAATTGGGGTTAAGAGACTTGCCCTCACATAATTAGTAAGTATCTGAGGCCAGATTTGAGCTCAGGTCCTCCTGACTCCAGGGCTGGTGCTTTATCTACTGCATCACCTAGCTGCTTCTTAAACATATTATTTAATGGCATAGAACCCTCACTTTTAGTTTGGAAGAGTATGACTTTTATAAGATCCTCCACATTGATACAAACACATGATAGCATATGTTTTTATTTTTTTTGACTAGATTTTCTTAATGTATAGTAGTCTCCCAAATTTTTTGGTCATGTATCCTAATCAGTAAAATAATTTTGAGCATACTACCCCAATATACATATAAACTTATTTATAAATTATATTATGTTCTTTATTATATTGTACATGATGTATGTTATATATACATTATAAATGTTCACAATTAACATTACAAATGTACACATAATAATGTACATTATAAAAGAAACATAAAAAGGAGAAATTTTAAAAGGATAAGATAACATTCAAATAATATTTAATCCTAGAGTCAATAGGAAGCCACTAACATTTATCAAGTAAAAGAGTAACTCGGTATGCTGGCAAATGTTTAACAACCACCTCTCTTAATATGCCCTTTTAAATTTAATCTGCATTATTTCTCTATGACTTTCTTAAGTCCAGACAATCAACAAAACAAGAAATCAAGCCCTGATTTATAGCATTGTCAATTTCTGACATGCACAATGAAAATTTAACAATTGGCTCCAGCATACCGACCTCTGGCTCAGACTTGGGCTTTAGGAAAATCTTAGGCAGCTGGGTGAAGGTCAGATTGGAGTGGGGAGAGCTTTGAAGTAGAGAGACCAATTAGGAATAGTCCAGTTTAAAGGTGATAAGGGCCTGAACTAGGGTGGTGACTGTGTGAGCAGAAAGGAGACAGATGGAAGAGGTGTTGTGGAGATAGACTTGGTGACTGATTGGATCTGTGAGATGAGAGAGAGTAAGGAGATGTGGAGGCTGACATCAAAGTGGGGAACATGGGTCCCTGGAAGTGTCCACAGCAATAATGAGGAAGTTTAGAAGAAGGGCTTATGGGGGGGTCGGTGAGATAATGTAATGAGATCTGTGATAAAGCTCCTAACCCTTTGATGCCTTTTCATTCAGTGTGTGGCTCCTTCTGTCCCACCCAAAATGAAAAGGAAAGAGAGGGCTCTTACTTCTAGGTCATTCCATGGCACACAGAGTCTACCTTCCAAGAGATGCTTGCCACAGCTCCAGGTAACCTTTGAGCCAGGAGGTAGGGACACATTTTTCAAACGACACCAGAGCTGCTGCTGCTTTGGGTGAGTGGTTACTTATTAGGTTATAAGTACCCTAAGGGGTCGATGCCAGGGTCAGAAGTGCGGATACTAGGAGCTTATACAACAGAGGGATGGAGGAATAATTGGTGAAGAAGAGTATTGTGTTGGAGACAAGACTTACAATTGGTTATTGTGGAGATGATGGTCTGTGATATATCATCCCATTTACCTTGGGGTCAGGCCCAAACCACATTTTGAAGACCACAGGCATAAAGAATGTTCAGAGTGGAAACTCATTCTACTGGTACAAACTAGTCCTGATCTACAATTTATAGTCTTAGTGGATTGCTTGGGAACACTGAAGGTTAAATCACTTGCCTGGTGTCACATAGGTAATATGTGACACATAGATTGATAGCACGAGAACCAAGATCTTCCTGATTCTAAGCACAGCTCTTTATCAACGAGGTCATGCTTCCTTTCTATAGATATTCACAAAATGCCCAAACTGCCTAAACCATATCTATTTCTTATGTGCATTCATGCTTATAAAGCAATAACCCTTAAGGGTTGACAGGAAGGGGCAAGTCTGAACAAAACGATTCCAAAATATCAAAGTAAGGTAGAGAAAATTTTATGGATTTACTTCCAATTCCATTTTCCTTGAAAGCCAAATCATAATTTTATATTATAAACTTTAATCACAATTTATGTTATAGAAGAACAAATGAAAGATGATAGGATAATGACAATAAATGCTTATTGACTACTGACTGATTGATTGACACAAACAATCAATGAGCTTACAATGTTGTGCTAAGCGCTGAGGATTCAAAGAAAGGTAAAACCACAAAAACAATCTCTGGCCTTAAGAAGTTCACATCTTAGTGGAGAAGACAACATGTAAATAAACAGGTACATATAAAATACATGGAGATTAGAAGAAAGATAACCAACCTTCATGGGTTCTCAATCTGATGTCATGAGCTTTTAAAAATGTTTTGATAACCATATTTCAATATACATAATTGGTTTCTTTTTAAATCTTATGTATTTTATTTTATGGATTTAAAAATTGATATTCTAAGAAGGGGTCCATAGGCTTCACCAGACTATCAAAGGGGTCTATGACACAAAAAAAGGTTAAGAACTCCTACCTTAAAGGGAAGGCTCAATCAAGTAATCAGAATTTATTAAGCACATACTTTATAAAGTCTGGCATAGTATTGGGAGTGAAAGTTGGGTGATGGAAAATGTGTGCATATGTGTATGTGTATGTGTGTGTGTGTGTGTGTGTGTGTGCGCGCGCGCGCACATGTGAGTAGATACAAAGATGAAAGTTAAACAGTCCCTGTCTCTAGAAACATTAATAAATAATAGATACATAGTGACATGGGGGTGAAGATACTAATGGTGGAGGGAGGGGGGGCACCATGGAAAAACCCTCTTGTAGAAGAAGGTGGAGCCTGAGCTAAGCCTTTAATGAAACTAGGCAATATGATTGGGTGTCAGGACCTTTCCTTCTTTCCCCAAAATGAATCCGGAAGGCATCCCCTGAGGGATGATAGATAATTTAGAGAATAATGCTTCTGTGGGACTAGTAATTAGCAGCAATAACTAATAACCTAGGGTGATTTGAATAATCCCATTAGTTACCTAAGAGATATTCCTCAAATTACCTTTTGGATTTTACCTTTGAATAGAGGAAGAGTTCATGACTTAACAAGTGATAGATGATCACAGAAAATAAAATGAACAATTTTGATTGTATAAAATTGAAAAGTTTGTGCACATGCAAATCTAATGCAGTTAACATTAGAAAGGAAAGTGGTAGCTAGAAAAAAAATCTTTGTGTAAATCTCTCTGATAAAGGTCTCATATCCAAAATATACAAGGAATTGATTCAAATTTATGACTGAATTATTCTCAAGTAGATCAACAATCAAAGGAGATGAAAAGGGAGTTTTCAAAGGAAGAAATATACAAGGTATCAATAACCATATGAAAAAATTCTCCAAATCAATAATTAGAGACATGCAAATTAGACCAACTCATGCCCATCAGACTGATAAACAGACTGATAAAACATAAAATGATAAATACTGAAGGAGAAATCAGGCACATTAATGTACTGTTGATGGAGCTGAGAATTGGTCCAGCCATTCTGGAAAGCGATTTGTAACTTATGATAAAAAAGTTACTAAACTGCACATTTGGCTCAACTATACTATTCCTAGGCTTATGCCTCAAAATGATCAGAGAAAGAGGAAAAGAACCCATATGTACAAAAACATTTATAGCAGCTCTTAGGGGGTGCCCATTTATTGGAGAATAGCTGAACAAACTGTGATATAGGAATGTAATGGATTGATCTGTAAGAAATGACAAAATGAACAGTTTCAGAGGAAACTTTGAAGACTTCTATGAAGTGATGCAAAGTAAAGTGATCAGAACTAGGAGAATAATTTATAAAGTGACATTACAGATAATAACTTTGAAAGACTTTAGAACTCTAATTAATGGAATTATACAACATGAGTCCAAAGGACTGAAAATTAATCACTTCCTCCTCAGAGATGTACTTAAAACGCATACTGAGACATATACTTTTGGACAAGGCCAATATGGGGGTTTACTTTGCTAGACTATATCTATTTGTTATGAGGGTTTGGTTTTGCTTATTGTTCAATGGGAGGGAGGCAGTGGGAAGGAAAGAACAAAATAATTTTTGAGAGATATTTTTCAGTGTTACAGACATAATTACATAGAAACTGAAGTGTTTAAGTGGCTCTTGAAAAACCAGAAATTTCTCCTTCAGATGAGAGCTGCCTTTACCTAGTGTCTAAGATTTGTCTGTTACAAGAGCTTCTAACGGGAGTGAGTGGGTAGAAGGTGTTAGAAAAATAGCAAAAATGAAATGAAGGAAGGAAGGAAGAAAACAGAGAAGGAAGAAGGAAAGGAACAAAGAAAGAAGGAAAGAAAGGAACAAAGAAGGAAGGAAAGAAAAAGAGATGAAGGAAGAACATCAAAACGTTTTTTAAATATGCAAAAGAAAAACTTCAGAAGGAAACATCAAAATGGGGTAATTATATATTACTTTGTCAAATTTACTATATTAAAAAAATAAGATGGACTTAGAAATTCAGTTTCATAGACAATCTTTTTTGTTCTTTGTATATTGAAATGTTTGTTAATTGTTAAATTCATACAAAAATAAAAAAAATATTTATATTGACTACATCTGAACCTGAATTGGTCACAGGAACTCTCCTGAAGTTGAACTAACAGAGTCTTTCTCCCTGGGCAAGCTCTTGTAAGGTCAGAGGTCAGTACGAGTAATGCAAAAAGGAAATAACCTCAGCAAGAAGTTCCTTGTCTGGAACTATGTCACTACATCTGGAATACAGAGATGTGTGTCTCTTGCAGACATGAAAAACTTATAAAGCCTTAGTGGTGGCAGGATTGAGCCCAGTTAATGATTCTGGATCTCAAGGAATAGAGATATAGTCCCATACTACTTAAATATAATTACAGAATTTATTGATAAAATGACAATCACAGGTACTTGAGAAGAATAAAAGGATACAAGTATAACAGAGGTTTGGCACATGCCTAAACCATTCACTATGGCATCACCCATGGGGGAAGACATTGAAGGACCTAATTCTAAAAGACTAGATGACTGGCACATCTATGGGTATATTATGTTGACCTACCAGATGGTAGGGAGCAGCCTTTTTTCCATTGGCCAGAACTGGTGATGTCTTTAAAACAAGCTGACTCAGCAACACTGTTGCCTTTGCTTGCATTTGTAATCTGCTTCACTCAAAGCAGATTACACAAGGAGGGTCTGAGCATCACATTCCTTCCCTCCATCCACTCCTCCCTTAGGCCATATGGTCCCAAGAGATGGGTCTGAGATTTTGGCCATTTTCTTCATTCTTTTCTAGTTTTGGTGAAAGGAATAGAGTCTCTGTCTGGACTACATGTGGGATGACGCAGCCAGCCTAGCAATAACTTTCTAAAGAGCATGGATCCCGAGACTCCACCTCAGTTAGACTTTGGATTTGAACTTGATGGGAATAATGCTATATAGGGACTGGACTAGCTATTAGCCTAATCCCTTTCCTTTTTCCAGAGACTGAGATGTTGGGGTAATTGTTTATATGTTTGTTCTTGTTTTGAAGTAAATTTCTTTGAAGTAAATATCTCTTTGTGAAGGCTAATCTGATGTTAAATGTCAGAAGCAGCTTGGAGTCAGGAAGACCTGAGATCAAATTCTGCCTCACATACTTACTGGCTGTGTTAGCCTGGGCAAGTCACTTAACCTCTGTCTACCTCAGTTTCCTCAACTGTTAACAGGGATAATAACAGTACTTACCTCAAAGGGTTGTTATGGGGATCAAATGAAGTAATAATTGTAAATTGCTTAGCACAGTGCCTGGCATATAGCAAGTACCTAAAAAATGCTTATTTCCTACACTTTCCCTTCCCTTAGTAGTTAAATGAAACTGAGGTGCTAGTCACTAGGCCCCTAAGAATGGGGGGAACAAAGCTAGTGGAGGCTGAAGCAAGTAGCAGAGAAAAAAGATTCCCTAAGCCTCTCAGCATAGTGGAGGACCTGGTGGAATTGTAAGATGTAATATGCTTGGCCCTGAAGAGGGAGGCCAGAGCAACCATATTACACCAGTGCTAATCAGTTTCAATTGGCCACTTAAGTCTCAGCTGTCTAATCTGGTCTTTCAGAAGCAAAACAGTACACATTATAGTTTTCAGAAACTAGTTCTGTCCAGAATGGCAAACTGGATGGATATGAGTAATTAGGACTTGTACTGCTTCCAGTCTTCTGACACTTTTACTTGCTTCCACATGGTCAAATGACACTGGTCTCCATGCCGACTGATGAAGTGTAGCCCCATATGAAAGGGATTCTGCCAGCCCTTAATATCTTTATTTAGCTTACTTTATTTAGCTTACTCAGCATAGTGGTATTCATAAGGTATCTGTTTAACTTAGATCAGTGCATTTGAAAAGGACTCCAGCTCACTCTTCTCTGTCCTCTAAGTGATATCAACAACAAGCATTTATTATGGTTGTTGTTCAGTCATTCAGTTGTGTCTAACTCTTCATGATGCCATTTGGGGTTTTCTTGGCAAAGATACTAGAGAGGTTTGCCATTTCCTTCTCCAGATCATTTTACAGGTGAGGAAAGTGAGACAAATAGGGTTAAGTGATTTGCTCAGGGTCACACAGCTAGTAAGCGTATGAGGCTGGATTTTAACTCAGATCTTCCTAACTTGAGGCTCTGTGCTCTATCTACTGGGCCACCTAGAGATTGTGTCCTCTTGTTAGTTGGTAAAAAGAAACCCATTGATGGACATTCATGAGTCTTGAATAGATGCTGACCTACAAAGTGCTTCAAATATGAGGTAAATTTCAGGGAATCCATGTATGAAGGGAGCTCCAGATGCTATGTAAAAAATGGAATAGAATCAAAGACAGGTCTCATATTTTTTGAAGGTCTTCATTCAGATAGTCCTCAGAACTAGGGAGAATGTAATCTCTTACTTGTCTCATATGGTCCCCTGCTGGACAGATTAAAAAACTTGTACTATTCCACAGACAGACCTTGTCTTGAAGCTTATTGTGAGTGAGAGATCATGTTGGAATGACTTTTGTGATCCTGAAGGACACTGCCATACTTTCAAGGATTAATGATGTGATGGCGAAAGATTCTCCTCCCTGTATACTTAAATAGGAATGATTTGGCCTTGGGTTAAACCTGATAGGAGATTTTGTATTCTACAGTATCTTTTTCTAGCTGGAAAAAGTTATCCTTTACACACTGAAGGGCTAGTCAGTTGCCAGGAACTAATTAACATGATTGGACATCAACAAATGATTTTCTTCCCAGATGAATCTAAAAACTAAATCAGAACTATAAAGAGATACTTGCCCTCTTTGTATAGGCAAGTAATTTTTAATAGTAGAAAAAGAGTAAAGAACGAAAATTGTGTTTACTGTACTCTCTGAATATCTCCTATGAGAATACTTCTCTGGGAACATATTTTTCCGTGGATAATAAAAAGAGAGCTAATTTGCTAGTTTGGCCTAAATATCTTAGCCTGGAGGGAAAACTGGAGGTTGGATTGAAAGCTGAAATAAGTCATTACAGCTCAAAAAGTCTGAAGGGCTTAGTATAAGTTACCATTCAATGGGGCTCATCAGTATTTGAGGTTCCTCCAAGGGGTACTGGCATGTTTAGTGTATTTCCTTGCTGCATGGGCTCACAGCCCTGTTTGAGGACTTGGACTTAATTTACTTTTTTATTTATTTTCAGGCAAAAAAGAGGTGGTGAAATGTATAATATCCTTGACCTTTAATTTTTTTGTAATATTATATACATAATCAATTTGGTAATATAAATAATCAAAGGATATTGATGTTTCATACAAAAATCCAACAATTAAAATGTTTGTTGAATTTATTATGGGCTGTGGACCCACACAGGGTCCCGAAGAAGTCTGATGAGAGAGTAAGAGAGAGAGAGACAGAGAGAGAGAGAGAGACAGAGAGAGAGACAGAGAGAGACAGAGAGGCCAAGAAGTGAAAATGAAAAAGGAGAATTAACAACAAATTAAGAAGAAACAAAAGAAGTTATTAGAAACTATTTTATTCAATTATATGACAAAAAGCAAATATCTTAAAGTTAAATGGATGAATTTTTACAAAAATATAAATACCCAAATTAACTGAACAAGAAATAGGGGGTTTAAATAGCCTAATATCAGAAAAAGAAACTTAATCTATAAATGAACTCCCAAAGGAAGAAAAAACCCAAAACTAGATGGATTTACAAGTGAATCTTATCAAATGCTCAAAGAAGAAAAAAAAACTCAACCCAATTTTAATATTATAAACTGTTTGGGAGGAAAAAAACAGGAAAAGAAGAGATCCTATCAAAGTTCTTCTGTGAAATAAATGTGGCCTACTCTAGGTACTGGCAAAGCAGACAAAGAAAATTATAGACCAGTATTTATCAGGAATATTGACATAAAAGCATTGAATAAAATATTATCAAAGAACGTATAGCAACATGTTAAAAAGATCATATTCTATGACCAGGTTGGATTTATACCGGAATGTAGGATTGGACCAATACTATAAAAATATAATAAAACTTATTAAAAATAAAAATAATTAAAATCACATGATTATATCAGTAGATGCAGAAAAGGCTTTTCATGAACTATAAAGGTCTATATAGCCAAAGTTATGATCTTTTCAGTAGCAACATATGGCTGTGAGAGTAGAACTATAAGGAAAACTCAGTGCTACAGAATCAATGCTTTCAAACTATGGTGCAAGAGAAGACTTTTGAGAGTCCCTTGGACAGCAAGGAGATCAAATCAGTCAATACTTGAAGAAATTAATTCAGACAATTCACTGGAAGGTCAAATACTGAAGCGGAATCCTTGGCCACACAATGAGAAGACAGGACTCATTGGAAAAGTCCCTGATGCTGGGAAAGACTGAAGACAAAAGGAAAAAAGGGGGTGGCAGAGGATGAGATGGATAGATAGTGTCATGGAAGCAATGAACATGAGCTTGGACAGAGTTCAGTAGATAGTGGAGGACAAAAGGGCCTGACATGCTGTAGTCCATGGGTTCATAAAGAGTTGGACACAACTGAATGCCTGAACAACAACAACAACAACAACAAAAACACCATTTATGTTTAAATTTTTAAAAAAATAGGAATAAATGGTTCTTTCCTTAACTGGTAAATAGTATCAATCTAAAATCAAGAGCCAGCATTGGTTGGAATGGTGAAATACTAGACCTGGTGAATAACATCAAGGATAGAGTAAAGATGTCCATTATCATCATTGTAATTTTACATAGCTGTTGCTATTGTTTATCCTTCATTTTTGAAGAGGACCAATGACATCACAAGGGTGATGGTCTTGACTTTTGAGTGAACTGATTTAAGTGAGGCACAGTTGTGCAAAGTTGACTCAGACATGGTTCTAGAAATGCTAGCTACAGCAATCAAATAAGAACAAGAAACTGAAGGAATAAGCATAGGCGAAAAGGAAACAAAATGATCACTTTTTAAAGATGATATGATGGTTTGCTTAGAAACCCCTAGAAAACTAGTAACTTCAACAAAGTAGCAGGATCTCACACAAAGTATCAGCCTTTCTGTATATTATCAACAAAACTTATCAGAAAGAGATAGAAAGAAAAATTCCATTCATAATAACTACAAAATGTAGAAGACATTTGGGAATCTACTTTGAAGACACAAATAGGAATTACATGAAAATAACTATAAAATACTCTTTACAGAAATACTGACTTAAATCATTAGAGATATTATTTGCTTATCCTAACATAATACAAATGACAGTATCCCCTAAGTTAACTTATTTATTCAGTCATATAACAACCAAACTACCAAAGTGTTACTTTACAGAACTAGACAAAATAGGAACATTTATCTGGAGGAACAAAAGTTCAAGAATCTCAAATGAAATAATGAAAAAAGTAGGAATGAATGGGGTCTAGTGATAATAGATCTCAAATTATCCTACAAACTAGTAGTTATCAAGACTATTTGGTATTGGTTTAAAAATAGAAAAGGTAAGCAGTGGAATAGATTATGTTCGTAAGATCCAAAAGTAAATGAGCAGAGTAGTATCGTATTAGTAAACTCAAAGATCCCAACCACTAGGGTAAGGACTCAACTACTGGGTAAAAACTGCTGGGAAAACAGGAAAGCAGTCTGGTAGAATTAGGTTTAGACCTATGTCTCCTATCATAGACTATAATAAGATTCAAATGGATACATGACCTAGATAAAAAAGTCACAATATGAACAATTAATTTAAAGAAGCAACAAACAATTTAAAGGGACATCTTCCAAGTTATGCAAAGTGGAAGAGTTCTTTAGCAGCCAAGGGTTAGGGAAGATGAGAAAATAGATAATTTTGATTACATATAATTGAAAAGTTT
This sequence comes from Vombatus ursinus, assembly GCF_900497805.2. Taxonomy (NCBI): domain Eukaryota; kingdom Metazoa; phylum Chordata; class Mammalia; order Diprotodontia; family Vombatidae; genus Vombatus; species Vombatus ursinus. The sequence goes on from NW_020954610.1 coordinate 59,543,767, forward strand.
TTGGAAGCACACAAAAATCCCATTGTGGTAAAAACTAAAAGGAAAACAGTTAACTAGGGGGAACCTAGGTTCAGGCTGGAGGTTCAGGTGTCATGTAGATGCCATGTGTATATGGCTGTTAAAATACTAGGTATGGGGGAATTAGAGCAAGCCACTTCTCCCCACAACTAACTTTTACAAAACAGCTCTAACATGCTCTTTAGCCAGGACAGAAGAGAGAGGCTGAAGGTTTGGTTGATCAGTTTTGAATTTTCACTGAGTCATCAGCTCTGCCATATTCACAGCTAATAAGAGGATTCTTCATTATTTCAAAGTGCAAATTGTTTTAGCCCTGAGTCACACATTAAAGGAAGCCAGTCCCAAAACTTTGACATGGTTGCCAGAAACCAAGAATGGCAACTCTGAGAATGCTTCATGGGATGATGAATGTAGACCAATTCAACCTTGTATGGCGTTGGACTAGGTTTTGCTGAGTTCCATTCTAATTCTTAAATTCTGTGATTCTCAAAAGTCTGATTCTCTCTTCAAGCCTAGAAACAATCTTGTGAGTTCAGGAGATTTAGAATTTTCATAGGGTTAGGGCTGAATGGCAATGGGGAATGAGTCCCGTGTGACCTAGAGCACTTTTGGAGAGGATAGCCACCAACAACAGGACTGAGCCAAGTCTGGCAGACTTAGTAGGTGGTGTCGGGACAGTACAGAGTTCAGGTAAAACATAAAATGTCTAACTGAGTGTTCTGCAAATTGCTTATGTTCTGACAGAGTTTAAGTAGTAGCCTCCCAGAAGACTGCAGTAGTTGTAATAGTAGTTACAAGTAAAGTTAATAAGTCTTGTTTTAAGTTTGTTTCTGTCAAATGTGTGCTTATGAATGTCCTGTATTTAAAATTCTTTTTGTATGTAGCAATAAATTACCTGTCTCAAATCTGATTCATAATGTACATAGAGTATTTTCTTACCCCCTTCTTTTTCTGGGAGGGAACCCTAGATGCAGGCCTGAATGTAAGGGTGTAATGAGCCAAGCAGTGTAAGAACAGGGAGCTTAGGGCAATCTCATTAGAGGTTGGCTCCCTAGGACTGAACCTGGTCTAAACTACATGTCTGGGTAAAGAACAGGGAGTGGACCCAATGCCTCAACCCCTATGGGTTCAGCAGTGCTTCCTTAAGGTTAGACATGAAATATCTGAAAGAATCGGAAGACCTCTAGCTCATTTAACAGATCCCCTTATAGAAAGATATCAACCAGAATTTAAAGGGATGAGAAGACACAGGAAGATTTCAATCTGTATGAAGCTGTACATCTAATCAGCTCTAACTAGATGTGATTTTCAGTTCTCTGAAGCTTCCTAGTACTTAATCTGTAGTTTCTTTTATAATCATTGAGATTTATGAGGCTCAAAGCAAAATACTTTTATTAGAGTAATGAGTGCCATCCCATGGAACATGTTTAGAGTCACACTTCCTAGTTTTAGTTGACTTGACAGTAGCACTGGGGACTTTTTGAATGAAAACAGTTCATTCCTTTAATAAGATAATATAGCAAAGTGCTTTGCAAATCTTAAAGTACTATATAAATTCTTGTTATTATTATTATTAATAATAACAAGAAGTTTACACTCTAGGGAAACAATATATATACATATATATATATATATACATACATACACACACACACACACACACACACACATACACAAATAAATACAGAGTATTTGTCAGGAGAGGCCCTAGCAGTTAGTGGGATTAGAAAAAGGGGCTCTTGAGTTGAACTTAGAATCTGTGAATATTTTTTGGTATTTTAATCTCATGCCAAGTTTTCACAGAATCATAGCATCTCAGAATTGGAAGTGACCTCAGAGGCTATCTGGTCCAACCCACAATTGGAAAAAAAATCAACTTTATAAAATACCCATCAAATAGACATCTAGCCTTTGCTTGAAGATTCTGAGTAGGAAACCACAATCTCCCAAGGTAACCCATTTCACTTTTGGATAGTTCTAATTATTAGAGATTTTTTTCTTTAGACTTGTTTTCACTGTTACTACTTTTTATTGTTTTATAAAGTGATACTCTTTGTAACCTTCACCATCCTCCTTCACAGTGCTTTGCAAATATGTTTCTATTCTAAGCTAGTGTTGTCCTTCATTACCACCTTTTTCCTTGGCAAGGAGATTAAGTGTTTGCTGACTAAGATGGTTCCTGGTTTCTAAGTTAAACTTTTGCAGGGAATAGTGATAATAAAGATCAATCTTTGCCTATTTTTATTTCCCTTTGATTAAAACTGAAGGATCATTTGGATAGTTCAAGGTAAGCTTGTTTGCAGTGTCTTCTCTTTTTTTAGTCTTTCTTCTAATTTGATGGCGATTTTGACCTTTGCTGTGACTTGGCAAGGGTCTCATTACACATAGATGGAAGATTTTGACACAATCCTTACATCAGTAATCAGTCATATTCTAAAATAATGATTCACAGGATCACAGTTCTATAGATGGAAGGAACCTGAGAAGTCATATAGTCCACCTCCTTCAACTTACAGATGAGGAAACTGAGTCCCAAGGAGTCAAAGGACTTTCCCAAGGTCACACAAGTATTAAGTATTGAGGTGGGATCTGAAGCCATCTCTTCTTGACTCCCTAATCAGTACTTTTCCCACTATACTGTACAGCTTGCCATTATTTCATGTTTACTAACATTAATTTCATTTTTTGTGATGTCTGGTGCTTGCCATTTTCAGCACCTTCTGACTTTCTTTTGGAAGAAAGTGCAATTCTTTTAAGTAGTCTATAGGTTTTTGGCCTCTTTTAGTTCTAAAACCTGAGCCATGTTTTGCACTGTATTTTCTGCCATCTGTACCCATGATCATTTTTGCACTGGTCATTCATTATCAAAGTATATATTGATCTTGTCAAGTTCTTCATACAATTTCTTTTCCTCTTCATCTTCTGCCAGAGATGTTAGCACATAATCTGCAGTTATCTTCATGGTGGCCTTCTTGCTCATGCTCATCATGAGAACCACAAAGTGAGATGATGAAGCATCCCATGAAATGTATTTGTTTAGGCTTTAGCCACATCTGCACAATTAAATAAACGGATGTCTTTGTTTGCATCTCTAAGGAGGAACTATGTGCTATCTTCCTGTTGAATTGAAATTTCTTTTATCTTCTTGTTTTATCTTGAGAATATAAATATTGATCAGGTTCCTTTCTTCCCATGGCATATCAACATGTTTATCACTGGACAAAGATGTTACATTCTGAGTGCCCACAGTTACCATGATGTTTATAGGTGATCTAAAAACTGTGCAATTCTTAGTATCCTCTGCCTTCTTATCTTCCATTCTACTACTGTCAATCGGGAAAGTAAAAGTGGGCCACACAAGAATGATGACAATTTTAAATTTTTCTTTGATTTATGGGTTGTTAAGAAACATAAAATTAAATCTTTAAACTTCAGTAATAATGGAAATTAAAGGATCAGTACCGCAGCTGAGAAACTAGGCCACAAACTATAGATTAATAATATCTGGCATTTATATAGTCACTATATTATAGTGCTTTAAGGCTTGCAAAACACTATACATATATTATTTCATTTAACCCTCACAACAACCCTTGGAAGTAGGCACTATTACTATCCCCACTATTACAGAAGAAGAAAATAAGACAAACAGGTTTGAATTGCTCAGGGTCACACAGCTAATGTCTGAGGCCAGATCTGAACTCAGGAAGTTGACTTCCTGACTCGGGGCCCAGTGCTCTATCCACTGTGCCATCTAGGTGCCCTGACTGAGTTCTGCTTCCTTTAGATAAATATTCTGGTTTGATTTGTAACTTTCACTGTAGTTGCTAAGCCAAAGAAAACCATGTAGAAGGCTCCTGAAAATGTATAAAAGATTCCGGATTATGTCTATTACTCTGAGCTTTCTCTGAATGTATGGTGTCATCGTGCTGATATGGGAGATCACTCTTCTTGCAACTGCATACTCTACTTATATAATAATAATATAATACATATAACATAATCTACTTATATAATGAACTTTTCATTCTAATAGATTTGACCTTAAATACAATGCAGAGGTTTTCTGCCCCTTGAAAGTTGTTAGCTGTAATTTATCAAACAATAGCTAATCTACAGATGATGAGCTTAGCTTTTCTTAGCTATGTTGGCCTGTGGGCAGAAGTTTATTATTGGGACCATACTGGAAACTCTGTTAGTAGGTCAACATTTATACTCTGCTGGGACGGACTTTGAGAATGCTGCGCTATCTTCATGGCACACTGAAGCATCTGAGAAACACTTTGTGGAAAGACACAAATAAAATAGGAATGTGCCCAGGAAAAGGCAACCTGCATAGGTCATGCACTAGAAACCAAACCATATAAAGACTGAGTGAAGGAATTTGAGAATGTTTACCAGGGCAAAGATAAAACTAATAAAAAATATAATCACTATCTCCAAGTATTTCATAGAATCACAGATTTAGAAGCAAGAGGAAACTTGGAAATCATCTAGTCCAGGGGCAGAGTGAGGATGGCAGAGTACAAGAAGGGACTCACCTGAGCTCTCCCAAATTCTCTTCTAAACAACTTAAAAATAACACCTCAAAACGAATTCTGGAGTAGCAGAACCAACAAAAGAATGGGGTGAAACAAATTTCCAGCCCAAGACAAGTTAGAAGGTCAGCAAGAAAGGTTTGTCTCACTGGGGTAAGAGTAGAGCCCCAGTCCAACACAGGCCATGCCTTGGCAATCCAACAGCAGGCCTTGGGGTGCAACTGAATGGCGACAGTAATAACTTCTGGAGCTCTCAGCCTATGGCTGATAAGGAGGTTAAACAATTGGTCAGAAAGAGACTATAGGAGTCCCTTTGCTGGCACTGGAAGCAGGATTATGTTGCATTACCCATTGTTGTTCCTCATTGCAATCTCAGGGTAAGGATGGGCACTAGCAGGACCAGGGGCCCTGGTTACAGTTCCAGGTTGGAAAAGAATGCTTGTGGTCACTCACAGACCAGAGCACAGGCTAGGAGAGATGTGACTATACTGCTCCTTAGATCATACCAACCCGGAAGAACTGAAAACTTACAGCCCCCCAGAACTAGCTCTGAAAACAGCAACATTAAAAACCTGAAGACTGGAAGAGTGCCCCCTCCATCCTGGGAGCAGAGCCTAACAACAAGTTAAAAGTAAAGAAACAGAGACACTAATTCACTATTGGTAGAACTGTGAACTAATCCAAAAATTTTTTTGGGGGGGGGTGAGGCAATTGGGGTTAAGTGACTTGCCCAAGGTCACACAGCTAGTAAGTGTCAAGTGTCTGAGGTCACATTTGAACTCAGGTCCTCCTGACTCCAAGGCTGGAGCTCTATCCACTGCGCCACCTAGCTGCCCCCAATGCAACCATTTTGGAGAGCAATCTGGAATTATGCACAAAGATTTATTAAACTGCCTTTATTATACTCCATCACTATTAGTTCTGTTTCCCAAGATGATTAGGGAAAAAGGAAAAGAAACTGTATGTTCTAAAATATTTATAGCAGCTCTCTTTATGGTAGCAAAGAACTGGAAATTGTAAGGATGCCATCAATTAGGGAATGGCTAAACAAGTCCTGGTATATGATTGTGATAGAATACTACTGTGCTATAAGCAGTGATGAGCTTGTTAATTTTAGAAAAAAGATGGAAAGACTTGCATGAAATAGTGAAGAATGAAGTGAGCAGAACCAAGAGAATGTTGTATACAGTAGCAGCAAGATTGTTTTAAGAACAACTTTGAGCAACTAAGTCATTTTGAGTATTATAAATGTCCAAATTAACTACAAAGGACCTATGAAGGAAGATGCTATCTGCCTCCAGAGAAAGAACTGATAAATAGAAGTATGTATAACATGATTTTATACATATGTGTGTGTGTGTGTATATGACCCGCACACATATTTGTGTCCAATGTTAGCCATCTCTAAGGTGGGGAGGGAGGGAGGGAAAATATAAAAAGTACACAGCAGAGAATAAAAGAAAATGTAGAAGGAAGCATAGAAAGCAGAGCAGCTTTGAAAACGACAAGTAATACTTATATAGTTTTTTTTAAAAAAAAAACCAAACAGTGTGAAATGTAAATTCATGGTTTTATAGTGAATCCTCTTTTTAGGTTGTGCTGCGTACATGGAAATGTTCTCTTACTCTCTTCCTTTTTTGTACTTATGTATTTAAGTTGAAAATGAATTAAAAAAAAATTTTAAGTTAAGAAATAGGCTGGAAACATGAGCAAACAACAAAAAAAGAACTTGAGCATAGAAAGTTACTACGGTGACAGGAAAGATCAAAACACAACAGAAGACAATAATGTCAAAACAGTTACATTCAAAGCCTCAAAGAAAAAGTATGAATTGGTCTCAGACCCAACAAGAATTCCTGGAAGAACTCAAAAAGGATTTTCAAAAGTAAATAAAAGAGGTAAAGGAAAAATTAGGAAAAGAAATGACAGTGATGCAGGAAAAGCATGAAAAAAAGAGTCAACACTTTGGTAAAGGAGGCACAAAAAATACTGATGAAAATAATATCTTAAAAAACACAATAAGCCAAGTGGTAAAAGAGGCACAGAAATCCAATTAATAGAATTCCTTAAAAAGCAGAATTGGCTAAATGAAAAAAACATACAAAAATTTACTGGCGAGAAGAGCTCATTTAAAAGCAGAATTAACCAAATGGAAAAAGAGGTACAAAAATTAAGCTGTGAGAAAAAAGAATGCACTAGGAGAAGAGAGAAGGGAACAGAATGGGATAAATTATCTCACATAAAAGAGATGCGAAAGAGCTTTTACAGTGAAGTGGAATATGAGGAGTAGGGGTAGCAGGCAATGCTTAAACCTTACTCTCATTAGAACTGAGTATAGTAATCTATCTTGCCCTACAAGGAAGTAAGAGAGGAAGAGGATAAGAAATGACAGGGGGTTGATAGAAGGGAGGGTGAATTGGGTACAGTCATCAGAAACAAAATACTTTTGAAAAGGGGCAGGAAGGGCAGCGAGGTGGCACAGTGGATAAAGCACCGGCCCTGAAGTCAGGAGGACCTGAGTTCAAATCCAGCCTCAGACCAAACACTTGACACTTACTAAGCTGTGTGACCCCGGACAAGTCACTTAACCCCAACTGCCTAAAAACAAAAACAAAAAAAAAAGAAAAAGAAAAGAAAGAAAAAAAGGGACAGGGGGAAAGGAGAGAGAGAGAAGGATAAAAAGAGGTAAAAAATAGGTAAAAAAAATAATCAGCAGGAATAGATCAACATCTCATACCATATACTAAGATAAGCTCAAAATGGGTATATGATTTAGACATAAAAGGGGATACCAAAAGCAAAAGGAATAGCTTACCTGTCAGATCTAAGGATAAGAGAAAAATTTATGACAAACCAAGAGATAGAGAGCATTACAGGATATAAAGTGGATAATTTTGATTACATTAAATTTAAAAGGTTTTGCATAAATAAAACCAATGCAAACAAAATTAGAAGGAAAGCAGAAAAATGAGGGGAAATTTTAATGACAAATTTCTCTGATAAAGACCTCATTTCTCAAATATATAGAGAACTGAGTCAAATTTATAAGAATACAAGTCATTCCCCAATTGATAAATGGTCAAAGGATATGAACAGGCAATTTTCAGATGAAAAAAATCAAAGCTACCCATAATCATATGAAAAGATGCTCTAAATCATTACTAATTACGGAAATGTAAATTAAAACAATTCTGAGGTACCAATACATATCTATCAGATTGGCTAATATGACAGAAAAGGAAAATGAGAAATGTTGGAGAGGATGTGGGAAAACTGGGACACTAATGCATTGTTGATAGAGTTGTGAACTCATCCAATTTCTGAAAAAATAATCTAGAACTGTGCCCAAAGGGCTATAAAACTGCATACCCTTTGACTCAGCAATACCACTATTAGATCTGTATCCCAAAGAGATTAAAAAAAAAAACCTAACAAAAAGGAAAAGGACCTAAATGTACAAAAATACAGCAGATCTTTTTGTGGTGGCAAAGAATTGGAAATTGAGGGGACGCACATCAAGCGGGGAATGTCTGAACAAGCTGTGGTATTGGTTGTCGTCCTTTGTTCTCGAAGAGGACCAAAATGACATCACTACGTTAGAATCAAGTTACAGTGTGTCTGACTGTGGCTGATCAGACCAACTCAAGCTTGGAATACTCTACCACAGGTCAGGCACAAATATTCCATGTGAACATCTGGGGTGGATTCTCCAAATCTGCACATCTGGCATTTCTTTTGAACTATTCCAATTCTACTTTGCTTATAGAACACAGCACCTTCTCTGATAAGGGCATGCCACGCTGGGCAGTCCTGTGCCAGTGTTTCCTATGTCACAATTCCAAAATTCTTAAGAGAGACCTTGCGAGAGTCTGTGTGTTGCTTATTCTGACCACCATGTGAGCACTTACCTTACATGACTTCTCCATAAAATAGTCTTTTAGGCAAGTGTACATTTGGCATTTGAACAACGTGGCCAGCCTATCATAGCTGTATATTTGTGGTATGTGATTATGATGGAATACTACTGTATAATAAGAAATGATGAGCAGGATGCTTTCAGAAAAACCTGGAAAGACTTCCATGAATTGATGGAAAATGAAGTGAGCAGAACCAGGAGAACATTGTACCCAATGATAACAATATTGTATGATGATCAATTGTGAATGACTTAGCTATTCTCAGTAATACAAAAATCCAAGATGTTTTGAAGGACTCATGATGAAAAATGCTATCCACATCCAGAGAAAGAACTGATGGAGTCTGAATGAAGAATGAAGCATATCTTTTTCTAACTTTTTCTTTTTTTTTGCCTGTGTTTTCTTTCATAACATGAGTAATATGAAAATATGCTTTGTGTTGCTTTCCTTCTCAAGGAGGGAAGGAAGGAAGGGAGGGAGGGATAGAATTTGGAACTCAAAATTTTGAAAAACAAATGTTAAAAATTGTTTTTGCATGTACTGAAAAAAATTTAAAAAAGAAAGAAATCATTTAGTTCAATCATCCATTTCTTTGCCTCCAAAATAAGGGAGTTATTTTATTTTAGAGGCTAAGGGCATTTAAGTGATTTGTCCAAGGTTATTCAATAATAGCAAACTGCAAAATCAAGAATCAAAAACCTAGGTCCTTGGAAAGTGCTGTCTTGTGCAGGGATTATACTCATCCTGTTCAGACAAAGGCGCAGGACTACAAGCAATGTTTAGAAGTCAGAGAAGATAGGTTTCAGTCATGTCCCGCTCTTTGTGACCCCTTTCAGGGTTTTCATGGCAAACATACTGGAGTGGTTTGCCATTTCCTTCTCCAGTTCATTTTACAGATGAGGAAACTGAGGTAAACAGAGTTAAATGATTTGCCCAGGGTCACACAGCTAGTAAGTGTCTGAGGCTCAATTTGAACTCAGGTCTTCCTGACTCCAGGCACAGTAGTCTATCTACTGTACTACCTAGCCGCCCTACATTTGGGATTATTCAAAAGTAGAATGGGCTGCCTTTCAGTGGTTCCTATTCTCCTCAGATAAATGGTCAAAGGATATTAATGGAGAGTTTTCAGAGAAATTTAAACTATTAACAATCATATAAAAATGTTTTAAATCACTAATAGAGAAATGCAAATGAACACAACTCTGAGGTTCTACTTCACACCCATCAGACTGGCAAAGACAGCAAATGAGGAATGTTGGAGGAGCTGCATGAAAACTGGCACATTAATGCACTGTTGGTGGAGTTGTGAATCAGTCCAGCCACTCTGGAAAGCAGTTTGGAACTATATCCAGAAAACAAACAAATTGTGTATACTCTCTGACCTAGCTATGCCACTACTAGGCCTACACCCCAAAGAAATCAAAGAAAGAGGAAACAATCTATGTGTACAAAAACATTTGAAACGACTCTTTTCACAGTGGTCAAAAATTGGAAACTAAGAGAAGCATCCCCCTATTGGGGAATGGCCAAATTGTGGTAAAAGAATATAATGGGATATCATCATTCCGTAAGAAATAATGAAATGGACAGTTTCATAGGAACTGGGAAGACCTTTATCAATTGATGCAGAGTAAAGTAAATAGAATTAGAACAATTTTTACAATGCTAACATTATAGAGAAAAACAACTTTGAAAAATTTTATATCTTTGATAAATGCAACGATAAACCACGAATGCAGAAGACTAAAGACATGACACAGAGACACACATTTTTGGATGTGGCTAATGGGGGAATTTGTTTTGCCAGACTATGTAGATATGTGTTGAGGTTTGGGGGTTTTTTTTTCCTCTTATTTGGGGAGGGAGATAGTGGTATGTCAGATTTTTAAAAATATTTATTACTTGAAAAATAAAATAAAAAAACAAATAGAGGAGAAAAAAGAGATATCATGACTCCCCTCACCCTATTTTCCACTCCAACACAGGAAGTATTAAAACAAAATATGGACAATCACTTGATGGAAATATTATAGAAGGGATGATTGGTAAGCACAGATTGGACTAGATACTCTTTGAATTTCCTTCAATATCATATTCTGTGAAATCATTTCCATTACATTTTGGGAAATTTTAAAATTTAAATGTGAATGTTGTTGCAACTGATGTTCTAGAAATGTGAATGCTTCAGATGAAATACTACAGGAACATTCTGAGTCAGGAGAAGAGGGCTATTTCTCCATATGGCTCGCCTGCTCTGTTCCTTCCTGATCCCTCCTCCATGCTGAAGATACCCAACAAATCTCTCAGATTTATGCAATTTTGCCAATCAAAGCATTGTGTGTGCAAAATTCCTTGTTATTCCTTCTATTTGTTAACTCCCATTTTAGACAGCAGAGAAGAAAACTAAACAGTTCTGTTTAAACTCCTTTTTTTAATGTTAGTTGAGTTATAGTGCTCATTCTAGTAGAACATGTAGGTGGTGAGAGACGCAGAGGATTTAGAAAAGACATTAGCTTCTGTTAGTTTATGCTTAGTTTACACCTTTGGCAATATATCCCTAATTATCACTGCTCCTATTCAGGAGAATAGGCATCAATTTCTTTTCCAAAAGAGAAAAATTAAGGAGGAGGGATTTTACAAAAGAAAAGGAGGGTAGTAGATTTTGCTAAATCAAAACACTAGGGAAAAACCCTGAGGATTAAAGATATCCTTCTACATGCAGTTAAAAAGGCTTCTCAACTCAGAATACAACATACTTGATCAATCTAGCTCACTTCTATACCAATACTGCTGAACTTTTCCTCCCCATCACCTCCAAAATTTAATTCCATTTACCTCCCCTTCTATATCCTCTTCCACATTTCCTTAGACAGAATTTAAGTATTTAAAAAAGATATCAAGTAAGAGATGTGGTCCAATTTAAACTAGTCTAGAAGGGCTTGTAAGATTAAGAGTTTGAGATCCAGAACCCATCTTTGAAACTTTAACATTTATTTTTAATGTTAAGGAGACTGTCAGTCAGTTAAAAAGCATTTATTAAGTGCTTACTACATATACACCAAGCATTGGGCTAAGCATTAGGAATATAAAGGCAAAAAACAAAACAAAACAAAACAAAAAAAAGCAAAAACTCCAAAAATCCAAACCCCAATTTTTTTCTCCAAGGCTTGTACATTATAATAGAGTAAATAACATACAAATATTTAGATACATATAAGCTACATACAAGGTAATTTGAAAAAAGAAGGCATTAACACTTGGGGAAATCAGGAGAATCCCCGAGCAGAATGTTAGGTCTGAGCTCAGTTCTGAAGAGAACCAGGGAGGCTGAGGTGAGGAGGGAGAACATTCCAGGACAAAAGACAAAGATATCTGAGTTAGAGGAACTACAAGTAAGCCAGTATCTCTGGATCACTGAATTCATGGAGGAGAGTGAAGTATAAGCAGTCTAGAAAGGTGGGAAATAAAGGCAGGGAAATTAACCAGTCCTATTTGCCATAGTTTTACCAGCAGATGGCATTGGCAGTAAAGCCCAAGGAATAGCTGCTGCTTTTTACACATTGGGATTGCTCTATTATTACCTGGGATGCAATTAACATATCAACAAATTTTCAGAAAATTATGGGCTTGATATTTTAAAAGCTAACATGTGGGCCCCCTGGGTTGATAACCTAGCTAGAAGTGAGGAAGTCACAGGAGCTCTGAGGCATATAACTGGTAAGGGCATCAAGATGGGCTTGTGTTCTTTTTGTTTGCTATATTAAGGATTACCAGAAGAGAGGATGTTAGAATTCAGATTTAAGGAAAATCATACTTAGCACATATGCAATTCAATTGCCATCTATTAAGTCTACTCTGTGCAAGGAATTGTGTTACGCATTGGAAGGTCTAAAGACAATAACAAGATCTTCCCTTAAGAAATTTATATGGTGGGGCTGGGGTATTGATGGAGACAGAACTTGAAGTCAGACACATCCATGGTAATTTGAAGAGGAGAGAATTAATAACTTGAATGGGTGGGGAGAGGGTGTATCTGGGAATACATCTGCAGAAGGTGGTGTCTAGGTTCAACCTTGAATGAAAATCAAAACTTTGAAGGGCAGAGGAGGAAGGGCATTCCATCTGTCAGGGACAGCTTGTATAAATGCACAGGAGAGGATGTAATCTTAACCACAGGAAACAAACCAGAAGATATGTGAAATAAGGATGGAAAGATAAGTTGGAGCCAGATTGTGGAGGACCTTAAAAGTGAGGGTGAATTTATATTTATTCTAAGAGAAATCAGAGACAAAACTATAACTAGGCTAGGGTGATCAACATTTTTTCCTAAGGCGATGAGATTTAGAGGGAACTGAAAGCACTTGTACTCCTTCAGCAAACAGAAATAATTGAGCTTAATGTGTCCCTAGCAAGAATAATTAAAATGGAAGCCAACTAGATAGTTCATTTTTCTCCTATCTCCCTCTAGGGGCAGCACCCCATTCGAGCACCTCTCTTACCAGGCAGGGCACATACTACTACTTCTTCAGTGGTGGCCTCCCCAGAAGCAACAATCTCAATTCATTTAGGGGTCTCTGTGCAGTATCCTGCAGTCTCTTCATCAATGTTGCTTTGTGTCTAAGGTCCAAGGTCACCCTTAGAGGTTAGTCTGAGTAGAAAAGAGGGTAGTGGAAGTCCTAGGATGGGGATAAATTAAAACAGGTTGCAGATTCCCTTATTGGAAGGAGGGAGAAATGGGAAGTGGAAAATTGTTTAAAGTCCATTGTACCTACAGATCCTAAATTGCTCCTCCACTGATACGTAAGCTTGTGTTCTCTTTAACTCCTTCTACTTTGCAGGAGAAATACAAGTATTAAATTTTTACACCTCTAAATTTCCCATCCCAGGACAAAATGTTAAGTGGTCCCCTATTATATTATCCTATATTCAAGGATGACCCTGATGTCACTAACCTGAATGCAGCTGGTGCCTTCATCAGAAACAGGAAAGTTTGGAAGAAGGGTGGGTTTATGATAAATTACATTTTTGATCTGTCAAGTTTGAGTTGTCGGTTTCCGCTTTCGGGTGCCAAGATGGCGGAGTAAAAAGGTAGTTGCTCTCACCCTCCCCTATCAACCTCTGAAAACCCAGAAAATATCACCCCAGAAAAAACCCTAGGAACAGCTGGACCAGAAGAAAGATGGGGTGCAGCAGTACAGTAGCCCAGGTAGCTAGAGGGATTAACAGGAAAGGCCCCTCTTCCCCTGGGGGAAGGGGAGTACTACGAAACAGGAGTCGCCCAGCCAGCTAGTAGAAAGACCCACTTTAGCACACCAGGAGGAGATTCTGGTGCCTCAGCATTCTATAGCAAATGGGTCTCCCAGTGCCTCAGCAAAAATAAGGGAAGCAGCATTACAAAGGGCCCCAGGCGGATAAGCACCCAGCAGCATTGTCTGAAAGGAGCTGAAGGAAGCAATCTAGAGGTGCCAAAAAGTAAAAGCCTTGTTGATTCCAGCCCAACACCAGGTAAGCTGTCAGAACCCTACAGCCTCCAACTGTCAACCAGAAAGAGATCCCGAAGCCCAGGTGGTTGAGCAGGCAAATACCAACAGCGGGACCTCCAAGTGCCTCAGTGAGGGTGGGGGAATTGGTGGAAACCAGCTCAGAAAACCACCAGGTGCCTCGGCATTCTACAACAAAGGAGTCTACCAGTGCCTCAACAGAACTAAGGGAGACAGCACCGCAAGGGGCCCCAGGGAGATAAACACCCGGCAGCATTCATCTAAAAGGAGTTGAACAAAGCTAAAGGAAAGGAAAAGCAGGCAACCTAGATTTACCTGAAAGTCCCAGCCTTGCTGATTCCTGCCCAACACCAGATAAGCTGCCGGAACCCTACAGCCTCCAACTGCCAACATAAGAGGTCCCAGCTCCTAAAGACAGTGACCAAGACCTAGGCTCCCAACACAAGAAGCTTGGGTCAGTGCCCTCTGCTCCCCAGCTGGAGAGCTTAATGTCTGTAAAGGCCAGGGAATAAAGAAACACCATGAGTAAAAAGAAATGTACAACAGATTCTTATTATGAGAAGAGTGAAGATCAAGACAGAAATTCTGAAGAGGACAACACTGTCATCAAACCCACATCTGCAACACCAAAAGGGAATATGAACTGGTCTGAAGCCCAAAAAGCCTTCTTAGAAGAGCTCAAGAAGGATTTTAAAGGTCAAATGAGAGAGGTAGAGGAGTTCTTTAAAAGTACAGTTGGCCAATTGGGAAAAAAAGTACACTGAAGAAAATAAATCCCTTAAAAATACAATTGACCAACTGGAGAAGAAAGTACTAAATCTAACAGAAAAAAACAATATGTTAAAAATCAGAATTGAACAAATGGAAACTAATGACTCTGTGAGAGAGCAAGAATCAGTCAAATGGAAACAAAAAAATGAAAAAATAGATGAAAATGTAAAATACCTCATGGGTAAAACAGCTGACCTGGAAAATCAATCCAGGAGAGACAATTTAAAAATTATAGGCCTACCTGGAAGTCATGATGAAAAAAAGAGAGTGGACAATATCCTTCAGGAAATCATAAAGGAAAACTGCCCTGAAGTCCTAGAACCTGAAGGTAAAATAACTATAGAAAGAATCCATCGCTCCCCGCTTGAAAGAGATCCCAAATTGAAAACGCCAAGGAATATAATAGCTAAATTCCAAAATTACCAGATTAAAGAGAAATTACTGCAAGTAGCTAGAAAGAAACAATTTAAATATCATGGAACCACAGTCAGAATTACACAAGACCTTGCAGCCTCTACATTAAAAGACCGTAGGGCATGGAACATGATATTCCGTAAGGCAAAGGAGCTTGGAATGCAGCCAAGGATTAACTACCCAGCGAAAATGAGCGTGATTTTTCAGGGAAGGAGATGGATATTCAACGAAATAGTGGACTTCCAAATGTTCCTGATAAAAAGACCAGAGCTCAACAAAAAATTTGATCTTCAAGTACAAGATTCAAGAGAGATATAAAAAGGTAAATGGGACAGAAAGATACAATATGTTGTTAATAAGGGCAAAATGTTTACATCCCTACAAGGGAAGATGACACTTGCAACTCTTGAGAATTGTATGGTTATTATACCATGTTGAAGGAGTATACATAAAGGAGGTGGATATAAGTTGACTTTGATGTAATGATTAAAAAAAAATTTTAATCAAGTGGGTTAAATGGATCCAAGTAAGTGGATTAGTCTGAGCTAAGAAAATGTACTGAGAAAGAAGGAGGCAGACAAGGGTAAATTACATTACAGGAAAAGACACAAAAATCTATTACAGCAAAGGTAAAGAAAGGAGGGGGATGAGCATTGTTTGAACCTTACTCTCATCAGATTTGGCTCAAGAAGGGAATAACATAATCAGTTAGGTATAGAAATCTAACTTGCACTATAGGTAATAGGAGGGGAACAGGGAAAGAAAAGGGAGGGTGGATAGAAAGGAGGGAAGAAGCAATAAGGGTAAAGGGGAAGAAAAGGGAAAGGGATAATAGAAGGGACGTGGGACCATAGGAGGCGGTGGCCAAAAACAAAACACAAGTGAGGGGGGTAAAGGAGAAAGGAGAAAGAAAAGCATAAACGGGGGGGAAAAAGGATGGAGAAAAAGACACAGATAGTAATCATAACTGTAAATGTAAATGGGATGAACTCTCCCATAAAACGGAAGCGTATAGCAGATTGGATTAAAAACCATAATCCTACAATATGGTGTTTACAGGAAACGCATTTGAAAAAGAGTGATACATACAGGGTAAAGGTAAAAGGCTGGAGCAAAATATATTATGCTTCAGCTGAAGTAAAAAAAGCAGGGGTAGCAATCCTGATCTCAGACAAAGCAAAAGCAAAAATAGATCTTATCAAAAGAGATAAGGAAGGAAACTACATCTTGCTAAAAGGCACCACAGATAATGAAGTAATATCATTACTAAACATATATGTACCAAATGATATAGCATCCTAATTCTTAGAGGAGAAGTTCAGGGAGTTACAGGAAGAAATAGATGGCAAAACTATACTAGTGGGGGACCTCAACCTCCCCCTCTCTGAACTAGATAAATCTAACCGCAAAATAAACAAGAAAGAAGTTCTTGTTTTCTATGAGATGAATAGAACATTAGAAAAGTTAGGTATGATAGACCTGTGGAGAAAACTGAATGGGGGTAAAAAAGGAATATACTTTTTTCTCAGTGGTACATGGCACATACACAAAAATTGACCATGTACTAGGCATAAAAACCTCACAATCCAATGCAGAAAGGCAGAAATAGTAAATGCATCCTTTTCAGATCATGATGCAATAAAAATTATATGTAATAAAGGGCCATGGAAAGATAGACTAAAAAATAATTGGAAACTAAATAATCTAATCCCAAAAAATGATTGGGTCAAACAACAAATCATAGAAACAATCAATAATTTCATTCAAGAGAATGACAATAATGAGACAACATACCAAAACTTATGGGATGCGGCAAAAGCAGTTCTTAGGGGAAGTTTTATATCTCTAAATGCTTACATAAATAAAATAGAAAAAGAGGAGATCAACAAATTGGGCATACAACTAAAAAAAACTAGAAAAAGAACAAATTAAAAATCCTCAATTAAACACCAAATTAGAAATATTGAAAACCAAAGGAAAAATTAATAAAATTGAAATTAAGAAAACTATTGAACTAATAAATAAAACTAAGAGCTGGTTTTATGAAAAAACCAATAAAATAGATAAACCTTTGGTTAATCTAATTAAAAAAAAAGAAAGAAGAAAACCAAATTACTAGTATCAAGAATGAAAAGGGTGAAGCTACCCCCAAGGAAGAAGAAATTAAAACAACAATTAGGAATTATTTTGCCCAAATATATGCCAACAAATTTGACAATCTTAGTGAAATGGATATATATTTACAAAAATATAAATTGCCCAGATTAACAGAAGAGGAAGTAAAATACTTAAATAACCCCATCTCAGAAAAAGAAATTGAACAAGTCATTGATGAACTCCCTAGGAAAAAATCTCCAGGGCCAGATGGATTTACATGCGAATTCTATCAAACATTTAAAAAACAATTAATTCCAATACTATATAAACTATTAGGTAAAATAGGTAAAGAAGGAATCTTACCAAATTCTTTTTATGATACAAATATGGTGCTGATACCTAAACCAGGAAGAGTCAAAACAGAGAAAGAAAATTATAGACCAATTTCTCTAATGAATATAGATGCAAAAATTTTAAACAAAATATTAGCAAATAGATTACAGTAACTTATCACACGAATAATACATTATGACCAGGTAGATTTATACCAGGAATGCAGGGCTGGTTCAATATAAGGAAAACTCTCAGCATAATCCATCATATCAACACCAAAACTAACAGAAACCACATGATCATCTCAATAGATGCAGAAAAAGCTTTCAACAAAATACAACACCCATTCCTATTAAAAACACTAGAGAGCATAGGTATAAATGGAGTCTTCCTTAAAATAATAAATAGCAACTATCTAAAACCTTCAGCAAGCATCATATGTAATGGGGACAAGCTAGAAGCATTTCCAATAAGATCGGGGGTGAAACAAGGATGTCCATTATCACCACTGCTATTCAACATCGTACTGGAAACGTTAGCTTTAGCAATAAGAGAAGAAAAAGACATTGAAGGCATTAGAATAGGCAAAGAAGAAACAAAACTATCACTCTTTGCAGATGACATGATGTTATACTTAAAGAATCCCACAGAATCAAGTAAAAAGTACTTGAAATAATAAACAACTTCAGCAAAGTTGCAGGCTATAAAATAAACTCACATAAATCATCGGCATTTCTATATATTACCAACAAAGCCCAACAGCAAGAGATAGAAAGAGAAATTCCATTTAAACTTATTGTAGACATTATAAAATATTTAGGAGTCTACCTCCCGAAACAAACCCAGGAACTCTATGAACACAATTAAAAAACACTTTTCACACAAATAAAATCAGATCTAAATAATTGGAAAAACATCAGTTGCTCATGGGTAGGCCGGGCTAATATAATAAAAATGACAATTCTTCCTAAGCAAATTTACTTATTCAGTGCCATAACAAACAAACTACCAACAAATTATTTTATAGTTAGAAAAAATAATAACAAGATTCATTTGGAAGAACAAAAGGTCCAGAATATCAAGAGAACTAATGAAAAGAAATGCAGGGGAAGGTGGCCTAGCGATTCCAGATCTTAAATTGTATTATAAAGCAGCAATCATCAAAACTGCTTGGTACTGGCTAAGAAATAGAGTGGTGGATCAGTGGAATAGGTTAAGTATGCAAGACACAGTCGTCAATGACTATAGTAATATATTATTTGATAAACCCAAAGACCCCAGCTTCTGGGATAAGAACCCGCTCTTTGAAAAAAACTGCTGGGAAAAATGGAAAAGAGTATGGCAGAAACTAGGCATAGACCAAAATCTCATACCATATACCAAAATAAAGTCAAAATGGGTACATGATTTAGATATAAAGGCTGATACTATAAGCAAACTGAGAGAGCAAGGAATAGTTTACCTGTCAGATCTATGGAGAAGAGAAGAATTCATGACCAAACAGGAGATAGAGAACATTACAAAAAGCAAAACAGATAATTTTGATTACATTAAATTGAAAAGTTTTTGCACAAACAAAGCCAATGCAACTAAGATTAGAAAGAAGGTAGAAAATTGGGAAAGAATTTTTACAACCAGTCTCTCTGATAAGGGCTTCATTTCTAAAATATATAGAGAATTAAGTCAAATTTATAAGAATAAAAGCCATTCCCCAATTGATAAGCGGTCAAAGGATATGAACAGACAGTTCTCAGATGAAGAAATTAAAGCCATCTATGGTCATATGAAAAAATGCTCTAAATCACTATTGACTAGAGAAATGCAAATCAAAACAACTCTGAGGTACCACATCACACCCATCAGAATGGCCAACATGACAAAACAGGAAAATGATAAATATTGGAGATGTGGGAAAATTTGAACACTAATGCATTGTTGGTGGAGTTGTGAAATGATACAACCATTTTGGAGGGCAATTTGGAACTATGCCCAAAGGGCTATAAAAATGTGTATACCCTTTGACCCAGCAATAGCACTTCTAGGGCTATATCCCAAAGAGATCACACAAATGGGAAAAGGACCTACATGTACAAAAATATTCATAGCAGTTCTTTTTGTGGTGGCAAAGAACTGTTAATTGAGAGGATGCTCATCCATTGGGGAATGGCTGAGCAAGTTGTGGTATATGAATGTGATGGAATACTATTGTGCTATAAGAAATGATGAACAGGCTGACTTCAGAAAAACCTGAAAAGACTTATATGGTCTGATGCTGAGTGAAGTGAGCAGAACCAAGACAACGTTGTACACGATAACAGCCACATTGTGTGATGACTAATATTGATAAACTTAACCCTTCCTGGCAACACAAGGATCTAAGACATCTCCAGAGGCCTTGTGATGGAAAATACTATCCACACCCAAAGAAATAACTATGGAAGCCAAATTGTTATTTTTTTTTCTCTTCTGTTGAGTTTTGTCTCCTCTTTCTGATGGTTCCTATTTATTTTAATTTCTACTTACAACATCACTAATGTGAAAATATGTTTAATATGAATGTAAATGTATAGCCTATATCAGATTGTGTGCCATCTTGGGGAGGATGGTGGGGAGGAAGGGGGAGAAAAATTTTAAACTCAAAAGCATATGGAAGTGATTATTGATACATCAAAAAAATTAATAAAAAGAAAAGATGAAGTAACTTTTCCAAGGTCACACAGGGTAATAAAAATCAGATGCAGAATTTGAACCAAGGACTTCTGAATTCAGATTCAGTATTCTTTACATGGTCTCACCATTCTAGGCTGTGAATAAAAAGAAAAGAAAAGAAAAGAAAAATAAAAAGTTCCTCCTCCTACCCTACTACAACATATGTGACAAGTTGTTTCTGTTTCTGCCTGGAGACCTCCAAAGACTGGGAACCCAATATCTCTTGAAGGAGCCCATTTCATTTTTGGACAGATCTAATTATTAAGAAATTGTTGCTGATATCAACTCTGAATTTGTTTTTTTTTCAACTTTCATATATTGCTCTGATTACCTTCAGATAAAGTATTGGCTTCCTCGTAAAAAAAAAAAAAAGTTTGAGTTGTCCACAGGACAGTCAGGTATAGCAGGAAGGATTGAAATTTGGGCTGAATATATAGATTTTTAAGTCATCTGAATAGAAATGGTAATTGAATCCCTGGGAGTGGATGAGATAGCTTATGGAGGGAGAGAGTACTTGATAGAGAAAGAAAATAAGAAGGCCCAGGACAGAGCCTTGGGGGAAAACTGACAAATTAGGACAGAGGATTGATCCAGCAAAGAGTCTAAGGAAGAGTAGTGGTTTGGTAATTTTCTTTTTTTTTTTTAGTAGCATTTTATTTTCTCCAATTATGTGTAAAGACAAATTTTAACTTTTTAAAATTTTAAGTTCCTAATTTCCTCTCTCTTTCCCTTCCCTTCCCCCTCCCTAAGATGGTAAGCAATTTGATATGTTACATATGTGCAATCATGTAAAACATTTCTATATTGCTCATGTTGTGAAAGAAGAAACAGACCAAAAGAAAAAAAAAACACAAAAAAGTGAAAATAATATACTTGGATCTGCATTCAGACTTCATTAGCTGTTTCTCTGAATGTGGACAGAATTTTTCATCATGAGTTCTTTGAAATTGCCTTGGATCATTACATTGCTGAGAACAGGTAAGTCATGCACAGTTCTTCATCGTATAGTGTTGTTGTTATTGTGCACAATGTTCTCCTGGTTCTGCTCACTTCACTTTGCTGACACGTAAGTCTTTCCAGGTTTTTTTTGAAAGCATACTGCTCATCATTTCTTATCGCACAGTGGTATTCCATCACAATCATATACCACATGTTCAGCCATTCCCCAAATATTGGGCATCCCCCCAATTTCCAATTCTTTGCCACCACAAAAGGAGTTTCTGTAAATATTTTTGTACAAGTAGGTCCTTCCTTCCACCCCTTTTTTAATCTCTTTGGGATATAGACCTAGTAATGGTATTGCTAGATCAAAGGGTATGCACAGCTTGATTGTCCCTTGGGCACAGTTCCAAACTGCTCTCCACAATGGTAGAATCAGCTCACACCTCCACCAAAACAAATTAGTGCCCCAATTTTCCCACATTCCCTCCAACATTTATCATTTTCCTTTTCTGTCATATTAGCCAATCTGACAGGTATGCGGGGTTGTTTTAATTTGCATTTCTCTAATCAATAGTGATTTAGAGCATTTTTTCATGATTATAGTTTTGATTTCTTCAACTGAAAACTGCCTGTTTCTATCATTTGACCATGGCAACTTTCTAGGGACATTGAGGCTCAACTCTAAGAGGAATGGGGTGTGTTTTGGGATGATACAGCAAATTCTAGGTAATTTCTTAGTCCTCCCTCCACTACATTTCCCATCCTGTAAGTGATGGTAGTGTTGGTTACTGCATTTTAAAAGCTCTCTCTCTCTTTCTCTTTTCCCCCCGCTAGAATGCACAGAAGTTCCATGAGGGTTTGGAGAGGGATGAGGATCCTTCCCCACCCTGGCAGCATGGTATCTGGTAATACATGGTAGCACCCACATGGCCTGCTAGGCTAGCTTAAGCCTAGTCTTTGGGCTTGTGGCTGTCTGTTCTGCTTAGTGTTACTTTTGTGAGTATAGGTGTCTGAATGGCAGTCATTCAGATGAATAAGTCCAGCGTTGGAGACAGCTTAGAGGGCTTGAGAGAGGTGGGGAAATGCTGGATCCTTCATTTGGAGCTTATGGGCAGCAGGAGGAGTATATTGCAACTACATCCTTCTTGGAGAAGATGTGGTCAGCAGAAAGATGAGCCCAAGTCCTGGGATGGCTTACCACAGGACAAGGACCCAAAGGGAATTGTCTGGACCATGCAGTGCCAAGGAGAAGATGAAATGCAGATTTAGTAATCTCAAAATCTCTCATCATCTTATATTTTAAACTAGCAACCTCTCAGGAGAATATAAGAGTAATAAGTTGTCAATTTGAGCCTGTAGATCTCTTATTTTGTTATGCATTCTTTTGTGTGGGAGAAAAAATAGTTGCTCTATTCCTAATTTAATTGTACATTGAGTATCTTTCAACTTTTCTCTTTTGGGAGACCCTAGATGTGTCAATACCTAAGCATAAAGTAATTTTTTTTCTTGGAACTGGGTGGGGCATAAAAAACCAGAAAGAATGAGAATAAGAACCCTTTCTTTGGTGGCCAGACTTACTAAGATTGAGTATATGGTCCGTGCTCTTGTGAGTCCAGAGCTGAAAGGAGGCCCCTTGGTAGAGAGGGAGAGGACTAGTGCCTACCTCACAGTGGTAATCTGTTGTGCTGTTATAAACTCGGCACAGAGTCAACTGTGTCAAAGTTGTAGAGAAATCAAGGAGGATGAGAACAGAGAAAAGATCATCAGATGTAGTAGTAGGCAATGGTTAGGAAATTTTGCATGAGATTCGGCATAATATGGGTAGGAAGCCATATTGCAAAAAAGCTAAGAAATGCCTTAGGGGAAGTCATTTTGATACCATGGAAGGTATATATTTAACTTCTTTAGGTTTGCATTTCCTCATCTGTAAAATGAGAGGGTCGGCCTAAATGACTTCTAAGGTTCCTTCCAATCTTAATATGATATTGTGATCCTAAATAGTTAGTGTGTTATAGTAGACAACAGGGTGGTGGAATAAAGCTAAATCCTTCCAATGAATAAAGACAAACAGTTACCCTGCAAGATTAAATGTTATATATATATCCCTGAACACTTGTTGTGCTCAGGACCTGAAATGCCCTCATACATAAACCTATTTTGAAAATTATGCAAAAGGTAGAAAATTAGAGGAAAGAATAATACTTTATTTTTGTATATCCCTTTAAATTTTTTTCCTCTAAGTATTACCATTTCCTTGCCCCTATTAGAATATGAGTTCTTTGAGAGCAAGGACAGTTTTTTGCCTTTCTTTTTCTACCCAGTGTTTAGGGAAAACTACTACTTGGCACATGGTTGGCATGGAGTAAGTCAACAAATGTTTATCAAGCGCCTACTGTTTGCCAGGCACTGTGCTAAAGGTAGAAATACAAATGGAATGCCAATCCCTGCCCTTAAGGAACTTACATTCTAAGAAGGAAAGACAACACTCAAAGGAGAGCTGAAAAGAGGAACGTGAGGGAGTACAGATGAGGCAGCTTAGCAGAGAAAGTCCAGAGTCAGTCCTCAACCCTGGAGAGTGATGAAGACATGGTTAGTCTGGGTGCTTTCCTTAAAAATCAGTAAAACTCACTATGTATATGCATTTATATGTGTATATATATGTAAAATGAAAAGGCCTTTAATTAATCAACAAGCATTTATTAAGTACCACATGCCAAGCACTATCTTAGAAAGTAGAACTATATACTAATTCTAATGTAATTCCATTATCTCAATTCATTTTCACAACAACTCTCTTAAGATATACGAAGGGCCCTATCATTCCCATTTTGCAGATTAGGTGACTGGGGCATGAAGAACCCAAGTGATTTCGAAAGATCCAGATAGTAACAGCTGGGACTGAGAGCCCGGGCTCCTGCCTACCCTCCAGTTGTTTGGGGGCTGGGAGGTAAGCGTGCTATTCTTATCCTGAGGCTGAAGTGGTACCCACGGGGCCCGCCTACGCCGTCGCCTGCATACCAGGACGCTCCAGCAGAGCGGGACCACGAGCCCCGCCCTCTGGATCAGTTGCTAGGGTTGTTTTGGCCGCTGCCTGCCCTCCTCCTCCCGGGACTACCCCTTGCTTGTCGCTGCGGGTTAGGCTAGGCTGTAGCATCACTCGCTAGGCTCTATGATGCACCTACACTACCCTGCAACCAAACCCGTAACTTACCCGACTTACGCGCCACCCCCGATCACTCGGGGAGGGCGGGGGAGGGCTTCTCAAATACCTAGCCGCAGCGGAGGCCGAAAGATCCACCTTTCCAGCTCAGCCTCCAGAGTCACAAGGCCGAAGCCCTCCGCGGGAGGGCTGGCCGCACTACCGAACACATCACGTGCTGCGAGCTCGGCGCACGCCTCCTCCTCCTCCCCCCCATCCCCCTCTGTCCTCGAGCTCCAGAGCTGACCTCATGGCCCCTCCCCCTTGCAGTGACGTAGAAAGCCTCGCCTCTTTCCTTTTCTCCGGCTAACCAGCTACTGACCCAAGGAGGCGACAGTCGTCGCTGACCGTGGACGCTGCGGTTTGGTCTTGTCCTCCTCGCCGCTTCCCTTTTCTCGGGGAGGGGGGTGTCGCAGGGACTCGGCCAGCCCCGGTAGGTAGCGCCCCGGCCGGCGGTGGGTTGCTTCGGCCAGCGCTCGGGGGGCCTTCCCCCTCCCCCTCCCCCCGCCCCAGGGGACGCTCGCCCGCCTGGGCTGGCGGTCCCGCTGTCCGCGTCTGGGAGCGTAACAAGTAGTGGGGGAGGGGGCGCGCCTCGTTCTCGTGGCGCTTTGCAGCTCGCGTCGCTTCGTTCCTCCCGCGGCAGGGTCCTGGGCAGGACTGCGGAGCCTGGGATTTGAGGCTCCCGGGAAAGCGGGGCTGTCCATCGATCCTTGCCCGGGGACCCTTCGCTCTGCCCCCATGGCCCCACCGCCTGGGCGGCTCTGGGGATCGAGGACTCGTTGGTATTTGTGTTAAGGCTTTATCCCGAGTGTCCGTGGCTGCTGCTGTTCCCATTTTTCAGCTCAAGAGGAGACAGGAGAGGTGTCGCTGTTTGTAGGAGGCAGGGTGGTGGATATAAGGGGGGCGAGGTTAGAGTGATTTCGTCGTGGTGGTGTAGAAGTCCCCCCACCAAACTGGGAGTTAGGAGACCCGGGTTCTAGTTCTGGCTGCCAGTCAATAGCAGTGTGACCTTGAACAAGTGTCTTCCCCTCTCTGGGCACATTTGCCTGTAGTGACATCACTGGCTTGCCCCCCAAGTGGGACCTGGGGCTTGTGCATCTTTAAATAAAGGGTTTGAATTAGAGGATTTCTGAGCACCTTCTATCTCCAAAATCCGATGATTCTATTCAACAAAAAACGTTTATCAAGTGGAAGGCGCTGTGCCAGGTGCTGGGAATACAAAGATGAAAAATGCCAAAGTGCCCCCTTCAAGAAGCTTACATTCTCTTGGGAATGAACAAATGAATGAACCGACCTTATATGAGGTAGAATGTAATGGGAGTAAATTAGAAATCCAAAGTGTTCTTGAAAAGTTTGAGGAAGGAGAGCTGGGGAGAGAGAGTAGGCAGAGATGGGGAAGTAGCACTTGACCTGGCCTTAGAGGGATATAAAAAAATAATGAAGTGAATGTATCACAGACATGGAAGAGCCTGAGTGAATGAATGCTCCTTAAAGTGCTATAATGCAACTCTTTGGTGATGATTCTGATTTATCCAGACTTACTTTTGATGTCCAATTTGAATCCTTCCTTCAGGGGCAGAGGTAGCATGGGAAGGCTTATAAGTAAGTATATGAAGTGGGGGGAATTAGGGTTCATTTTAGCTGAGGTTTGCAGAAAACTTTCCTGTTATTATTTGAAGAAAGTTAAAAGAAAGTTTTAGTTCTAGTTAAGGTTGAGAACAATAAATATCTTTACAAGCTGAAAAAAAAATGTGTTGCTTCAAATAGTTTTACTTGTATTTATGTAGTACATTATAATTTTCAGCATTTTTTCACATACTCAAAATACCTTTTCTTCTTTCAAGTTCTTGCCAGCCAATTATAACTTTTGGATTCCTTTGTCAGTCATATCCACTAACCTTTAAGTACTCATTTTTTTCAGTGACTTTGGCATCTGGCTTTACACTCTTCCATTTCTAACCTATTCTTTGCTATCAACTGCCACTTTAGTATTCATATTATTGATGCAACAAATACACTGGCTTCTTCCTTCCTCAGTCATTTCACTTCCCATGACCTTCCTCTCTGTTCTATCTTGGGTCATATCTTAGACTTCACTATCACTTAGAACTGTTACTTTCAAACTTGTGAACACCGACATTCCCTTTCTGACTAGTTTCCCACATATTTCTACCTCTAATTGCTGTTGCATTCCTTCTGTACCTGTTTTTCTCCCTTTCTTTGATTTTTATTCCTTAACTCTCCCTATTCTTAATCTGTTACCTTTGCTCTTTTTGTTTCCCTTTTTCTGAATCTATAGTTCACTACTTCAGCAATATACTCTTTTCCACACTTGAATCCCTTGCCCTTTCTAAGTCTTGATCATTCATTCCCTGCTCCATCCTGCCTTCTCTTTTCTTTAATAATGCTACCCTCCATTCCAGGAAGAGGTCTTCCTGCTTTTCTGTTGTCCTCCCTGCCTCCATCCCCATCTCTGTGAAACTTCTCACTTCATTGAAAGCTCGGTACATATGCTGCCTACAGCATGAAGCCATCTCTTGAAGTGGTCTCTCTTTTTTCAAATTTATCATTGCATTTTGTTTTGAATTACTCATTTGAACTTATCACATTCTGCCTCATCATAACTATTTCAGTGTCTTCTATTATTTCTTCTATTAGATGGTAAGCTGCTTGAGGGCACAGTCTTATGTTTTAACTTATCTTTGTACTACCTAAGCACTGGGAATTAAGTGCTTTGAACATATTAGTTCATTAAAAGTTGTTTGCACAATTTTTCTGTTGGTCCATTTTGTTTGATACAATGGTTACTTTTTTCAATTTAGATGTGTGTAAATTTTGACTGTGCTTTCTAATTTTGAGAATAGAAACAGGTTTTTTTTAAAGACTTAATCTTAATTAAGCTCTGTATTTATTTAGCATCCATTTATTAATCTATCCAAAAGTGATTTATTAAGTGATAACTGTGGGTCTGGCACTGGGCTAAGCACTGTAGATACAGAGAAACCCCTCAATCCCCCTCCCAAAAAAAAACCAGAAACAAAAAAGAAAAAAAAATAACCTAACCCACAGACTCTACTCTTGAAGAGCTCACATTAGAATGGGGAAGACAACTTGTAAATTAATACTTACAGACAAGATATATACAGAGCAGGAGGAAGGTAATTCCAGAGAAAAGGCATTAGCAGAAACGGGAGAGTGAAAGGCAAAGGGACCAAGAAAAGGCCTCCTGCAGAGGTGTTTGAACTGAGTCTTGAAGGAAACCAGGAATGCCAAGAGCCTGAGGTGAGAAGGGAGAGCATTACAGGCATGGAGAATAGCCAGCCAGCAAAAAGGCACAGAAATGGGAGATGGGAGTTGTGTTTGAAGAACAGCAAGTAGATGTGTATTGTTGGATCATATAATATATGGAGGAGGAGTAAAGTGTTGGAAGACTAGAAAGGTAGGAAGAAGTCAGGTTGTGAAGAACCTTAAATGCGAAATAGACATTTATAGGAAGATCACTTTGACAGCCGACTGTAGAATAGTCCATGAGTTATGGATCAGGGGATGTACATGAGAGATGTTGTGGAGATAGAAGTAGAAGCAGAAGGCAGGAGTTTAGATATATGAGGTGAATGAGACCAAAGAGTCTAGGATGACACTGAGTTTGTGGATCTGGATAATTGGGAGGATGGTACTGCCATTGGTAGTAATAGGAAAGTTGGAAAGAGAGGAGAGTTTTGGGGAAAAGATGATGAGTTCTGTTTGGGGCATGTTAATTTTGAGGTATCATGGGGATATCCAGTTAGAAATGTCCAATGGGCAATTGGAAATACAGGTATCTCAGAAGAGAGACTTGGGCTTGAAATACAGATTTGTAAATCATCTGCATAGATTTAATCGAACCATGAGAGCTGATAAGGTCACCAGGAGATAGTATTAAGAGAAAAGAGAAGAGGGCCAAGAACAGAGCATTTAGGGAATACTCATGGTTAGTGGGCATGATCTGGATGATAATTCAGGCAAAGGAACCTGAGGAGTGGCCAGACAAGTACGGAGAAAACCAAGAGAACAGTGTTACAAAAACTAAGACAAAAGAGAAGAATCCCAATAGGAAAAAAAACACAAAGGAGATGGTGTAGAGATGAAGAGGATTGAAGATTGAAAAAAGGCCATTAGATTAGGCAATTAAGGGATCATTAGTAACTATCAAGAGCAGTTTCACTTGAATGATGTGGTGGAAAGCCAGATTATAGAAGGTTTATAAAATAGAGGAGGGGAACTGGAAGCATTGAGTATAAACACTCTTTTCAAGGAGTTTAGCAGAGATGGGGAACAAATATATAGAGTAATAGCTAGCAGGGATAGTAAGATCAAATAAGAGTTTTTTCAGCATGGGGAGATCTCATGGGCATGCTTGTAGGCAGTATGGAAGAAACCTTAATAGGTAGGGAAAGACTGAAGATTTGTTCCAGGATAGAAATTTTGAGAGACAAAGTTCTAAGCACAATCCATTTATTGGTCAGGCTAGCAATTGGCAATAAAAGGGGTCAGTGGCTTCTCTCAATGACTAAAGACCTTGAGTTAGGGATGTTAGGATCCTTTGTAGTGATTAACAAGATGACTGAGCAAACTATTAATCCATATAAGTGTGTCTTCTTATTGGCTAGATGTTTCAATGAGGAGGTGGGATAAGTGTCATCTCAGCTTCTTCCCATTGAGAGATGAGATCAGTTTTCAGGTGATGAGATTAATCTAAAGTCAACTGGGATGTGAAATTAAAGATTGATTTTTAATTCTATTTTGTTAAGACTTAAGCCAAATTTAATGTTCCCCTTCACTATTCGTTACCCTTGTAACTTCACCTACCACCCACATTCTGGAGAAATTTGATTGATTAACCTAAAAGGTCAAATCTCATAATTTGAAACTGTAGGCATATCTTGGTTTATTGTGCTTTGCAGACATTGTGTTTTTTTAATAAATTGAAGGTTTGTGGCAACTCTTCATCAAGCAAGTCTGTCGCATGTGCTCACATCATATCTGTGTGTCACATTTTGGTGATTCTTGCAATATTTTGAACTTTTTCATTATTATTATATCTGTTATGGTGATCTGTGATCAGTGATCTTTGATGTTACTATTGTAATTGTTTTGGGGCACCACGACCCATGCCCACATAAGACAGTGAACTTAATTGATAAATTTTGTGTTTGTTCCACTTAACAACATTCCCTGTCTCTCTCCCTCTCTTCTGGCCTCTCTGTTCCCTGAGACTTGACAGTATTGAAATTAAGCCAATTAATAATCTTTCAAATGGCCTGTAAGTGTTCAAGTGAAAAGAAGAATCAATTCATTTGGCAAACATCATTGTTGTTTTACTTTAAGAAAATGCTACAAGTTAGGGGTGCTAGGTGGTGCAGTGGGTAGAGCTCCAGCCTTGGAGTCAGGAGGACCTGAGTTCAAATCTGACCTCAAATACATGACACTTACTAGCTATGGGACTCTGGACCCCAAGTCACTTAACTCCAATTGCCTCACCAAAAAACAAAAACAAAACAAAACAAAAAAATGCTACAACCATCCCAACCTTCAGTAACCACCACCCAGCAGCTATCATATTGAGGCAAGATCCTCAACCAGCAATACTGCTCACTGAAGGCTTAGTAGCATTTTTTTTAGCAATAAAGTATTTTAAAATTAATATATGTGCTTTTTAGGCATAATTTAGGCAGATTTAATAATTTTTTAAATAACTGGTTACAAATAGGTTATAGAAACCACACATCTTATCTTATCAGTCCATTTATAAAATGATCTCATTAAATGATGGACTATGACCTCAAGTAGGTCAATTATTGAGGAGTCCTCTAAATTCTAGGGAAATTGGTTTAGCCTCTTCTGACTTCAGTCCTTTTAGGGTTATTTCCCCTTTCCCTTCTGTGGACTATGTATTCCTTTTCCCCCTTTTTTGATGCCTCTTCTTAAAAATATGGTCCTCATGCCAGAAAATGCTCTTGCTTTTTGACAAAGTAGTTGGTGACTATTTTCTAGATATAATAAAATTTTACTTAGAAGATTCTTATGCTTTTCTAGTGTAAACTGCAAAATTATTGTAGTTACTCAGTGTCTGGACATGTGGGTTCAAGTGCTTGCTCTACCACTAACTTTGTGGACAGGCCATTTTATTTTTCTGTGCCTCAGCATCCTTACCTAAATGAGGGTATTAGACTATATAATCCACAGAAATTCCTTCTAGTTGTATAATTTTGGGGTGATTTTTTTAAAAAGATAGTGATTTAAATTATAACTGTCTTCCTTGGTCAACACTTGTCTATATGTATTGTCTCCATCAGAATGTGAGCTCCACGAGAGCAAGAACTATCTTGCTTTGAATGAATGTATGAATGAGCATTTATTACGCTCCCAGGCACTGTGCTAAATTCTGGGGATACAAATATGAGCAAGCAAGACAGTCTCTGACCGCAAAGAGCTTGCATTCTAATAATGGGAGATGACCATGTAGAAAGGGGGTGAGGAATGCATATTGGAGGCATGGTTTGGAAACATCAAGGAATTACATGGAGGCCTGAGAGGAAGACACATGTATTATAACTCAGCATCTCAGAGGAGCCAGGTTCTAATGGGAAGGGGTATGAGGAGGAGAGCCAGAGTGCAAGCCATATGGTTTGGGAATATATTTGTATCCCCATTACTTAGCACAGTGATTGTCACATTGTAAGCACTTAATAGATTCTGTTCATTTATTCTTTTTCTGTGACTAAAGGGAGAAAAAAGTAGGTGATGCTGCAAAGAATTTTTTGTTGTTCTGCTGAGACATTTTGAGAAAGGAAAGAGAACTGAGGAAACCCTATAAAATGTTTTCAGTCCTAGATCATCTGCTTTGTGTTGGACAGAATTATAGATGGGAAAGTAAGAGGTAAAAAATAATTTGGTAGAGACACAAATGGGAATAAGATAGAGAGTCAGTAAAAGAGTAGAAGGCTAGAGGAGATAATGGAGAGGGGATGTGTGGTATAGTATGAAGAATATAGTATTTCAAATGAGGTACTAGATTAAAATCTCAGCCCTGCCTTCTATGTGACTTTAGATCTCTAGACATCTGTGAGCCCATGTTTGAGTTAGATCTCTGAGGCTTCTTACTACTATGAATTCTACTACTACTGCTGAATTCTTCTACTACTACTGCTGCTGCTGCTGCTGCTGAATTCACAGCGCCCAGAGCCCAGCTGAGGTTATATATAATACATTTTTAATGGGTAAAACTATAAGTTTGGCAGGTTTTTTGTTTTTTCCCCTCAGTGATGTGCAGGAGTCCTGGTGCAGGAATAGAGCAACCAGTTGGTAGGGATTACCAAAGAAGGAGGATTCTCAGGTTCAATATGGCGTTGGTGGTGGGCTTTGGCTCAGTCAAGAAGAAGGTGAGAAGAGATTCTAGGGTTGTTAAGTAGTGAAACATTAAAGAAACAGGATACATTATATATTGATGTGGTCCTTCTTCAAAGGGGGGCCCTCAATACACCATGGCAATTCTTTTATTCCTTCTTAATTGATTCCCTTATATGTCTTATATGTACATAGTTATTTATATATTCTGTGTATTAGAATGTGAGTTCCTTAATGGCAGTGTGGTGTTTTTGCCTTTCTTTGTGTGTGCAATGCCTCTTACAGTTCATGTCATAGAATAAGCACTTAATAATGCTTGTTAACTGACTTCATAAACTATTCCAGACTTTCTCTTCATTAACCAAGCATCCTACACTTTCCCCCACTCTTTTCTTAGCTGAGGACCTTGTCTTTCATTTTACTGAGAAAATTGAGGCCATTTGCCTTGAGCTGCTCTTTTCTAATTTTCTTCATCTCAAAACCCCTCGATACCATCCTTGGCTCTTGCCTCCTTTACTCCAGTCTCTGATAAGGAAGTAGCCCCTTTTGTCAACCCTTTTATGTGTGCACATGATCCCATCCTATCTTCCTGTTCTCTAGCAGATCACAACCTGAATCATCCCCCACCTTTGAATCTTCACTTCCAAATCTTCATCCTTTTCCTGTCTACTCTTTCCTTCCCTCCAGATGTGCCCAAGTTTTCCCTATCCTTAAAAAACTTAAACTAGACCTTACCATCTCTTCTTTTTTTAGGCTGTAGAAAGAAAAAGCTGTCTACATTTTTTGCCTAAACTTCTTCTCACTTCCTCCTTAAACCTTTACCATCTGAATTTTACTCTAATCATTAAACTGAATGGTTCTCTCCAAAGTTACCAGTGATCCATCAGTTGCAAATCTGATAGTCTTTTCTTAGTCCTCATCCTTGACTTTGTCTGCTGCCATTGACCCTATTCACTGCTCTATCCTCCTGGATAGTCTTTCCTTTCTGGGTTTTTGTGACCCTATTTTCTCCTGGTTTTCCCCCTGTTTGATTGCTCCTTCTCATTGTTCTTTGCTACCTCATCATTCTTATCATGGCCACTACCTAGAGTGTTCCCTAAGGCTCTATCCTGGGACCTCTTCTCTCTCAGTGATCTCATCAGATCCCACGGGTTCAGTTATTTCTATGCAAATGTTTCCCAGGTCAATATATCCAGCTTTAGTCTCTCTGCTGAGCTTGTGTCCTCTATCACCATCTATCTACCTGTTGGAGATTTCAAACTGATAATCCATGGAAATCTCAAAACCAGTATGTTCAGAGCAGATTTATTATCCTTTCCCCTAAAACCACCTCTGTTCCCAAGTTTCCTATTTCTGTTGAAGGTACATCATTCAAGTATGTAACTTTGATGTTAATCCTCAATTCCTCACTCTTCCTTACCCCACGTATCAATCAGTAAACATTTATTATATACTCACTATGTGCCAAGTACTGTGATCAGTGCTGGGGATATAAAAAGAGGCAAAAGACAGCCCTTACCCTCAAGCAGGGACTTGTCTGGAGCCAAGAGATGAAGTGTCTTGTTCTCAGAACATCCAGGAGGTCAGTGTCACTGGATCAAAGAGTATGTGTCTGAGAGTAAGGTGTAAGAAGACTGGAAAGGTAGGGAGGGGGCTAGGTTATGAAGGGCTTTGAATACTACAAAGATCATTTGCTCCTCAAGGCAATAGGGAATCACTGGAGTTGATTGAGTAAGGGGATGACATTGGATCACACTTGTGCTTTGGGAACATCACTAGTGGCTGGATAGAGGATGTATTGGAGTGGGGAGAGACTTGAGGCAGGCAGTCACACCAGCAGCCTATTGCAATAATCCAGGCATGAAGTGATGAGGGCCTTCACTTGAGTGGTGGAAGTGGCAAAGGAGAGAAGGGAAGGTATTGGAGAAATACTGGAAAGGTGAAATCCACAGGCTTTGGCAACAGCTTGGATATGGAGGATGAGAGATAGTGAGGAATCTAGGATGACTCTTAGGTTGTAAGCCCAAGGGACTGGGAGGATGATAATACCCTCTACAGCAAGAGGATAGGAAGAAAGTTTTAGGTAGAAATATTTAGCTAGTTGAATACCTTGATGTTTTTATCTTTACCACATGCTTCATAACCATGAGCACATAATCACTCCCTAATTCAAGCCTTAGCACCTTTTGCCCACCCTCCTAGTTGGTGTCCCTGCCTGAATAGATGGGTTTCTACCTACTCTAGTACATCTTCCACACAACGGCTCAAGTGATTTTCCTGAAGTGAAGATCTGACCATGTCACTTCCTTCCTCAAAAATTCCAGGGGCCTCATTTCCTGTTTCCCTTTTGAAGCCTTTTATGACTTGGCCCCAACCTGTCCTTGTGTCTCTGTTGTACATTGGTCCCCCTTAAGTATTCTAATCCAGCTAAAGTGGGCATCTTTCCCTTTCTCACACATATCTTATCTCTGCCCCCGCATTGGCTTT
Organism: Vombatus ursinus; assembly: GCF_900497805.2. NCBI lineage: Eukaryota > Metazoa > Chordata > Mammalia > Diprotodontia > Vombatidae > Vombatus > Vombatus ursinus. Next base: position 59,578,079 of record NW_020954610.1, read on the forward strand.
TTCTCGTACTTGTAATATGCTCCCTCTCACCTCTACTTAATAGAATCCCTCCTATCCTTCAGGACACAGTTTAGACACTGCTTTTTATGGGAATCCTTTTCCCTTAACTGCTTAGTGCCCTTCTTCCCAAGTGACTTGTGTTTATTTGTATTTGTTCTCTTCATAATTATTCTATATATACTTGTTGCCTCGTACATTAGGAATAGGAGTTGTTTCATTGTTTGTATTTTCATCCCTAACAATGCTTGGCATGACAAATGCATGTTGATTGAGGCGGTCCATGAGATCAGGGGTGAGTGTGGAGACAAGTAAAGACAAAATGAGGAAGATGGCCTTGGAGAATAGGGTTGGTCAAGGGACTAGAGATTATAATAAAGGCAAAGAATGTATTTTTAAAAAACTTTTTAAAAAAATTAATTTTTAGTTTTCAACATTCACTTCCACAAGATTTTGAGTTCCAATTTTTCTCCCCATCTCTCCCCTCCCCCCCAAGATGGCATGCATTCTGAATACCCCTTCCACCAATCTGCCCTCTCTTCTATCATCCCACTTCTTTCTCTTATCCCCTTCCCTTTCTATTTTCCTGTAGGGCAGGATAGGTTTCTATACACCTTTGCCTTTATATCTTATTTCCCAGTTGCGTATAAAAACAATTTTTAACATTTGTTTTTAAAACTTTGAGTTCCAAATTCTCCCCTTTCCTCCCTCCCCACCCACCCCCATTGAGAAGGCAAGCAATTCGATATGGGTTATACATGTGTAGTCATGTAAAACACTTCCATAATAGTCATGTTGTGAAAGACTATATTTCCCTCCGTTCTACCCCACCCCCAATTTATTCTGTTACCTCCTTTAACCCTGTCCCTCCTCAAAAATGTTTGCTTCTGATTATCCCCTCCCCCAATCTGCCCTCCTTTCTATCATCCGCCTCCACTCTTACCCCCTTCCCCCCTATTTTTCTGTAGGGTAAAATAGATTTCCATACGCAATTGAGTGTGTATGTTAATTCCCTTCTTAAGCCAAATCCAATGAGAGTAAGGTTCACTCATTCCCTCTCACCTCCCCCCTCTTCCCCTCTACTGTAAAAGCTTTTTCTTGCCTCAAAGAGTAGATTTTTAAAGTGTTTTTTTTGGTGGACTTTTTTAAAAAAATAAATTTTCATTGTCACCTTTTATTTTTACATTGCCTACATTTCCCCCTGTATCTCTCCCCCTCTCCTCTTCCAGAGACAAACTATATTTTTCAAAATAAAAAGAGGAGGGGCAGCTAGGAAGCACAGTGGATAGAGCACCAGCCCTGAAGTCAGGAGGACCTGAGTTCAAATCAGGCCTCAGACACATGATACGCACTAGCTGTGTGAATCTGGGCAAGTCACTTAACCCCAATTGCCTCACCGGAAAAAAAAAAAAAGACTCAAAATAAAAAGAGGAAGAAGAGAAAAAAAATCAGAAAAACTGTACATTGAAAAAAATCTGAAAATATATGCAAGTGTTCCACACCTGTGTTGGGAGTACTGCCTCTGGAAAGAAAGAGAGGGAGAGATCTTCTCATGTCCCTTCCTTATTTGAGACCACACTTATTCTTTGTAATATTATGACATTAACTTTCAGTTGTTTTGTGGTTATTGTTTCTATTTATGTTGTTGTAGTCATTGTGTATATTATTTTCTTGTTCTGTTTATTTCACTATTAGCTAATGTTTTTTTTCCATGTGCTTCTCTGTATTTGTCATATTCATCATATTTTACAGCACAGTAATATTCCATTACATTCATGTACAGTAATTTGTTGAGCTATTCCCAGTCAATTAGCATCTTTGTTTCTAATTTGCAAAGAATAGATTTAATATGAGTGAGAAAATGGGAGAAATAGAAGGATAAGTTGTTGCCTTTGAAGAGTTGGGCATTTTCTCTTTGAAAGAGCCTCTGTGTAGTTGGAAGTTAGGTGGCCTCCTAAAAAGATAAAAATAGCTCTACTTGGTGAAGTTAACATCCTCATTCTTCTAGTCCATGTTTTTCACATTCTGGCTTTACCTCTTGCAGATTTAAAACTCCTGTATTCATTCGGTAAATATTTGAGAGCCAAATATGTTTACATCATCATGGGGAATACTAAAGAAATCTAAGACCTAGGTAGATTTTACTCTTAAGGAACTTAACTTAGGCACAGAGCCGGGATAGAGACTTTAGAGATCTCACCCTTTCATTTTATCGTAAAGAAACTGAGACCTAAGGAAATGAAAATAATTTGCTTTAAGACATAGCTGGTTAGTGGTAAATCCTTACCTAAACCAGCATCTCCAACCATCCAAACCCTAGGGCAGTTTGCATATTTTCTTCTGTAGCTTGGAAGACAGGACATACATGTAACAGTTTAAAAAGAAAATACCAGGAAGCATATGATTAAGTGCCAAATAAGTGTTATTGACAATAAGACCTATAGGAATTCAAGAAGGAGATTGTTAATTTCCTTTTATGATAGGGATACTAAACTGGTACAACCCTAATAATGGAATATGAGAAATAATTCATTTGACCTTTACTCTATTCCGATCAATATCAATCAATTTGATGTGATTCTATAGGGATAGTGATTATAAGTTCTGTATATTAGGTCCCAGAGCTATGAGCTACAGATTGTAAGATCACTTGCTTAATCATAGAAAGCTATCTAGAAGCCCCCCACCCTTGTTTTTCCTTATCATGGTGACCAAGCCCAGTGTGGTAGAGGTGATTCAATTACATGAAAAGTCATTCAATTTATTTTTGTACCTCTGGACCATTCTCTTTTGTCCAGCATGATTAGGTGACCATCTTATGACCACTTAGTGGAGAGGCTCCATGCTTCACCCAGTCTGTCATTTTTGACTCTCAAGAACAAGGTCTGTCAACCAATGAGATTCTGTAATTTGTCATACCCCTTTTGAATATTTGGGTATCAAACTCTATAAATACAAGGTCCTAGAAGAAGGGAACATCTCAGATCATGAGGAAGATCTGAGGTCCACTTCATTAGAGGGGACCATAGACCCTTTAAAAAAGTACCATTGGCTCAGAGCTTTGCCTCAGTCTCTTTTATTGTAGGTTGGACAATTTTAATCCCCACAGGACTGTGTGGGCTGTTAGGGATCTATCCTAATTAAAGTTGTAGAAGTTTGTCACCAAAAAGTTAGCCACCAGGTGATGAATTTGGGGGTGGATGGGATAACAATTCATGAAAACATTTTACTATTCATAAAGGGAATAACAAGGGGGAAGTGCTGAGCTTTTAGAGAAATGCTGTAGACCAATTATATCTTGAGTTCATCACAACAATTGACAAAGTCTGCTATGGTATTCTTGTGGACAAAATGGAGAAATGGCAGCTGGACCATGGTTCAGTTATGTAGTTGGGTTGTCGATTAAATCCAAAATAAATGGATCTCTTGTCAGCCTGGTGCCTAGTGTCATGTCATATGGCTCTCTTCAATTCTATCATGTTCAATTTAAAAAAAAAAATCAGTGACTTGGATTATACTATAGAAACCATGCCTGACAAACCTGATATAACACAAAGCTGGAATGGGTAGCTGACATATTGGATGAAAGACACAGGGTCTAAAAGCATCTTGGAGGAGCAAAACAAATTTAATGTTTTATTTTATTTACATTTTTTTGTTTTTTTACAACAGAGCCACATCCTAGTAGAATAGTCCCTTATAACGAAGGAAAAAAAAGACAGGCAAAACCAACTGCCACAAGGACTGTGTCTGACAACATATGCAATAAACTGTCCCCCTCCCCCAGATTCTAATTTTAGGATTATCTGAAAAACCTGTGCTAAAAGGACTGCTTAGGACTTGTGTGATATTTGAGAGATCATTGGATGCTGTGCCACATAGACTTTGAGATGCACTTGAAAAAAAAACTGCTTAGTTGTCTCCAAGAACACAGTGACCTTTTTGGAATTGGAGTTATGGGTAAATGTGCCAATTGCATCCCAGTTGATTTGCTAGGGACTGAGGATGTTGCATCAGTTTAAGAAGTATAAAAAGAGACAGCTTCGATCACATACCCAAACTATGAACTTTTTAACATTGCGTCTAGGAGTTCCAGGGAAGGCCTGTGCAGAGCCTTCGAGCCTGTGGGAGCCCGGAAACTCCCACCCCCACTGGCAGAAATGGCAGATACAACACATTGTCCTGGCCTTATTAAAAAAAAAAAGTGAATATACTGTAATGTAAATGAATATAATGTAAAAGGCATTCATTAAAAAAACATAAAATAATAGAATAGGGGAGACCTAGCTTAGCAGTAGTTCATGTAAAAAATATTTAGGGGTTTTAGTTGACTTCCAGATCTGGGTGAGTCAGCAGTGTGGCATGGCTACTTTGCAGTCTTAGGCTGCATTCATAGAAGTCTAGTATCTAGGATAAAGTAGATGATAGTATTGATGTTGGCTGGACCAAATCTTGAGTATTGTGCTCAATCTGGGCACCACGTATTCAGAGGGAACAGTGACAAACTGGAAAGTTAGGACATTTAGGATGATGAGATTCAGTATCATGCCGTATGAAAAGACTGGAGATTAGCCTGGAGAAGAGAAGATTTAGGGGATAACCTGATAGTGGTCTTCTGAAATGCCTTTTGGAAAGGGGATTATACTTGCTCTGTGGGTACTGCTGCATATTGTTGAAAGGTTACATGAAAGTACTTTTATGGACAAAAATTAAAACAGGAAATTATACTCTTTCCTGAATTGCTGAGAAATTTCAGAGCTCAGTGTTATAAAGATAGCAGATGTGTGTGATGGTGAGATCCAATATATGACCATCTTGTTGGGTGACTGACAGTGAAGACATTAGTCCTGATTTAAGAAGTCACCAAAGCAATGACCACATATGACTCCCGAGGACTGATAATAAAGAATGCCACCTCTCACGTGACAGTGGGACTCCTGGTACAGATTGAGATACACATTTTTTTTGATGTGGCTATTGTATGGATTTATTTTGCTTGACTCTTGTTAAAAGATTGTCTTTTTGATTGGGGGAGGGGACTTGGGAGGGAGAGGGGAACTAGCAATAATGATGCTCCCCCCAAAGAAAAAGAAGAGAAGAGAGTAATTGTAACTTTTTTAAGTACAGAAGAAAACAAAAGGATGTTAGGAGACAGACAAGTAGGAGAGCTTTGAAACTGTAGTAAATGAAAGCTGTACATAATAATAATTCATAGTTTTATGTACAATCCTCTTCTGTGTATGTGGAAATGCTTATGCTTATTGATGTTTGCTGAGTTGAGAATAACAAAAAAAATTTAAAAGTTAATACAGTTTTCTAAATATGTGATTGTTGACACTTCCTGCCCTCACCATGATCAGTTTCCTTTAAAAATGTCAGGCGTGGGATTTAAGGTTGATAAACCGAGAGACCAGAGTGTTTGAAGGGACATCAGTTTATATATTGAAGTCCTCAAGTAGGAGGGTGGGAGTTGGTGGAGAAGACGACTGTGAGCTGTGTACTGAAGTACTTGAGAAAGGAGGGAGAGTGAGTAAATAGCAGCAATGTCCTAGACCAGGAGATAGAGAAGAATAGAGGGAGGGACCCTCAGAGGTGGAACTACTGAATAATGTTGGCGGAGGGAGAATCTGCAAGTTGCAAGTTTATCGCTGTCTTTTATTTTTTGTATTCTAAGTCCTCCCGGCTGTGTGTCGGGATGATATGAAGAATCATCTAGTGACAGTTATCTTCTAGTGAAAACCAGAGTTCCATGAGCATAAAAATCAATACAATCATAGATTCATAAACTTAGAACTGACCTTGGGATGACTAAACAAATTGTACATGAATATAATAGAATATTACTGTGCTGCAAAAAACAGTGAATATGACGAATACAGAGAAGCATGGAGAGACTGACGTGATCTGGTACAAAGTGAAGGAAGCAGAGACAGGAAAACAATAAATTACAATGACCACAATAATGTAAATAGAAAGAACCACCACAGAATAGTCGAAAATGAATGCTGCAAACTTATAAACAACAATCTTGGCCTCAAAGAAGAGATGGAAAGTAATGTCACTTTGCTTCTTTGTAGAGCTGGTGGGGGGGGTGGAATAAGGGAGGGAGGGAGAGTACACAGCATATAAATAACATCAGGTGTTTTTAATTGTATTGATGGATTTTGCTGAATTCTTTTTGTTGTCTTCCTCTTTTTGAATTAAAAAAAATTCTGGTACAAAAGCGATAGCCCACTGGGAGAGGAGGAGATAACGGGAAATCTAAGTGATATAAAAACAAAAGACAGCAATAAAGGTCTTTTTTTTTTTTTTTTTTTTTGGTGAAGCAGTTGGGGTTAAGTGACTTGCCCAGAGTCACACAGGTAGTAAGTGCTATGTGGTAGCATAGCCACTGAGGCCAGATTTGAACTTAGTTCCTCCTGACTCCAGGGCCAGTGCTCTCTCTACTGTGCCACCTACCTGCCCCCCCCCCTTTTAATGACTCTCGGAGGTCATCTAGTTCAGCTTATCAAAGCATGAATCCTGTCTACAACCTCAATGAAAAGTGGTCATCCAGTCTACTTGAAGACCTCCAGTGATAGAAAATTATCTATCTCTGGAGGCATTCCATTCCATTTTTGTACAGCTCTAATTGTTAGGGGCAGCTAGGTGGCACAGTGGATAGAATGTTGGGCATGGAGTCAGGAAGAACTGAGTTCAGATATGACCTGAGACACTTACTGGCTGTGTGACCCTGGGCAAATCACTTAACTCCGTTTGCCTTGGTTCCTCATCTGTAAAATAAGCTGGAGAAGGGAATGGCAAACCACCCCAGTGTCTTTGCCAAGAAAATCCAGAATGGGGTCACGAAGAGTTGGACGTGACTGAACCACAACAGTTGTTAGTACATTTTTCATTCTGGTCTGTGCCCATGCTTTTCTTTGGTGTAGAAAACATTCTTTACCAATGAAGTTGAGCGACTCTTCCGCACTACCATGATCTTGGAGAGTTGCCTCTGACATAGAGAGATTAAGTGATTTACTTAGAGTCATAGAACCAGCGTGTGTTCACAGGTAGGACCTGAGCTCAAGTTTTGCTGAATCTGAGGCCCGGTATATCCACTGTGCTGCATGCCTCATTTTTTCTTTATATTAAGCTAAAATCTAGCCAGTAACTTCCATCCTTAAATCATAGTTCTACTCTCAGCAGTCAAGCTGAGCAAATCTAATCATCTTATATATGACAGGTTTATTTTGACAACAGTTAAAATATTATCCATGAATTTTCTTTTCTCTAGGCTAAATATCCCCAGTTCTTTCAGCTGATCTCACATGGCTTGATTTTGAATTCCCTGATTATATTAGTTGCCCTCTTCTGGATGCATTTCCTTGTCAGTGTCCCTTCTAAAATGTGGTACCCAGAATTGGACATATGATAACAGATGTGATCTGATGGGGCAGAGTACAGAGTACTATTACTCCTTTGCTTTGGATACTATATTTCTGTTAATGTAGCCTAAAGCCTCCTTAAATTTGGCTTCCATGTCACACTGCTGACTCATATTGAGCTTGCAGCTGACTCATCTTGTTAAGAATTCCCAAGACATTAGACGTAACTTTCTCTATTCAAATGTAAGTACAGAAATAAGTTCTAAAGCCAACTATACATTATTTTTGGATATGTTTTTAGGTTATCTGCATCATTGATTTCTCATCTTCACTTCCCTGTCACATCAATGTGAATAATTGTTTATTTAGATACTTGTTCTAGTCATATGGTAGTTTAACATTCATAAAACTCTTTGTGCATAGCCTTCACAAAACAGGTTAGGGCATAGAACTATTTGCATCTTTCTTAAAACTTAGATTTCATGAGAAGCCTTTTGTATAGTAGAAAGAACACTGGACTTGTCTAGAGACCTAAATTTTAGTTCCAGTTCTGTAATAGCTAGTTGTATGATATTGGACAAGTCAGATAATATCTCTATGAGTCTAAATTTCCTCATTTGTTAAATACATTGATTTAGATGATTTCTAAGGCCTTCTAGCTCTCAAATCTGTGACTGATAGAGTAGATAAACTCTTACACGCAAGGGGTTTTAACCTGGCATCCATAAATTTGTTGGAGTTTTTCTTAATATTTTGATAACTGCATTTCAGTATATTTGTTTTCCATTGTAATCCTATTCATTTTATTTTATGCATTTGAAAACATTCTGAGAAGTCTAAATTTTGCCAGCCTGCTGGAGGGGCCCATGATACAAAAAAGATTAATATTCCCTACTCTAGAAGAATTTTTTCTTATATACAGTAATAAAAAGAAACATTCATGGGTGTGTCATGATACCTATTTAGTGATTTGATTTTGGCTGCTCTGGATAGCCACATAGTTTGTACTAAAAATTGCTGTCGCTGGGTATGAAAAAAAAAACCCTTTTTGAAACTTAAATTTGGGGTTATCAGTTATACTCAGTTGCTGAAAAGCTATTGAATTTAATGTTGGCTATATTAAATTACTTGATGTACATAAGTTGTAATGTCTCGTGTGGATTTAGGTCTTTGGAATATGATATAGATTCAGAACTGAAAGGAACCTTAGAAATCGAGTCCAGTGAGGAACTGAGTCCCAGAGAGGTTAAGCAATTTGCCCGAGATCATAGAGTAGTAAATGGCAGAGTTGGGATCTGAACCGAAGCCAGTGCTCTTTTTCACTGTCCCCTGCTGTGTTGTACACAATGAGACATGTTTTAGATGGAATCTCTAGAATGATTTCCAAAGTACATTTTCAGGGTAATCCCTCAAATGGAATCATTTGTTTAACAGTTCATTTTTTTTTTTTTTAGCACTTCATGTACAAGGTACTAAAATTGATGGCATTATATGAGAGGAGTAGCTGAGGTTTTGAAATTATTTCCTCTTCAGTTAGAAATGTGCTGTTTGGAATTTTGAATAGGCTCTGCCTCCCCCTCCCCCCCACCCCAGGGAAGTTGGCTTCCAAGTTGTTGGTGTTACCTTTGTTCACCCTACAGGTTGTGGCTGGTTCTGAGTCTTCCAGGGCCAGACTAGGGGGTGACCTTTTTCCCAGCTCTAGAAAATTTTCATGGAGCACAGATGACTGAGTTTATTCCAAGGCTATTCAAATTGGTGTGATATTATGTATAGTAATGATAGTAGGTTACATTTATATAGTACCATAGTATACAGAGTGCTTTTAATAAACATAAATGTACATCCAGGCATCCACAAATAATCCAATTTGAGGTAGGTACTGGAAAGGGGAGGGGAAGGGGAATAAGCATTTATATAGCACCTACTATGTGCCACGGGCTATGCTAAGCACTTTTTACAAATATTGGTCATGCCCAATTCTGGAAAGCAGTTTAGGATTGTGTAAAGAATATGCTCAAAATGTCCCTATCCTTTGACTCAGAGATCGTACTGCTAGGCATATACCTACCCTAAGGTGATCAAAGACAGAAAGATTTGATATATACCAAAATATTTATAATAGCATTTTCTTGAATATTTTTTCTCCATTACATGTAAAAACAATTTTTAACTTCACTTTTTAAAAATTTGAGTTCCAAATTCTCTCCCTCTCTCCTTCCACTCCCCCCTCCCTGAGATGGCAAGCAATTTGATATAGGTTATATGTGTGCATTCATGTAAAACATTTATGTGTTAGTCATGTTGTGAAAGAAAACACGGACCAAAAAAAAAACAAAACCCAAAACACCACTAAAAAAATAAAGCAAAAAATAGTATGCTCGATCATCATGAATCCTTTGGAATTGTCTTGGATTGTCATATTACTGAAAATAGCTAAGTCATTCACAGTTGATAATCACATATTATTGCTGTTACTGTGTACAATATTCTCCTGTAGCAGCACTTTTTTTTTTTTTTGGCAAGACAGTGTGGTTAAGTGACTTGCCCAGGGTCACACAGCTAGTGAGTATCATGTGTCTGGGGCCAAATTTGAACTCAGGTCCTCCTGACTCTAAGGCCAGTGCTCTATCCACTGCGCCATTTAGCTTCCCCTAGCAGCACTTTTAGTAACAGCGAAGAACACTTCTGTCACCTTTAAATAGAATACCAAAAGAGACCTTTTTAAAAAAAAAATCTAATTTCATCAGCATGCGTACTTGATACAGATTAAAATCCCTCTAAAAAATTATTCGGTGATAATCTTCTATTGATGAGTCTCTCCAAATTTAGCTAAGCTCAGATAATAGACACAATCTTTTCCTGGGCTCACATCCAAAGGACGTCTCCCCCGTCCCCAGTGTGGTAGAATCTTTTAGAAGTTGCAGTCCACTAGCGTAGCTTTCAAGATTTCAGGGGTTAATTCCAAAGCACAGTGAAGCATCACATAAAGATTTAGTGAAGCAACTGATAATTAATTTAACCTTTTCTTGGTCACTCATGCTTATGTTCTAAATGTTGTATATATTAATAATAGTAGGTTATAGTTATACAGTAGAGCATTTGTTAAATGACCCCAGACTGACATACTTTTTTTTTTATTACTTTTGTTTACTTTTAAAAAAATAAATTTTTCTCTTTCTTTCGAGGTTAGTCGCCACTTCTCATGATTGTATTCTTGCCTGTAGTAGTAGCTTCTTCTGATTTGTTGCTTCTAATAACTGTGGACTAATAGCACACAACCTTTTTAAGAGCCAGGATTGTTTCTTTTTTTGCCTTTGTATTTCCAGCAGTGAGGATTGTGCCTGACACACAGTAGGTACTCAATAAATGCTTGTTGATGTTGAAAGCAGATAACCAAGCTTGTTAGATTTATTGAAGCCAAGAAGAACTGGGTTCAAGTTCTGCCTTTGCCTTTTTATATTGAATTCTCTTATGGCATGCTGTGTACATAGCAATGTTTTTTTTTTTTCTCATTTTTTCTCATTTTGTATTTAGGTTTAAAATAAACATAATTTACAAAAAAACATAAATTAGGTATAAAGAAAAAGAAAGGAAAAGGTACTTTGATCTACAGATCAGACTTTACCTCTGCCTGAGTTCACTTACCCTGTGGCTAAATTATTAATTCTGAATTATACTGAAAGGTGACATGGTGGAATGAAAAGTGCATTAGACTTAGAGTAGGAGAAGTTAGAGGAGTTTGAATCTCATCACTGACATTTACTGGCTGTGTGATTATGGGCAAGGCACTTGACCTTTAACTGAGCCCCTGTTTCCTCATCCATAAAATGGAGATGATGGTAATAATGATGATTTACTTCACAGGGACATTGTGAGTAACAAATTGGGTAATATATATCAAGCATTTTCCAAACCTTAAAGCACTATGGAATTGTCAGTTATGTTAATGATTCATAATAATCAATGATGTGAGAGTAAATGAGATTTTTACTGTAGGGTGGATTAAGTCGGGCATAAGTACTTTGAACTAAACAGGATATATTCCAAGATGAAGAAATAAAAAATGCCACAGTAGGCACTTGGATTGGAAGAATACAAAGACATTTGTATATTTTGACGTTAAATGAATGAGGGGATAGGGACTAGACCTGTAATTCTCTTGGCATAAGGAACTCCAAGGTGAGCAGACTTCCTCTGCCAACGTAAGTCTGCACCTTCCCCGACATTTGCAGTCTTGGGGAGCTGAGAAGGCAACTTGCCTAGTGTTATGTAGCCAATGTGTGTCAGAGGCAGAATGTAAACCCTGGTCTTCTCACTTTGTCACCATCTCTCCTTTATCCCATGCTGCCTCTATTGCATATATGAGTAATGTAAAATAACACACAAATTGGTCTATGGATTTACAAATTGAGTATTTTGAATAACAGGACAATTCAGTGGTATGACAGGGAGTCTTTATATGTACTTGCTCTTCCTTATATCAGTTCTCTTCCCTGAAAAGCCAGCCTTCGTCCCTCATTCATTGTTCTTCAGTGCTCTTTCTACATTAGGCTTTTGCGCTAGTAGCTCATCAGTCACTTTCTAAAACCTGTCCTTCCTTGATAGATTTCTTAAGTTATCATTCATTTCCAACTTTGTATTTTTTTAGGGTCCCTTTAAGGAACTATTTGCCTTGTCAGCTTTTGTTTTGCCCCTTTATGTCCTTGCACATTTAGGCTCCTTAGTACTCTAGCAGTTTTTCCTTTGATGCTGGGTTCCCACCCTTCAGAAACATGATTCAGGGAGCAGAGTCTGGCTGAAGGCCTCTTGGAGTAGTGGGGTCTGTGAAGGCTTTTTGTTTAGAAAGCCTGTAAGTGATGGGAAAGGAAGAAAGCCTCATTTCAGTTCACTCAACAAAAAAGAAAGCGTGCTTTTCCCTGGCAAATGCTTGAGAACTTGCTTCCTGGGGAATAAATGAACCCTGAGGCCAACAAATGGAATTGTGATGCCATAGCTACTAAGTAGAAAGAGATCTCTCTTCCAGTGTAAACACCGACTGAGTAAGCATGTGAGTCCAGCTCATTTCCCGAGAAATTTGGAGCTAATACTTTCAGCAGCATCTTGTACTGACATCAGTCCTTATATCCTGGAATGACTTTAGATGAAATGAATTGTAGAGGAACAGTGATAACTACCTGTCTCTAGTACATTTAAAATAGACCACTTGATGTAATAAACTTTTATTTTTTTTTTCTCCAGAGAGGGAGACCAGGAAGGACAATGAAGCAGATATTTGGTAGATGTTTATTTTCTCATCATCGTTTATACTCCAAATGTGGTCCATACAACTCAGCCCTCTGGTAGAGCAAAGTTAGAGTTTCTAGTCCCATCTCTCCTCTCTACGTTTCACCAGGCACCCACTGACTGTGCCTTCTGTTTAAGAATTCTTCACAGGGATGTCTCTACCTAAGTATATCCTCCCTGGGGTAGTGCCCATTTCCCAAATTATCCCTTCAAAACTCCTATTTCTTTAGTGTCTTAATTTTAGTTGTTAGCATCTGATATGTAAATTCACACTAAAGTATGAACCATAAATTTCCCTTCTTAACCCCTTTCCAGTGTTATTTGTATTTTAAAAGCGTTTGTTAAGATGGAGAAAAGCCAGAAAGTTGCCTGAGCTCTCCCCAGTTTTCCTCAGAAACAATGTTAAACCAAGCCTCTAAACAGATTCTGGAGCAACAGAAACTACAAAAAGATGGAGTGAAACAATTTTCTAGCTTAAGATAACCTAGAAGGACTTCAGGAAAGATCTGTATCACTTGGGTAAAAGGGGAGTGCCGCCCAGTGCAGACAGTGTCCCGGCAAGCCAGTGGGAGGCTCTTAGCCACAGCACAGATCAGCACCTGAGGCCCCTTTGTCCTGGCTGGGAAGCCCAGTGGCACAGCAGGCCAGCTGTGAGGCCTCTAGCCCCAGCGCAGAAGGCAAGTTGCCAGCTCCAGAAACCTGGTAAGAACAAGCATCACTGGCCTGGATCACATCAACGCACTGAGCAAGCCACCAGCAGCTGAAGCCTCAGCACACAAAGCCAGTGACCAGGCCCCTGGCCCCCAGCACAAGAAGCTTAGGACAGTGTCCCCTGTGCCCTAGGAGGGGAGCTCAACTTTAAAAGCCATGAAGTAGGCCAGAAAATGAGCAAGAAGCAAAAATGAACATTGACCATAGAAAGTTACTATGGTGACAGGGAAGATCAAAACACAAACTTAGAAGAGGACAACATTGTCAATATGCCTACATCTGAAACCTCAAAGGGAAATATGAATTGGTTTCAAACCCAAAAAGCCTTCTTAGAAGAGCTCAAAAAGGATTTTAAAAGTCAAATGAAAGAGGTAGAAGAAAAATTGGGAAAAGAAATGAGAAGTATGCAAGAGAGAGTCAACAGCTTAGAAAAGGAAGGACAATAATTGACTAAAGAAAACAATTCCTTAAAAAATGCAGTCAGCCAAATGGAAAAAAAAAATCCAGTGAAAAAAACTCCACAAAAAGTAGAGTTGGCCAAATGGAAAAGGAGGTACAAAAGCTAACTGAAGAAAATAATTCCTTAAAAATTAGAATTGAGCAAGTGAAAGCTAATGACTCCATGAGACTTCAAGAATCAGTCCAACAAAATCAAAAGAATGAAAAAATAAAATGTAAAAGATCTCATTGGAAATATAACTGACCTGGAAAATAGATCCAGGAGAGAGATAATTTAAGAATTATTGGACTGCTTGAAAGCCATGATAAAAAAAAAAAAAGAGCCTGGACAAAAAATTGTCCTGATATCCTAGAACCAGAGGGTAAAATAGACATTGAAAGAATCCACCAATCATCTCCTGAAAGAGAGCCCAAAATGAAAACTCCAAAGAATATTGTAGCCAGATTCCAGAATTATCAGGTCAAGGAGAAAACACCGCAAGCAACCAGAAAGAAACAATTTACATATTGTGGCACCACAGTCAGGATTACAGAGGATTTAGCAACTTTGACCTTGAAGGATTGGAGGGCTTGGAATATGATATTCCCGAAGGCAAAGGAACTTGGATTACAATCCAGAATCAACTACCCAGCAAAAGTGAGCATAATCTTTCAGGGGACTTTCAATCATTCTGATAGACTAGAGCTGAACAGAAAATTTGAACTTCAAATACAAGACTCCAAAGAGGCTTAAAAGGGTAAACAAGAAAGAAAAAAAAATGTTATTCAATAAGGTTAAACTGTTTACATCCCTCCATAGGAAGATGATAATTGTAACTCTTGAGAACTGTATCTTTATTAGGGCAGTTAGAAGGGGTATACATAGACAGAGGATGTGGGTATAAGTTGACTTTGATGTGATGATATAAAAAAATTTAAGAGTTGAAAAAAAGGATTGTACTGGGAGAAGAGGAAAGAGGGAGGCAGAATAGGGGTAAATTACATCACACAAGGTGCAAAAGACCTATTACAGTAGAGGGAAAGAAGGGAGAGGGGCAAGCATTGTTTGAACTTTACTCTTATCAGATTTGACTCAAAGAGGGAATAACATACACCTTCAGTTGGGTATAGAAATCTATCTTACTCCGTAGGGAATTAGAAGGAAAAAGGGGAAAGAAAAAGGAAGGAGGGTAGATAGAAGTGAGGGCAGAAGTAGTAGAGAAAGGGGGAAAGAAAAGGGAAGGGGACTGATAAATTAGTGGAAGGTAGTGGTCAGAAGCAAACACTGGTGAGGAGGGAAAGGATGAGAGAGAAAAGTATAAATGGGCAGGGGGAATAGGATGGCAAGAAAGACTCAGTAATCATAACTGTGAATGTGTGGGATGAACTCTCCCATAAAATCAAAGTGGATAGCAAAGTGGATTAAAAACCAGAATCCTGCAATTGTTTACAAGAAACATATTTGAAGCAGAAAGCTACACGCAGAGTAAAGGTAAAAGGTTGGAGCAGAATATATTATGTTTCAGCTGAATTAAAAAAAAAAGCAGGGGTAGCAATCCTAATGTCAGACAAAGCAAAAGCAAAAATCGATCTAATTAAAAGAGATAAGGAGGGAAACTACATCTTGCTAAAAGGTATCATAGACAATGAACAAGTGGTATAGCATCCCAATTCTTAGAGAAGTTAAATGTATTATGGGAAGAAATAGACAGCAAAACTATACTAGTGGGACCTCAACCTCCCTCTCTCAAAACTAGGTAAATCTAACCATAAAATAAGCAAGAAAGAAGTTAAGGAGGTAAATAGAATTTTAGAAAAGTTAGATATGATAGACCTCTTGAGAAAACCGAATGGGGATAGAAAGGACTATACCTTTTTCTCGGCAGTGCATGACACCTACACAAAAATTGGCCATGTATTAGGGCATAAAAACCTCACAATCCAATGCAGAAAGGCAGAAATATTAAATGCATCCTTTTCAGATCACAATGCAATAAAAATTACATGTAATAAGGGGTCATGGATAGACTAAAAATTAATTAGAAACTAAATAATCTAATCCTAGAATGAGTGGGTTAAACAACAAATCATAGAAACAATGAATAATTTCATCAAAGAGAACAACAATAATGAGACAACATACCAGAACTTATGGGATGCAGCAAAAGCAGTTCTTAGGGAAAGTTTTATATCTCTGAATGCTTACATGAATAAAATAGAGAAAGAGAAGATTAATGAATTAAGCATGTAACTTTAAAAAACTAGAAAAAGAACAAATTTAAAATCCCCAATTTAATACCAAATTAGAAATTCTGAAAATTGAAGGAGATGTTAATAAAATTGAAATTAAGAAAACTATTGAACTAATAAAAGCAAGAGCTGGTTATGTGAAAAAAAACCCCACAATAAAATAGGTCAACTTTTGGTTAATTTGATTAAAAAGAAAGAAGAAAACCAAATTACCAGTATCAAAAATGAAAAGGGTGAATTCACCACCAATTAAGAGGAAATTAAAATAATACTTAGGAGCCATTTTGCCCAATTGTATGCCAATAAATCTGACAATCTAAGCAAAATGGATGAATATTTACAAAAATATAAATTGCCCAGATTAACAGAAGAGGAAATAAAATGCTTAACCCCATTTCAGAAAAAGAAATTGAACAAGTCATCAAAGAACTCCCTAAGAAAAAATCTCCAGGGCCAGATGGATTGACAAGTGAATTCTACCAAAGAACAATTAATTCCAATGCTATATAAACTATTTGGAAAAATAGGTGGAGTCCTACCAAATTCTTTTTATGATACGAATATGGTGCTGATACCTAAACCAGGAAGAGCCAAAACAGAGAAAGAAAATTGTTGACCAATTTCACTAATGAATATTGATATAAAAATTTTAACAAAATATTAGCAAAAAGATTACAGCACTTTTTTATGAGGATAATACACTATGACGAGGTAGGATTTTTACCTGGAATGCAGGGCTGGTTCAGTATTAGGAAAATTCAGTGTTATTGACCACATCAATAAGGAATGTACAGAAATCATATGATTATCTCAATAGATGCAGAAAAAACTTTTGACTAAATACAGCACCCATTCCTATTAAAAACAATAGAGAGCATACGAATAAATTGAGTTTTCCTTAAAATGATACATAGCATCTATCTAAAACCATCAGCAAGCATTATAGATAATGGGAATAAGCTAGAAACTTTCCCAGTAAGATCAGAGGTGAAACAAGGATGTCCATTATTATCACTATTATTCACTTTTATACCAGAAATGTTAGTTTTAGCAATAAGAAAAGAAAAAGAAATTGAAGGAATTAGAATAGGAAACAAAGCTATCATTCTTTGTAGATGGTATGATGGTGTACTTAGAGAATCCTAGAGAATCAACTGAAAAATTACTTGAAATAATTAACAACTTTAGCAAAGTTGCAGGATATAAAATAAACCTACATAAATCATCAGCATATCTGTTTATTACTAGTAAAACCCAACAGCAAGAGATAGAGAAATTCCATTTAAAATAACTGTAGACAATATAAAATATTTGTGAGTCTACCTGCCGAGACAAACCCAGGAACAATATGAACACAATTGCAAAACACTTTTCACACAAATAAAGTCAGATCCAAATAATTGGAAAAATATCAGTTGCTCGTGGGTAGGCTGAGCTGATATAATAAAAATGACAATTTTACCTAAATTAATTTACTTATTCAGTGCTATACCAATAAAACTACTAAAAAGAACTATTTTATAGAGCTAGAAAAAATAATAACAAAAGTCATCCGGAAGAACAAAAGGTTAAGAATTTCAAGGGAATTGATTGAAAAATGCAAGTGAAGCTTGTAGAGCTGTACCAGATCTAAATTATATTATAAAGCAGTAATCATCAAAACTGTTTGATACTGGCTAAGAAATAGAGTGGTGTATCAGTGGAATAGGTTAAAGTACAATGACTATAGTAATTTACTGTTTGATGAGCCCAAAGACTCCAGCTTCTGGGATAAGAACTCACTATTTGACAAAATTGCTGGGAAAACTGGCAGAAACTAGGCAGAAACATAGGTATAACATCTCACACCTTATACCAAGATAAGGTCAAAATGGGTACATGATTTAGACATAAAGGGTGATACCATAAGCAAATTAGGAAAGCAAGAAATAGTTTACCTGTCAGATCTATGGAGAAGGGAAGAATTTATGACAAAACAAGAGAGAGAAAATATTAAATGCAAAATGGATGATTTTGATTACGTTAAATTAAAGAGGTTTTGCACAAACAAAGCCAGTGCAATCAAGATTAGAAAGAAAGCTGGGAAACAATTTTTACTGCCAGTGTTTATGATAAAGGCCTCATTTCTCAAATATATAGAGAACTGAATGTAAGTCATTCCCCAATTGATAAATGGTCAAAGGATATGAACACAAAGTTTTTAGGTGAAATTAAAGCTATCGTCATGTGAAAAAATGCTCTAAATCACTATTAATTAGAGAAATGCAAATTAAAACAACTCTGAGGTACCACCTCACACCTATCCAATTGGCTAATATGACAGAAAAGGAAAATAATAAATGTTGGAGAAGATGTGGGAAAATTGGAGCACTAACGCTAATTAGTTGATGGAATTGTGAACTGATGCAGCCATTCTGGAGAGCAATTTGGAACTCTGCCCAAAGGGCTATAAAACTGTGCATACCCTTTGTCCCAGCAATAGCACTACTAGGTCTATATCCCAAAGAGATCATAAAAAAGGGGAAATGATCCACATGTACAAAAATATTTATAGCAACTCATTTTGTGGTGGTAAAGAATTGGAAATTGAGGGGATACTCATCAGTTGGGGAATGGTTGAACCAGTTGTAGTATATGAATGTAATGGAATACTATTGTGCTATAAGAAATGATTAGCAGGCAGATTTTGGAAAAAACCTGGAAAAGACTTACATGAACTGATGCTGAATGAAGTGAACAGAACTAGGAGAACATTGTGCACAGTAACAGCAACATTGTGCGGTGATTGACTTTGATACTTACCTCTTCTCAGCAATACAACGTCCCAAGACAATTCTAAAAGACCTGTGATGGAAAATGCTATCCAGAGAGAAAACTATGGAGTTTGAATGCAGATCGAAACATACTATTTTCTCTCCCTTTTTTCCCGTTGTTTTACCCTTTTATTTTGATTCTTTCACAACATGAGTAATGTGGAAATATGTTTAATATGATTGTACACGTATAGCCTATATCAGATTGCTTGCTGTCTTAGGGAGAGGGGAGGGAGAAAAAAATTCGGAACTCAAAATCTTATAAAAGTGAATGTTAAAAACTATCTTTACATGCAATTGGAAAGAATAAAATGCTATTGAGTGGGGAAAAAATAAATAGAGCAGGATGCTTTCAGAAAAACCTGGGCGGGGGAAGAGCTTTTTAACCCAAAAGAAGGATTCTCTGTGGTAGGAGTTTAGGTAGTATGTGTATATTTTGGGGGTGGTGTAGGCAATAGGGACCCTTCCTGGAACACCATTTGATTTAGAGAATTACCTACTCTAGAGGTAGGCTGGCCCTGGTGTTTTGTCATCTTATGTTATAGGTAGAAAGGTGAGGAACAGAAATGGTGATTTACCTCTACTGACTCTCCAGTCACAGAGTGATTTTGTAGTATGTTGATACATGTTGAAAGGCAGTTGATATCTTTGTTAGCCAGAGTGGCTGAAAAGGTGATACTATCAGTAACCCTTTCTGTTAGTTCTATGACTCTAGCTACAATTTGTAAAACCTTGTTTGGATTTTAAGCTTGTGGTTAGTGAGACCACTAACCTACTTTAGATAACTAGCTCCAGCTAGCCCAGTCATGGAGTCCTTGATGATGTGTTCACTCTTACACCTCAGCCTCGTTTTTGCCTCCTTCATCTTCCCATCCATTTGCTTCTTGGATAGCCTGCTGTTCTTGATTCTTCTCACAGAGCCAGCACAGTGGGGTTGCACCATGGTGAATGTGGTTTCAAGACTGGGAGCCTGGCTTTTTTCCATGACTGCCCTGCTGGAGATCATCCTCCCATTTAATAAGTGTATGCTATCTTAAGTTGCATCAAGTTTGATTTATTTTGGACTTGGAGAGCTAGCAAAAATGAATAGGTATTAGTACAAAGTCAGAGGCTGTTGCATGTAGCTACAGCAGTGCAGTCAATGTGCATAGCATGATGATCTCAGTCTCTCTTGCATTAATGGAATTAATACAACACCATACTTAAGGTTCATCATTTTATTTACTCTGCACATATTACCTCCCATGGTGTAAGGGTGAGACATGATTGCTTTTGCTCCCCTAACAAATGCTTAGACTTTTCCTCCACGAACATATTTCCTGGGCCTGTATAGTCTCATGCTGATACATGCTATCACATTGTTGAAAAAGTAGAAGCACCAGGGCTAGTTTGGTCTCTCTACCATCACATCCAAAGGGGCGCTATTTTTGAGGTGATTTCTTTTTTAATTAATTAATTAATTAATTTTTAGTTTTGAACATTCATTTCTGCAAGATTTTGCATTCTAAATTTTCTCCCCATATCACCCTTCTCCTCACCCCAAGATGGAGTGCATTCTGAATACCGCTTCCCCTAATCTGCCCTCCTTTCTATCTCCCCCCTTCTCTTATCCTCTTCCACTTCTCTTTTGCTGCAGGGCAGGATAGATTTCTATACTCCATTGCCTATATATATTATTTCCCAGTTGCATGTAAAAGCAATTTTTAACATTTATTTTTAAAGCTTTGGGTTCCAAATTCTCTCCTTTCCTCTCTCCCTACCCACCCTCATTGAGATCGCAAGCAACTCGATACAGGTTATACATGTGTGGTCATGCAAAAACATAGTAGTTATGTTGTGAAAAACTAATTATATTTCCCTTCATCCTATCTCGCCCCCCCATTTATTCTATTCTCTCTTTTGACCCTGTCCCTCCTCAGAAGTGTTTGCTTCTAATTACCCCCTCCCCCAGTCTGCCCTCCCTTCTATCATGCCCCCCTCTTATCCCCTTCCTTCCTGTTTTCCTGTAGGGTAAGACAGATTTCCATACCTAATTGAGTAACACCATACTTATAACTATATAACTATATAAGCAAATATGTATATATATATATAAAAGCAAATAGCTTAGAACTAGTGCTTAAATTCATAAAATTTTAGAACTTGAAACAATGTCAGTTATCTACACAAATGAAGGGAAGCAAAGTTGCTTATAACTCCAAATAGCAGTCAATATGGGTATTTAGTTTTGAAATATGACTTGTTTAAAGCGCTGTATATTCATCATGGTCATATGGTTTTGAGTTAGGTGTAGCATTTAGCTTTGCTGTGTTCACTGGTCACATAAATACATCACTAACCTGAGCCAAGGTTACCAAAAACTATTTCCTCTCTTGGAAAAACAACTCTTAAACATATAACCTATGGATTTATAGACATTGGGGAGATTGATAGTATCATCTTCATATACAAGCACTGTATATTAATCTTAAGAGTTGAAAGGCACCTTTGAGGTGATCTCATCTGTATGTACCTGAATAGGAATTCCCTCTAAAATATTCCTGATGTTAAGTAGTAATCTTACATTTGCTTGAAGACCTGCAGAGGCAGTCCTTTCTATTTTGGGACAGCTCTTAATTTATTTAGGAAATATTTCTTTTACAGCAAGCTGAACCCTGTTTCTCTGCAACTTCCATTTGTTGTTTCTAGTTCTGCCTACTAGGCTGAAGCAGGAGAAATCTGATCTTTCTTCCACCTTAGAGCCTTTTAAGTACTTGAAGACAGCTATCACGTTCCCTTCGTCTTTTCTTTCTCCAAGTTAAACTTCCTTAGCTTCTTTAATCCATCTTGTGATGCCATGATCTCCTGTCTCATTACTATCTTGGTTGCTCTCTGGATGTGTCTCATCTTTTCAGTGCCCTTCCTAAAGTGTGATGCCCTGAGCGGAACATAATAAAGAAATCTAAACGTGATCTGACAAGAGAAGAGTACAAATGATGGCCCTTGTTCTTGATTCTATGCTTGTCTTAATTTAAATTAAGGTTCCATTACTTTTTTTTTTTTGACTGCCTTGTCATACGGTTGAGTAAACTTTAAGCTAGCAGTCCTGTAAAGCTCCTAGATCTTTTTTTTTTCCTCCGTGTAAACTACTGGCTAGGTAGTCCTTCCCCTATCTTATATTTGTATAGTTGTTTTTTGTGTGTATGCATTTGTTTCTATTAAGTCTCTTCTTATTAGCTTTGACCCATTATTCTAGCTTGTTGAGACTTTGGATCATGACACAAGCTTCCCCTCTTTGTGTCATCTGAAATGCCATTAAGCATGCCATCTTTGTGTTCATTCAAGTTTGGTTTTTAAGAAAATTTGTACATCACAAGGCCAAGAACAGATTTCTGGGGCTTTCCATTATGGACTTTTTCCCAAGTTGACATCCATGTATTAATGCCCATTTTTATATTCAGTTTTTCAACTGGTTCTGAATCCACTGGGTGGCATCATCATATTATCCACAAACTTGAGAGACTTTTGTCAAATGCTTTCCTGAAACTGAGACATAATACAATGTCTGTGACATTTTCCTGATCTCCTAATAATTTAAGAAACAAAACAAAACAAAACAAAAGGTTTTGCTGGATTTTGGTGTTCAGTGTTTCCATCTTTAAATGCTCACAAACTATCCCTTTAATGACCCATCCTAGAATTTTACTAGTATTTTAAGTCAAGCTTATTGTCTGTGTTTTGAAGATTCCACCCTCTCCTCTTCATTGAAAATGAGCACATTTCTGTTCCTTAGTCCTGTGGCACTTCTTTTTCCTCTCTCTTATTATCTATGAATTTTCAAGGCTGAGTAATAATAGTGGTTTGGCAATCACCTATGTCAGTCTTTTTAGTACCAAGGATATAATTTGCCCTGACCTGGTGACTTAAATTCATTGAGGATAATGAAGTCTTCTCTTACTGATCTTTTTAAGGTGCTATTTTTATTATCTTTTCTAGTATAAAGATCAGTATCTGCTTGGTAAAGAAGCATAAGAGTTAAATAACTGTCTTCTCTCCTTTTGTTATTATCCAACCCACTTGAGCAGCAGCAGTCCCATCCCTTCTTTCATTTCCCCGGTATATGCCAAAAGAGTTCTTTTTAGTTTTTTTTTTGTCTGTTTTTTGTTTTTGTTTTTGTTTTTTTTTTTTACAATTTACCACAAGCCTCAGCTCTTTTTGAGCTATAATAATAATAATAAATGACATTTTGAAAGAGAAATTTTTATTCTAAACTTAGTAATTATCAGCAAAAACATTCAAGTAAGCAAAATAAAATGAACTCCACTAATTTTTTTTAAAAGATGTATTGTCTAACAAAATTATAACAAAAATGAACTGTTTGCCATGGAAAGATTTATATGAAGTGATGCAGTGAATAAAGCCAAGCCAAAAGAAAGAATGACAGTGACTGCAAAATACTATTTGATCCCTGCAGTGTTGGACATTGATTACTACCCCCTTCTTTTGGATACTTTCTCCTCTAGGCTTTTGTAACACTACTCTGTTGTGTTGAAATTTCCTCTTACCTGCCTGATTGATCCATCTTGGTCTCTTTTTCTGTGTCATCATCCATAAATCTCCCTAGTGTGGATGGGTATATTCTAGGGCTCTTGTCCTGGGTACTCTTCTCTTCTACAAACGCTCATCAGCTTTCACAAGTTGGACTTCTCTTTCTGCAGATGGTTCACAAATCCTTGTATGCATTTCTCTTCATTTGCTGAATCTCCAGTCCCATAGCTCCATGAAGGGAGCATGAAGGGTAGGCAAAGCAGGAGCTTTAGAAGTTTATGCTAGAGGGAGACGAATGGTAGGGGGCATCTGGGTGTATGTATTTTGGGGGTAAGTGTACTTAGGTAGGGAGTGACTAAAGAGGGGTATTACCTACATCTAGGGCTATGCTACTTAGGTATTTCTGAATAACACCTGAGTGCCCCAGTTCCGGGAGTGGGTTGAAATTTATTTTAAAATTTGCAAAGTGCTTTACATACATTCCTATTTGAGCTTCACAACAACTCTGTGATGTACTACAAGTATTATCCCCATTTTACAGATGAGCAAGTTGAGGCTGAGAGGGGCTAAATGACTTGCTCATGTTCTCACAGCTATTATGTGTCATGGGTAGGATATGAATGAAGACAAAATAAAGAAGGATGTGTCTCTAAATTGGCATTGGGTACCTTCAGCAACACAGAACATCTGGTAGGCCTTTGGTGGTGGATGAGTTTTTCCTCTACACTGACAGCTGTGTTCTTCCTTTCTCTCCCACAGTTCCAGAAGCTTTTGGTTCCGTAAGTGTTGGTTTGAGGAAGCTTAATCCTGTCCTGAGGTTGCCTCAGAAACAAAAGGGACTATCTTCCTTTGAATAAGGTAAAAATCTCTTTTAAGAAATTCACTGAGGAAGGGACAACTCTATCCCAAACTACTACTTTTAAAAGTAGATATTTCCATAGAAATATAGATTCAGAACTGGAAAGGACCCAGAGAAGTCCAACCTTCTTATTTTACAGATGACAAACCAAGGCTCAAAGGTTAAATGACTTGTCCAGAGTCATGCAGTAGTAAATAAGTACAGTAGAGGCAGGATTTGAACCCAGGTTTTCAAATGTAGCACTCCTTCCATTGCACAAACCCTGTAGTATTCTACTTATGGAAGAGGCCGTGCCTTTGGGTCAAATATAAAATGTTGTGCATTCAAGTATTTTTCACAGACCTTGGTGTGACATCCTCTCAATTACTAAAGTTTATTGTTTCTTTCCATTTTACAAACTAGTGAGGGAGCCAGCAGTGACAAGCAGCGATGGAGTGCTGGTCTACCAGTTCCCAGTCCAGCACTGTTATCTGTAGTTATGCCTCCTGCTTCATGTGCTCCCATAGCCCTCTGTTTCTGAAAAGGAGAGATGGTCTGTGATCGAGAGCAGGAAAGTACCTCAAGAGGCCATCCAGTTCAGTCTCCTTATTTTGTAAATAAAAGGAAACTGAGACCCAGGGAGATTAGTGAGTGATTTTTCTTCCAAGGTCTCACAAGTAGTAGACATCGAAAGAAGGATTTGAATCCAGGTCTTCTGACTCCAAAGCCAGGGCTTTTTGTACTGTACCAGAAAAAGATCATAGGCCAAAAGCTACTTCATGATTTCAAATATAAAATATTATTGCCCTCTCTTGGGATATAGTGGATCTCTCCTAACCTTAACCTTTACTTGACCCTACCTAAAGGGAATATCCTCTATCGTAGCTCCTTTGCATAACCAAACTCCTAGAAAAGTGGTCTGTGCTTGTTTGTGTCTACTTTCTTACCTCCCACTGATTTCACTTTGCAGGCTCATTCCCAAACTCATCTCTCAACTGAAACAGCTCATCAGATCTCTTAATTGCCAAATGCAGTAACCTTTTCTTAGCCTGCATCCTTCTTGACTTCTGTGTAACATTTGACACTGTTGACTCCTTTCTATACACACATCCTAGATTTTCATGATAGTGCCTTCTCCTGGTTCTCTTACCTATCCGGCAGTTGTTCCTCAGACTCATTGTCTATGTTCCACCTCCTTTGTATGGACTCCTTGCAAAGTTGACTGGACTTGGGGTTTTTTTCGTTATTAATTTTACTCCCTTCTTCCCTTAAATATTAATCCAAACACTGACCTTTCAGGTCTCAGGAATCAGTAGCAAAGGGTATATCTTCAAATAGTATGTCTCCCTCACTTGTTAAATCTGGGGGTTGGGCTGGAAGATCCCCAAATCTCTTGATTCTGTGTGGGTATTGAATAGAAGTTCTAGACTGTTTGGAGGGGTTCATGTTTACAATGAGACCAGCTCTAAATGAATTGATGGAGATATGAGTGAAGTAACTGTAGGCACATCCTAGAATCTGTGGTTTCTCTATTAAAAGGCATGGAACATAAGGCAAGCTTTTAAGGGACAGGCTTCTGACAACACTGAAGATTCCAGTTTTGACAGAGAGTTTTGTTTTCCAGTGCATTAACTGGACCAGCTTGGATGTCATTTTTTTTGTTCAAAGGAAAAGTGCTGCTTGGGCCAGTTAGTGGAAGGTAGCTCAGCAAGCTGTGGATTATGTTCAGAGAATGCTTAAGTTTGTGGCCTACTGCCTTGCTAGGAAAATGTTTAATCAAAGATTGTCCTGAAAACCTTCAAGCCTGGGCCCAATGAGTTTTCGACCATCCTGAAAACTTTCTTTGCAGTTATTTGGTTAAACTCTATATTTTCTCCATAGGTCAGCAAAGATGTCCAATGACCCCCCCCCTCCCTATCCTGGGGACCCCTCAGCTCCCCTGTTGGAGGAGAAGACTGGAGGCCCACCTGGTACAGGTAGGTCTTTTCATGATGGAAAAGCCACTGGCTTACAAGGGGGCTCCTTAGGGTTCAAAGTTCAGACTGTTGAGGCAGCTTCTTTCTGAGACATTGAAGGAAAGAGCCTGAAGAAATATGTCAAGGGGGCAGGTAGGTGGTGCAGTGGATAGAGCACCGGCCCTGGAGTCAGGAGTACCTGAGTTCAAATCTGACCTCAGACCAAACACTTGTCACTTACTAGCTGTATGATCCTGGGCAAGTCACTTAACTCCAATTGCCCTCACCCCCCCCAAAAAAAAGAAGAAAAAAGAAATATGTCGAGCAACATTGATCTGCCCAATTACTAATCTAAGACTAAAATTCCAGAAGTTCTCTCACCTAGGGAATTGTCAGCTTTCTCCTTTTCTCAGAGGCAAGTTTTAACTCTGAGCAAATGCAGACCTAAGAGAGAAGCTGACAGGACCTCTTCTCTCTTTCTGCAGGCAGAGCCTCACCAGCTATGGTCCAACCCCCTGGCATACCCCTACCCCCACCAGACATTGGGCCTCCTCCCTATGAGCCACCACTTCATCCGATCCCTCAGCCGGGCTTCATCCCTCCTCACTTGAATGCAGATGGTACTTACGTGCCCCCAGGTAAGTTGAGAGGGCCTATAGTAGGAGACTAGTTTTTGGAGAGAATCTCCTGAACCTCTTATTACCTTAATTCATTTTCCCCCTCAGTATAGCTTCCTGCCTGATTGTAGGTAATGGGACTGTCCTAGCTTTGATTCATTCTACATTCTGTGTTTGAGAATACCTGCTCTCCAGCTACTATAAGAAAGACTAAACAATCAACAGTTCTTTTCCTCAAGCATAGTAGAGGGTTTTTGTGTTTTGTTTTGTTTTGTTTTGTTTTTTTGAGGGAGGAAGGCAGACACTGGAGAAGATAACCATATAGTGTAGTTTAAGATAAGTGGCAAATGAATGGTAAATTTAGACAGTAAGTGCTAAAAGCATTCTGTCCTCTTCAGAGATGTATGCATTCATTTTATTTTTTTAATTAAATTTTATTTTCAGCTTCAAATTCTCTCCCTCTCCTTTCCCCCTCTCCTGACCCAGTGAGAAAGCAAGAAATACAAAACGCATTACAAGTATGTATAGTCATGCAACCAAATTTGCTTAAAAAAATTTTTTTAATAATAATTTATTTTTTTCCAATTACATGTGAAAACAAATTTTAACATTCATTTAAAAAAAATTGAGTTCCACATTCTCTCCCTCTCCTCCTTCCTCCCTGAGACGGAAGCAATTTAACATAAGTTATACATGTGTAATCACAAACCAGATTTCTGCATTAACCATATCTAAAAGCAGGAAGGGGCACAAGAAAAAGAAAATGTGTTTCAGTCTGCACTTTTAGGTCCATTAGTTCTTTATCTGGAGCTGGACAGTATGTTTCATCATGAATCCTTTGGAATTATGGTTGGTCATTATGTTGATAGTCTTTTAAAGTTGACTATCTTTACAATATTGTGGTTAATGTATAAATTATTCTCCTGGTCCTGTTCACTTCACTTTGCATCTTATTATACAAGTCTTCCCAGGTTTTTCTGAAATCATCCCTTTCATCATTTCTTATAGCACAATATTTCATCACATTCATTTACCATACTTGTTCAGTCATTCCTCAATTGATGAATATCCCCTCAGTTTCCAGTTAGTTCTTTACCACCACAAAAAGAGCTGCTCTAACTGTTTTTGTACATATGGGTCCTTTTCCTCTTTCTTCGATCTCTTTGGGGCATAGACCTAGTAGTAATATCACTGGGTCAAAGGGTATTCACAATTTCATAGGTTTTTGGGGCATAGTTCTAAATTGCTGTTCAGAATGGTTGGACTAGTTGATAGCTCCACCAGAAGTAGACTAGTGTGCCTATTTTCTCACATGCCCTCCAGCATTTATTATTTTCCCTTTTTGTCATCTTAGTCAGTGTGATAGGTGTGAAGTAGTATCTCAAGAGTTGTTTTAATTTGCCTTTTTCTAATTTTTCGTGATTTAGAGCATTTTTTTCATATGACTGTTGATATCTTTGATTTCTTCCTCTGAAAACTGCTTATGGGACGTGACTCTTATTCTCATAAATTTGACTTAGTTACCTCAATATCTTTAAGATCTTTATCAGTAAAACTTGCAGCAAAGATTTTTTCCCCCAGTTTCCTGCTTTTCTTCTAATCTTAGCTGCACTGGTTTTCTTTGTGCAAAAAACTTTTAATTTTATATAACTAAAATTACCCATTTTACCTCCTGTGAACCTCGTTTGAACAAAATATTTTCCCTTATCCATTGGTTATTTCTTCCACGATCCACTAAGTTGCTTACAACATAACCGTTTATATCTAAATTATGTATCCATTTTGAGCTTATTTTGTGGCTCAACAAAAGGCATTCATTTTCCATGTCTCTAGAACAGGGATTCTTAATCTGGGGTTCAATGAATTTGTTTTTTTAATATTTTGATAACTGTGTTTCAGTATAGTTTTTGTAATCCTGTGTCCTTTATGCATTACCTGAGGGGGTCCATGACACAAGAAAAAGTTAACCCCTGATCCTAAGAGCTTTGGAAACAAACATATAGGTGTCTTTCAGCTATGTATGGCAAGCGTTCATGTGGTTCCAGTTATTCATCTGAGCAAGGTTGCTTAAGGCTTCCACTGGTTAATAAGTGCCTGAAGATCCTCCACTCTTTTGGGCTCTCTTGTGAAATCATACTGTAGCACAAAGTCCTTGAAGGGGATGAGTGAGTAGGGAAAACCTCAAGGTTGGAGTCCTTAGCACAGATGGGGCATAGATTACCTGGCAGGCAACAAGAGCCAGTGTCTGAGGAAGCCCTGTAATAAAGGCAGAGGTGTCATTCATCAAATTGTGGCCTTAATAGGTCTCTCTCCCTGAACCAGTGACTTGACTAAAGGTATAGTAAAAATAATTTTCATTTATTGTTTTGGCTGCAGTCTGTTAAGCTTCATTTATAATAAATATATACTGTTTTACAAATATAACGTTATTATAAGTAGCTTCAGGAAATGAGCTCAACCAGCATAATGATACCATGCAGTCCTAAAAACCCTGCCTGATTTCCCAGATAAAATCAAATACATACATTATCAAATGACTGCAGGAGGTTATTTTTGGATTAAAAGGTATAGAATGTTAAAGAACATAACATGTAATTTCAGAGACCCTCTGATGTACAATTTTAACTATCTCAACCCCCAAAACAAACAGTTTTAGTTCTTGCTCAACAACTTCTTCCTCCCATCTCTACCAGAGTACACATACTAACTAGCTGGATTGAAATCTGAAGCCTGTTCCAGATATTCCCCTGGCCCCTGGCCCTGCTTTTTTTGTACCACCCTTCTTCAAAATTTCAGTATATATCAGATCTCTTTGTACTTGTAGATGGAGAGGGATGACTGAGTGGGTAAAAAAGCATCATGGTGACAGAGCACTAGCTTTGGAGTCAGAGGGCTTGAATTCAAATTTTGCCTTTGGCACTACATGCATGACCTTGGGCAAGTCATTTAACCTTCCCAGCCCTTAGTTTTCTTATCTGTGAAATGAGGTGGCTGTCACCTCTCAGTATAGGTCTGTATTTGTGATTCTCAGTCATTAAGCACTCATTAAGCACACCCTGTGTACCAGACACTGTGCTAACAGCACTAATAGCAGGGTAGGGGATCAGAAAATAAGGTGGTTATTTTTTTTTTGTTTGTTTGTTTGTTTTTTTTGTGGTGAGGCAATCGGGGTTAAGTGACTTGCCCAAGGTTACACAGCTAGTACATGTCAAGTGTTTGGTCTGAGGTCGGATTTGAACTCAGGTCTTCTTGATTTCAGGGACGGTGCTCTATCCACTGCGCCACCTAGCTGCCCTAAATAAGGTCATTATTTACAAAGCAGTTAGCACAGTGCCTAATGCATCTAGGCACTTCATAAATACTTATTCCCTTCTCTCCCCTTGCTGGAAAAAGTGGGATTTGGGCTGAATCTTAAAGAAATTTTGCAAGGGAAACTAAAAGTTGTAGGTGAGGGGACAGTATTTCAGGCATGGGGGACAGCCACAGAGCAAAGGCAGTGAGATGGAGATCAAGTGTCTTGTTGAAGGAACATAGAGTATGCCAATGTGGTTGGATTGTTACAGGTATGAAAGGGAATGTGGTATAGGAAGACTAGAAAGATGGAGAGAAACCAGGTTATAAAGACCTTTAAATGCCAGATAATTTTATATTTTATCCTGGCGGTAATGGGAGGGCATAGGAGTTGGAAGAGGGGTGACAGATGAGTGGAGGATGGATTGGATTGGGTAGAAACTTGAGGGAGGGAGGCCAGTTAGAAATCTATCACAGACAAGAGGTAGTAGAGGCCTGTACTAGAGAGGTGGCTGTGTGAGTGGAGAGAGGGGACTTTTACAAGAGATGTTGTGAAGGTTGAAACAATAAGATTTGACAACAAACTGGATGTTGGTGAGCTGAATGTGAGTGATGAGGACGATATCCAAGTTGTGAGCCTGGATGACTGGGAGAATGGTGGTACCCTTAACAATAATAGGAAAGTTGGGAAGAAGGGGGTGGGTTCAGGGAGAAAGATAATGAGTTCTATTTTGGACATGTTGAATTTTGAGATGCTTACAAGACATTTGGTTCTAGATGGCCAAAAGGCAGTTAGCAATGTGGGACTGGAACTCAGGAGAGAGACTAGGGATAGGTATTTAGATCTGGGAATCATCTGTATAGAAATGATAATACATGACAGCTGACAGAATCATCATGTGAGACAGTATAGAGAGAGAAGAGGAGGGGAACCAGAACAGAGCCTTGGGGGATATACTCAAAGTCAGTTAAGATCCAACAAAGGAGGCTGAGACGAGCATTCAGGTAGGAGGAGAACCCAGAGAAAACAAATGCCCTGAAAATCTGAGGAGGAACTAGGATTCATGATTTATTAGCATAACCAGGTTCATAGTGAGCTCCTAGGCAATAAATAGTCCGAAGTTACAAACCTGATAAGTTCAAAATATAAAATTAAAGCCTGCTGTGGTTATTTTAAAGTTGTCAGTACTCCCAGGTATTAGGATTGGCTTATAGCTATAGGGTAATCTTTGAAAATCATCCATCTTTTGTACCCAAGTAAACTCATATGAAATCGTTCCAAAAGTTTACAGCTCCTTTCTCTCATTTATATATGACTTGCTACATTCCTTTCATAACACATTCCAAGTCAAACCACTGGTAAAAATTAACAGTCATAATGATAAAACTTGTGAGATTTTACACAGAAAAATAATGGAGATTGGGAATCATTTTAATAGGGTACGGCAGCAGGATTCAGATTTCTAGGTAATATCACCAAATTAATAATTTAAATATTGCATAAATAACCTATTTCACATTTTGATTACATTATAAATATTCCCAGCTCTTGTAAATGGATTCTTGTAAAAGTTTTTCAAGCTCTTGTTTAGATGTTCATAAAAGTATGATGGTGTGGGGCAGCTGGTGGTGCAATGGATAGAGCACCGGTCCTAGAGTCAAGAGGACCTGAGTTCAAATCCGGCCTCAGACACTTGACACGTGGTAGCTATGTGACCCTAGGCAAGTCACCTAACCCCAACTGCCTCACCAAAAAAAAAAAAAATTAAAAAAAAAAGTATGATGGTGCTTACTTTTTTACTGCAAAAGAAAAAACTGTTAGAAGAGTAGTATGAATTTAGGACCAAAGCCAGGTTTTAATAAACTGCTGTGGAATCATCCCATCTTGTGGAGAGGGAAACAAGTATCTTTAGTTTCTCTGTATAAAGGCAAACTGTTCAAATAGGTAAGCTTTGTCCAGTTGTAGATTTTGCAAAATCCATGTTGCCCTTTAGTAACAACCTAAAACTTTGAAAACCAATTTTCTAATTACCATGTTTAGAGGACCACTGAATTTCCATTTACCCATAGGAGAATTTCTTATTTCAGTTTATATTTACAAGCTTGAAAACTCATAAAGGCATTTCTGCTATCACAGGAACTTATAGATTAAGTATCATGAGTTAATAGGATTTCCAGCTTCCCAGAGTGTCTTGTACTATTTACCCACAAAACAAATAAATTCTTATATACCTTTAAATGTTTAGATAATTGTTTTCCAGAAGGAGGAATGCCATGTCCCCCAGGAAGATGCTTCTACTATTTGATTAATATTTTTTTGTGTCAGGGACCTCTTCTGATGAAGTCTGTGTTCCCCTTCTAAGAATAATATCTTTAAACAATAAAACATAAAATACATGGGATCACAAATGAAACCTATATTGAAATGTAGTTATTAAAATATTAAAAATCAAATTCATGGATACCCTTAATTCTATCCCTAGATATCTGGGAGGTGGGAAGTGGGCATCATGTACTGTGGATCACAGATTAAGAACATCTGCTCTAATAGGGAGATATATGATTACAGTATTTGTGAGATTAAGCATAAAATAAATCAAAGTCTCAACAACTGTCAGGTAGTACTATACAGCAGGCTATTTCAGGCTTACAGACATAACTCCTAATATAATAATGTTTGTATAAAATAAGCTTTTAAGAACCAAGAACAAAAGAATGTGATAAGCAAGCAGTTTATCGGTGTAATTCTTAGTAAAATGAAAAGTACCTCAGTTGGATAGCTGCTAGAGTGACAGGCTTAAACTTAAACAGCTTATCATAAATACAGCTCACCCAACCACAGTTTCGCTTTGAGATAAGGCAAAGCAATACAAATTTTTCCACAGGGAGGAGAGACCAACTCAGAAAATGAATGATTTTTATCACACTGAAGTTAAGTAATGTCAGTACATAGTTCAAGGGAACCTCCACAGTCCTCCATCCTTTTTGATAGTGGGCATTCATAGAGTATGAGTGGTGAGGGAGATGATGGAAAATGAGAGGGAAAAGATCGCTTTTAAGAAAAAAACACCAATTTCATATGTTTAACTTCTCTAATTCCCCTTTTTAACAATCTCTGAAGTGCATCCAGAGAAATGATACTATGGGGGCAGCTAGGTGGTGCATTGGATAGAGCACCGGCCCTGAAGTCAGGAGGACCTGAGTTCAAATCCAACCTCTGACCAAACACTTGACACTTACTAGCGGTGTGACCCTGGGCAAATCACTTAACCCCAGTTGCCTAAAAAAAAAAAAATTAAAAAAGAAATGACACTATGGAATTTAGTATATATGACATTGATAGCAAAGTTTAATCTCGTTCCCCCCATAATTTGAAAATTCATAATCAAAGAGTGACGCTTGATATTTTTTCAGAGTCATGAATTAGTCTTTTGTCAATGCAGTAAATCTCAAAAGCTTAAAGACTATCTTTCTTTTTGTATTTTTCTCTCTTTTTGGTTTCTTTTTTTCCTTTCCTGGTTAGACCAGATCAAGGAAGAAAAAAATTGACAAAATTGGGCTCCAGTTCAATCAGATAGTTTTGGGGAAAGTTTCTTTACTAAAAAACTTGCATTTCCTTCAGACTGACTCCAATTTTACTAGGGACTGTTTTCCCCTTTTTGCTGAACAAGATTTGTTTTTAGGTAAAAAGAAAAATAAACTGATGAAAAAATGAAAAATTTGCTGGGATTCACTCAGAGAACTCAAAGTGAATACAATATGTTAAATACCTGTGTGCCAAACACTGTGCTAAGTGATTACAAATATTTTCTCATTTTATCAATCATATATGTATTAAATGCCTACTGTGTGCAAGACCCCGTGCTATGCAGTGGGGATACAAAAAGATACTAGAAAACAGTCCCTGCCCTTAAGGAGATTACAATAACTACAACCCTGGGAGGTGGGGGTTGTAATTATCACAATTTTACAGATGAGAAAACTGAAACAGAAGTTAAACAATTTGCTCAGGGTCACACAGCTAGAAAGTATCTGAGGCAGGATTCAAACTGAGGTCTTCCTTGATGCTCCAGGCCCAACACTATCCACTTCACCATCTAGCTGCTTCACCTTAGTTTGGCCCTTTCTCATGAAATTGTTTAATGGGATTATCTCTGTTATACCATTTCTGTTCAACCAAAAGTGTGTCAGTCCGTGTAAAATTCTGATTTTCCCTTACAAGAGTGGAAACATCCATAGATATGCTGTTCCAGAAAGAATAGGAGGTAAAGAAGGTGATTATCAAAACTGAGATATATGGAGACTTCAGACAATCCACTCCTAGTCTCAATGAACTGCCTCTACCTCAGGTTATACCTTTCCAGCTTTTCCTTGTTAGCAGCCAATCAAAAATGACAGTTGCCTTCAGTGTGCCCGGTGTTGTGCTAGTTGCTGGGGATACTAGACAAAGCGAAAACAGTCCCTGCCTTTAAGGCAGGGGAGACATGTACATATAGAAAAATACAAAAAAAAGGTAAGGCAGTTTGGCAAAAGTGGTAGCAGTTCTTTGGAGGGGGCTTCTCTGGAAAAGCCTGTAGAAGGTAGCGCTTTAGCCTTGGCTTAAAGGGAAGAATTTTTTGCAGTGGAGGAGAGGTGGAAATATATTCCAGACCTGAGGTAAACAACAAGGGCAAAGACACCAAATAGAAGATGGGAGAGTTGTGTGGGAGGGACAGCAAGAAGGCTGTTTTATTTAACTAGTTTGGCTGGACCATAAAGCACAGGGGGGAGGAGGAAATGTGTAATAAAGCTGGAAAGACAGGTTGAGTCCAAGTAGTGAAGGATTTTAAATTCTGGGATTGTTTATATTTAATCCTAGAGACGATACAAAGCCTGGGGAGTTTGAGTAGGGGAATAGCATTTTCAGACTCACATTTTAGGAGAATCATTTTGGTGACTGACTGGAAGGTAGATTGGAGAGAGGAGAAAGACCAACTAGGAAGTTAATGCAGTATAAGTTCAGGCAAAGAAGGCTTGAACTAAGGTGGTAGAGAAAGGGATGGATGCAAGAGAGATTTTGGAATTATGAATTTAAAAAGATTTTGCAAACAGATACATAAATTGAGTGAGAATAAGAAATCAGAGCTGATACCAAGGTGTGTGAAGCTGGATGGGATGACTTGAAGGATAGTGGTGCCTTGGATAGAAATGGGGGGAAGTTCAGAAGAAGACTGAATTTGACAGAGTTGGAGGAAAATGAATTCTGCTTTGGACATGTTGAGTTTGAGCTACCTGAAGGACATCCAGTTTGAATATATCCCTCCCCTGCTCGAACTCCAAGATCAAACAAATACTTTGGCATTTAAAGCTTTTCACAGCCAGAGGGGAAACTAGGCTGTCTCATCTATAAAGCTCTGCAAGAGATGATAATAAACACTTGGACGATGATGAGGTCATCAAATGAAAAGTGACATTTAGAAACTTCCTTATGAGTAATGCACAGGTAAAGGAAACTGAGGATCAGTCAGAAGAGACAACCAAAAGTAAGCAGTGTTATGAAAACCTAGAGAAAAGAAAGTAGCAAGGAGGAGGAGAGGGGGTGGGTAACTCAAATGCTGCGTATAAGTCAAGAAGGATGAGAATTAGTAAAATAACATCAGATTTGACAATTAGATAGATTATTGGTAACTTTGAAAAGAGCAGTTTCAGTGGCGTGCTGAGGTTGGAAGCCATATTGCAGAGGGGTGAAAAGTGAGAAAGTGGGGGCCACCAGTATTTCCACAATTCTACTAACCTTTGATGATTTATCATCTGTATCATACTAAGTAATTCTTTTATCTATAAAACCTAGGTTTACCACTGATCTTAGTGTGTCTAGCTGCCTTGGTTTAAGTGGTCATGTTGCTCAAATCTAAAATAAAAAATCTGATGGGTAATTTTCCTCTGAAAACCTCTTAATAATTTCAAAAGGTTTCTTACTTAAAATTGATGCCCAGGGCCCAGAAAAGAATGGTCCAGGAAGAAGCTGGCCTTCCACTTGGTGTTTCCACCTGAGTTTATATCACCAAAAACTATGCAAGAAGCATATTTTCCCTCTGAAGTGAAGTGGATCAGACATGCTCCCTGGCAGTTGTGGAAGAGCCCAGACTAGCCTGTAGCCTTAAGAATTCCACCTGACACTCCCCTATCTCATTGACAAAAGCAAGTACTTAGATAACACTATAAAAATTAGGTGGTTATTTCTGGTTGAAACACATGTGGAATGTTTAGCATGTTATCCTGAAGATCCTCTGCTGTGCATTTTTTTTTAAACTATTTCCACTCCTAGAACAAAAAGCTTCAATTCTTGCTCAACAACTTTCTCCTCGTCTCTGCCTTTAGATGTATCTTGAGTTGGGTTGAACTTTAAGACCTATTAAGTTTCTACAAACCTGAAAGGCCTCACAACTGAGCTACTTGCTCGCCCCAGGCCATACACATGAAGCCCTGGTCCATTGCAGGGTACTGGCCAAAAAGAATAATGAGATTGAATGCAGTAACTGGAACTAGAAGTCGAGACACCTGGGTTCTCTTCCCAGATTTGTGGACTTCAGCTGAGACATCTGGCCTTCTTTGTCTTACCTCCCCAAGAAGAAGGAGGAGGAGCTATAATTCTCTGGAATGAGCTTTTATCCCATTTTGTGAAGGACTTTCAAGGATGCAAGTGGTCAGCCTGGGTCAGGGAAGTGGGACTTCCACCTACCTCATTACAGGGGTTACCTGCTCCAGTAGTTCATTTAGGTCCCTGTACAGCCTTATGATCTGCATTTGGTAGAGAAAGGAGGGGGCAAAGTTCTCGAGTTAACCTGTTACCTTTTGGTACTGGAAATGCTAACATTTTTTTGCTGGCCTGACGTTTGGGGAACATTAGCAGCCTGTGAATTGACTGCTTGTCTCTTTTCTCTAGGCTTCTATCCACCTCCTGGCCCTCACCCTCCCATGGGCTACTACCCCACAGGTCCTTATCCAGGCCCTGGGGGCCACACAGCCACTGTCCTTGTCCCTTCAGGGGCTGCAACTACAGTGACTGTGCTGCAGGGAGAAATCTTCGAGGGGGCACCTGTGCAGACTGTGTGTCCTCACTGCCAGCAGTCGATCACCACCAAGATCTCCTATGAGATTGGCCTGATGAACTTTGTACTAGGCTTCTTCTGCTGCTTCATGGGGTATGTGAAAAAGCCTGGCCTCGGTAAGACGAGAATCCCACCCACTTGTAGATTCTTCTTTCTGGAGACCTGCATAGCTGCTTTACTATCTACTTTTCAGATTATCCACAACCTCTTTCGAGTACCTCTTAGTACTGGACACCAGTTTTACAGGGCTTTAGGCTGTTGCTCATCATCTCCATCCTCAACACCTTTCCCTGGTCACAGCTTTTGTTCTCGTGAATAACTTTTCTTTCTGCTTCAGGTGTGACCTGGGCTGCTGCTTGATCCCCTGCCTGATTGATGACTTCAAAGATGTGACACACAGCTGTCCTAACTGCAAAGCCTACATCTACACGTACAAGCGCCTGTGCTAACGGAGACCCCCGGGAGCTGGGACCCGGGATTACTATCTCTCCTTTTTGCTTGTCAATCCTATACCCTGTGCTTTGTTTTCCTGCTTGGCAGTAGCTTTTCCCTTTTTCCTCCTTAGGTTGGAAGCAGGGAACTCCTGTCCTCTCTGGTCTGTCCAGCCCAGGGATATTTGTATCTCTTCTGGTTTAGGGTTTGGCAGATTGGAAGTTTAGTGTTAATGGGGTGGGGGGAAGTGACAAGCATGTTATTTTGGCTATTGATATTTTGCTCAGTATATATAATCAGGATTTCAAGAGTGAACTAACTGTCCACTAGCAGAGGTACTCTCCCCATTGGAAGTTTCCAGATCCCACCACTGTAATACTGTATTGGTTATTTCACATTTGCCTCCTTGGGAATCAGAGAAATCCTGCATCGTGGAACAGTAATTTGTTTCCATGGGGCCTCTGGGATAGAAGTTCCTCTTCCTACTACTCTATCTGTATGCCTTCTACAGTGACAATTACCTTCTACTACCAGTCAGTTTGCCCTGACACTATTGCATGTCTGTTCTGATACTTTCCATGCTACAGAATAGCCCAAGGTAGTTCATGACCACAACTAGCCAGACATGGGATGTTGATGTGGATGGTATTGAGGGGTGGAAGGGAGCCCTTGCTTAAGGAACAGAGAAACCAGGGGGCAAAGTGGTCATTAGTAGCCACTGAGAACACACAACGGGAAAAGGTGGGTTCAAAAGGCCTTCGTCCTGTGTTTCTAATTAAACAGAGAAAGCTCTAAGTTCCTAAAAGATAGACTAAAGCGGCTGGGATTGTGCAAATTCTGGTCAGAACTAGATGTATCATGAAGGACAGGATTTCTGTGTAATAGAAAAACAGAATTGAAACCACTGGCATTAGAAACTCTCAGGTATCACAACTTAGGACACACAGAAGCTCTGTAGGACTAAGTGCTGATTAGGAAAGAGTTGGTGAACAATGAGGATCAGACCTCAGAGAGCCCTGCTCAAGTATGACACCATTTTGGAACAAGGCTGGGTGCCAACTTAGAAAAAGTAACAAGCAAAATTGATTGCATCTCCCAACTTAACAGATGCCACTGGCTCATCTGCTTACCTCCCTTTCCAAAAGTCCACCATTGTACCTATGGTACAATGGCTGCTGAGCCCCACCTCTGGGGAGATGAGAGTGAAGTGGCAATGGAAGACTCAGCTTGCTCTTTTTGGACTTTTTCCTTATTGTACCTGAAATCTGACATTTTGACCTTTTTCTGTGTCTCAATTGCACACCTGTGGTGGAAGGGGGATTGGGAAGAGGCCAGAAATACTATTCTAAACCCTACTTTATCCCCACTTCCCAGACATGGAAGTTTATTGACTGGCCACTAGATGGCACGTGCACAACATGCTTTGTGTGAATTGTTATTTGCAGATATTTTACTTCTTTTAAATCATGTTGGGGAACACTATTTTTGCACTAAACCTTTTAATGTCCATTGTGTTTAGAGCTTCAGTTGGAGAAATCATGTTATTTAATGAGGTTTGGGTAGAGAATGAAGAGAAGTGATAATGGGTAATGAGGCTGAGCTGACATCCGATTAAGCCCTGTTATGGAATAAGACTTGGGACCTGTGTCATAAGGATCACTGCTGCTACTGTACCCCTTACCTGGTTTCTGCAATTCAAATGCATGTCATCCTATTTAATGTGAACCTGTTTGTTCTCAAGTCTTAGTTTATCACTTACATTAAATTGGCCCATCTGCCCACCTTTCCCTGTCCCTTGGGCTTCCTTTGCCCTATGTATTTTTATTTTGCATGGGAGGAGCATTGGGATCTGAAATACCCAAAACCTGTTTGGTCCTACTGAAGTCTTCAACCATCAGCCACAGCAGGAGATTTGGAGTTCTAGATAACAGCCTTAAGAAGTAGCTTGGCCCAAAGGATAGATAGTTGGTCTCAGAAACAGGTAGTTCCGATTTCTACCTTTGACTCATGATGGTTACGTGACATGGCAAATTCCTTAATTTCTCAGTGCTGTACCTTTCCTCACAGTTTTAGCCCAGAGACAAAGCTCTGACAAAGCCCTTTCCCTATGGGCTTTTTTCCTCCTCTAATAAATGAGTAACCTCAGAAACTGGTAGGGATATTACTGGCAGTATTAGAAAAGGCAGGAACTTAAGTGAGACCTTCGTTTTGAGAGTGTTCCCCACCCTCACCATTCAGAGGTTCTGAAGGTGACACCACAGAGGAAGCTGCACGAAAAGGACCTGTTTGGGTTGGCAGAGGAAGTTCTGCACAAGGAACTCCTGGTGAAATCACAGGTTGAGCCCATCCCAAGTTGAAAGCAGTATGATTCTGGCTGCTAATTAAATTTCATATGCCTGTGGAAGAGGGATAGATAATGAATGGAAGTAAGTATTACATCTACAGTCTTCTCAGGGGATAGAGAAACTGAGTAAGGGAAGTGGTAACAGAAGGGCAACCTCTACACTGTCAGCTGCTTTTTCTCCTTATTCTGTGCTAAGTTTAGAGAGCCAGTTTTGCAGTCAGGGGGACCTGAGTTCAAGTCCCACCTCTGACATATTGGCTGTGTGACCTTGGACAACTCACGGAACATATCTCAGTGCCCCAGGGCACTCAGGCTGTAACTTGTAGAACAGTTGCAGATCTGCATTGATAGTACTGCTGATCAGTACTTTTTGGGCCAACCTGAGTTGGCATAAGCTAGTGTGATATAGTGGTGCTTGACTCAGAAATGGGGGGGCCACTAAACTGTACATAAGGATCCCTGCAGGCTGCTTATCTACTTAGAAGACCACAAGATAACTCTCATGTTTTATAGTGTTTTGTTAAATACTTCCCCATTTACATTTTAATCTGGTTCAGCCACACTTGGGAGTGTGGCCTGTTAGTATGTGATGTAGCAGGAAAGCTCGACTTGAAATAGACCACCCGAGTTTAGATCTTGTCACTTGCTACATGACCTCAGTTGAGTAACTTCCTCTCTTTGAGATATAAAATTAGGAGGTTGGGTTAGATAATCTCAAAATCTTTCAGTTCCAATGTTCTGTGACCTAGACTGCTGTACAAATGTGAAATCTAAAACAGAAGAGGGACCCACTACCTAACTCCAAGGCTCAGGTCAAGAATCCCATTTGCCCAATATACCTATCTAGGGGTAGTGCTAGATCACTTCACCCCCCACCCCTAAATTCTCCTGCCCAAGTAGCTATTTGGAGGCGTCAGTACTTAAGTGTTTTATTTGTTTTTTACATTATGAAAGAAGAGGCAGAAGGTTTCAAGTATAAACTTTATTGGATGCTTTAGCACTTACATGGGTTACATGAGAAGCCAACTTTGCTTCTGTTGTTCTGTCCAGGAGGGACAGAAGAATTGGTCTGCTGAAGGAAGTAGCCAAAATGAAAACTCTTCCTCAGAGTCTAGGATAGAAACCTGGTTCTCAGGCCCAGAAACACAGGCTATTTTCCTCCCAGGGCTATCTGTTCCCCTGCCTTTGGTGTGGTGGACACGGTATAGCAGCTTTATTCTTTTTCTCTCTTCCTTCCTTCCACCCCAACAAGTTACCATTGTTCTGAGTGAAGCATCTCATCGACTGAGTGCTCAACACAGACCTGAGTGATGAGAGACGAGAGGAAGGAAGAAGAGAGCCCTAAATTCATGGTGGAGCCCTGAGGGGAGGAGTTGACTCCACAAGGCTGAGGGAAATTGCTCCACTGCATAGAGGGTTTTGGATCTAAGCTGTGCTTCCTGTATCACTAAGTTCTGGGTTTGAGTTGTCCTCTGGGCTTATCTTGCTGGGAAGATCCATGACCCTACCCTTAGTATCTGGGTTACAAAATCATATTGCAGAGAGCAGTCTGTTGGGCATTGACTTTAGTGTCTGGTTTTATTGGTTGCTTGTTTTCTCAAACCCAGCTTTAAAAAAAAAAAAAAGTCACCTGAGGTGGTGGTTTAGTCAGTGGGGTTAGGGTAGGGATGGGAGATTGACTGGGATCATCCCTGGCGAGTCCGAGGGTCAGAGGCTCCTCCTTCACATGAAGTACCAGGCCATCAGTCCAGAAGCCAGGGCCACAACAGCAGCAAGGACGAGTTGAAGGTTGGGCTGCCTCAATAAAGCCGTGATGTTTTTGAAGGGGCAAGCACTACCCTCATGGGCACCTGCAGGGACAATGCCAACAGGAGACACCGTGGGGTTAGACAGCCAAGGTGACCAGCCCTATCTGGAGGAGTCGGAGAAGGGTAAGACCCACCTTTACCTTGTTGACCAGCATAGTAGGGGCACTTGCGCACATCTCCTTTCCCATCATGTACTAGAAGCTCTCCATCCTGGGGTTCTGTGGCCAGCAAAGAGCCAGCCTTGTCCAGTTCATTGAAAATCTGGAGGAGTAGAGTATCAACTGAGCCCTCACCTGGCAGATTTCCCTTGTATTCAGGGGTTGGGGTGATAGGTACCATGAGAAAATGAGAAGCAACTTCCTATTGAATGTTTCAGGGTAACTCCCTATGACCTGCTGCTGTAGATGAATCAGTTTATAGTCTTTAATGCCCTCCCTGTGGGGTGGAAACTAACCCCAGAGCTGCTGTGGCATAGTCCTCTGATTCTCTCACTGATGGAAATACCCCAGGGGGACCAATCACTGGGTTCTACCATACATAGCCTGATTAATTCACTTCTACAACCCAATCCAGGGAAATGTAGTTCCAGTATTCTTGAGGGCAGATTAAGAACTGAGTAGTTTAAAAGAGTGGCCCAGGGTTTAGAGAGCCAGCTTTGGAGTCAGGGGGACCTGGGTTCAAGTCCCATCTCTGACCTACTGGCTGTGTGACCTTGGACAACTCATGGAACATATCTCAGTGCCCCAGGGCACTCAGAATGTAACTTTCACAACAGTTGCAGATCTGCATTGATAGGAGTTTTCTCACCAAGAGAGTCCTCTATACCAATAAAACCACAAGTTAGGACCAAACAAAAAGTTTAAATGGATTACTGGGCATTTCCTGAGCACCCTCACGCTGCTTTTTCCAGGTGTGTCTTGCTATGGGGAAGTGAAGCTTGTCCACAGGCCTGTACTAAGTGAGCTGCAGTCTACAGAAAGACCATGCTGAGGATTTGAGAGTCCCCTGGAAGAGGCCCAAAGATTTATTCATTACCTACTATGTCCACGACCCCATGCCTAGATGGAATCTGTTTCTCAGGCCCATCCAAGAGTGAATGCAAAGTCCCCAGGATAAAGAAACCTGGTATCTCAAGAGTTTAAAGTGGAACCTTCCCAAACTACTCCTGATGGCCTTTACTGGGCTATTATATTCCCACCTGGAGCATATCATTCTAGAGCTCAGTATGACTGGTCCTATTGATACTTTTGAGGCTGCTTGAGGGGGCAACATTATTCTCCTAAATCATTCTCTCCCTAAATCTAAGTAGGATGCTTCTAATACCCTTCTCTGAAAGGTAAAATAGCAACAAGACAAAGCTTGCTTCAAGTTGGCCTCACATCTGAAGCCTACAAAAAGAAATTTCTTATCCTGCACCTAAGTAAATGAAAACCACAGCATTTTCTGAAATACTTTTAAACTGGAAACAAAAGGCTATGACCAGCATAGTCTTTAGTAAAACATCTGCCAGGTTTAGATCTTCAAGTTAAAAGTGTGGTGGCTAACTCCATTTGTTACCTTTGGTCAGACCGCTGATTCCACATTCACCCTATTCTAATATACCACCTCTATTCCCCTATACCACTCACCCACACATTTGCCCTAAAGATAGTTAAGGCTCAACCCCTCTCCTGCCCAACAGTTCCCTTTCCTACTTGGAAATCTAGCCAATCCCACCTGTCCCCATTATGTCTCCACTGGTACCTGCATGTTGTACTCGAAGGCCCTGT
The DNA here is from genome assembly GCF_900497805.2 of Vombatus ursinus. Lineage (NCBI taxonomy): Eukaryota > Metazoa > Chordata > Mammalia > Diprotodontia > Vombatidae > Vombatus > Vombatus ursinus. Next base: position 59,621,610 of record NW_020954610.1, read on the forward strand.
TAGCCTCCTCCACAATTTTCTCCTTGGTCTTCAGATCCAGCTCCAGGGCATTCATCCTGGCCCGATAAAACTGCTTGAACTGCTGGGCATTGTCTACATTCTCAAACACATAGAACTGGGTCCCTTCTCCAGTGGTTGGCAGCTTCAGTACCCGCTGAGCCACCTTCTTCAGTACCTGGCCCCCAGAAAGGTCCCCCATGTACCGTGTGTAAGCATGGGCCACTAGGAGCTCCGGCTCGTGCTGCCCCACGTAATGGATCCGGTCTACATAGTACTGGGTGGCCTCTGAGCACTTCACTTTCTCCCTCCACTCCTCACCAAAGAAATACTCCATGTCCTTGGTCAGCGCCTCCTTGCGGTGTAGCTCCGTGGGGAAATACAAGGGAGTAAAGGCTGGGTGGTCCTTGTTTCGGTCCATCTCCTCTTCTAGGGCCGAGTATGTGAAATAAAGTGCAGTGGTAGCTAGCTGTCAAGGATAGGGTAAGGGAGAAGTGAAAGAAAGGTGTGAATGTGAGTATTAAAGAGTCAGGAGCTCCAGGCTATCATTTAGCTCACTAGCAATTTTTATCAAGGATGATTGCTGATAGCTATTTAACATCAGAAAGAAAATTCTTTAGAGGCACAACCCTAAAGAGATCTTCATACATAAAACAAGCTGTCAGATCTGAGCTCTCTGGCTTAGACTTGTGACCACCTCCATTCCCATATCTCTTTTGGTTAGACAACAGACACTCAGGGAAACTGACAAAATTCTTGTTGGCTATTTCTACAGAACCTCTGTTGGATGGTTGGCCTTTAAAATGACCTGCCTGCTAGGGCAATGCCAACCTCTGAGGAAGTCAAGAGTTAAGGCAGTTAGAGGACCCTGAAATTGACCCCATCCCCTCTCCCTATGCCTTTAGCAGATCCTCTGGTGACCAGGTCTCCAATGAGCCACTGTGCTTTAAAAATAGAAAAAGAAGAGGTAAACAAGCATGTGTGTAAATCACTTTACACAACAGTGTTCCCAGACCACCATATTGTGCAAATCAAATTTTTATAAATGACATCATTTGAAATATGCTTAGGAAGCTTATTTTTGACTTTTGATTATATACAACCACAGTTGCCTCAACCTTCTTTGGAAGCTTCTGGAGAAGCCTCCTAGAGAGATTCAGTCTTCCATCCCCACATTGGTATGAAGCATACAGTAGTGGGTAGGTACAAAGCTTTTTCACTACCATCCTTTTCCACCCTACCCAGCCCTACCCATCCTCTAATACTCTTAAAGCTCTTAGATCATCAGGAACCACCATGGAGGGTACAAACCTTAAAGAGATCCTTCTTGATATGGCCTTTCAAGAAATCTTTGACAAACTGGGTATTCTCTGCACGGTCATGAGACTCCTTAGTCCCTTCCTTCAGAAGCTCGGAAAGGTCCATTTTTCTGTGGAGAGAGAGCCAGAAGTAGGATTTGTTGAGCCTGCTGGAAGGTAAGCCTTATCTCAGCTCAAGGTCCTCTGTTCAGAACTTTTTGCAAGATGCTTTAAGGGGACTTATTACCAAACTCAGGCATTCAGCAAAGATTCTGCACTGTGTATATGCTGGGGTAAGACTGGTATATCCTAACCCTAATATACATAACAAGAGTCCAAATCCCAGCAAGTCAGTTCACTGAGAGACAAAAAGCTGGGACTGGCTCACCAGACCTAGGCTGAACATCTGGCTAGGCACAAAAGCTGGGAGTTCTCACCACAGGGCAGCTGCCTAGTAAAGTTAAGACGGCAGAAGAATTACTAGAGTCTGGGGAAAGATAAAGTGACTCCAAATTAGAATTACATATTTCTGGATGAAAACCATGCCCTTCTTCTAGGTCTGATGAAAAGCCAAGGACAACTCAGTGAAATTGAGAGCTCTCAGCAAATCCCTAGACTATACAAGCAGCTTTCTGAAACCCGGTTCCTTAGAGAACCTATTATGAGACAGAGTGATTTTCAGGCCATGCTGTAGAACAGAAGAGACAAAGATCTGGCTACCGTGGTACAGAGGTGATGACAAGTGACCCACTCATGCCAGCCCCTCCCCTTCTGAGTGTGAGGTGAAAGATTCTGCTACTACATTTACCTAAGCATCAGAAGAAATGTATTCTCTGGTATGAATCTGTCTCACAGTCACTATGTCCTCAAGGGAGCAAAGCTCTGAGATAATAAGTCTCCCCTGAATCCTGCCACAGGGACAACCTTCAGTGACGGAGGCCTCATGATGCAAACACACTAGCACTTCTTGCCTATTATGCAAACAGACAAGGGCAAGTCTCCAGCTGTGTTTACTAAAGCCTCAGGAAAAATACATGTAAAGGAGGTGACTGGTGACAGTGTCTCTGGGATTAGACCACTTTAAAAAATCCTACAAGAGATAAAACAAGAGAAGGCAAATTTGCAAATGTGGAACAAGATTGGGTAATCACCTGGCAATCCAGTCAGTACACAAAAGCTAAAAGGAGAAAAAATATGGTTGAGAGAAAAAATAGGTATGCACCTGCTAACAAGGGGACAAATGGAGCCCAAGAAAACTCCAGGAGTCATCCTAGGCCACCTCATATGCCTATCCCCTAGCTAGTGCATAGAAATAGCTAGCTCTTCATCACCCCAAATGGTTAAGTGTCTGTTTTTAATAGGGGTCACTTGGAGCCCTAAAATGAGAACTCTGCAGATAGGCCAGGGCACTGCCTTGGCTCCCAATCCTCTAAAAGTCTCAGCACCATCTTCAAACTTAAGGTCCTTCAGACACAAGCACTTGGTACTGTGCAAAAACTACATATCAATCTTGGAGGAGGGCAAGAGGACTTGTGATGCCTACAGATATCAAGTGGGATAGAAGCATCAAGAAGAGGACAAAGTTAAATGCATTTTCTCCTATTACTCTTTCTTATATAAAATCACTGGGTTAAAAAATGAAAAAATAAAGTTATGAAAAGCTGTTGTGAAATGTCTCACAACTACTGCTGTTACCTACTTCTTATTGTCCTAAGGGGAGAATCAAATAAGCAATGTGAAAACATTTTAGAAAATGGAAAAGTTCTGAATAAAAACATCAGAGTTTTAATTGCACTGCAATTCTTTTATGCTGTGGATCCTATACTGTTACTGTAAAGTGAAGTTGACAGTGTAACACAAGGTTTGTCCATATCAAAATAAAACCCTAAAAAAGGAAAAAACCTGAATCTGGTGAGGGAAAGTAGAAAGTTATTATCTTGGTGTAATTAAATCACTCACTTTGCATGATTTTCCCATTCAGGTCCTCTATAGCTTTTTTTTTCAGATTCATCCACTCCATCTGACGGTGTCTCCAATTCAGATAACATTTTGGCTTAGGGCAGGTCTTCAAGCTCTTTCACCCCTCTGGTCCTGCAGAGAAACAATCAGGGAAAGCTAGTGAGGTTTTCTGGAATGTTTTCTTGAAGAGTATCACACTCTCTTCTGGATTACCCATGATTCTAAGGGGAAGAAATAGACCAAATATCCCAGAAACATTTTCTGATACAATTCCGAACTTGGCAAGCTAACATCCTAATTTCACTTTAAGAAATCCAATCTCCAAAAGAGGTGATCTGGATCTTTGTATAAAACAAAATAACAAAGACAGCATCTAATTCCAATAACCTCTGATTGTAAATCAAGCTACTCTGAATAGCTTTATTTGGGAATGCCAACATTAGCCCAGTCTGTCAATATCCAGTATACAGTCATCACAACACCTGTGTTCCTTTGTCTACTGAAGGTGTGATTTTAAGGAAAGAACGAAGTTTAAAAATGGTGTTTCCAGAGCTACTGAGTCCCATGGATGCACATCCTTTTACACATAGTTGGCCTCAGGCCTTCCCCAGAAAACAGGAGTACAACCAAATTGCTGCAAAAATCCCACTTCTGAGTTTGGACTGAGATTATCCAGGAGCAAAAGGCTTAGAATTGACTTTACTGGTCCCAACAAGTAATTATAAAATCTGATGTGCTTGGAAGGAATCTGATGGAAATTGTTAATTTTGCCATTTGGGCTTCAGCTAGGTTCTGTTTGCTGGGAAACTGGTGACTCAAGATAAGAAGTTGGGTTTATAAACCAGATCCCTGTGCTGGAGCTTCTTTATCAGAAAGTAAGCTGGGAAGTAGAGTATTTGGGAAGTATTGCTGGGGAATAAGAAAATAGTTAAGTTGACTTTATGGGAATTTGTAATATCATATGAAGTATACTTTCAGAAAAGTACAAAAGGCCCCAGCTGCCTAACAGTTCTATTGGCTTGCTTGGATTAGATCTCAGCTTATTTTTTTGATTCACAAGTTCATAAGATTGCTAATAATTTCTACAAGAGAACTGCAATACAGGAGTTAGATTGGATTTGGTCACAGTGCTTTTCATTAGATAATTAAAAAATTTTTTTATTTTTTTCTCTTTATTTTTCCTCAATTACATATAAAAATTTTTAACAATTTTTTTTTAAATTCTGAGTTCCCTCACTCTCCTTGATAAGGCAAGCAATTTGATATATATTATACATGTGAAGGCATGAAAAACATTTCCATATTAGCCTTGATGCAAAAGAAAACACAGACCAAAAAAAGAAAGTGTAAAAACTATGCTTCCATCTGCATTCACATGCCATCAGTTCCTTCTCTGGAGGTGGGTAGCATTTTTCATCATACGTCCTTTGGAATTCTTTTGCATCATTGTATTGTTTAGAATAGCTCAATCATTCACAGTTGATCATCATACAAGGTCTTGTGCCACACTTCATTTGTCTTCCAATTCCTCCAAAGCTCTCATTTCCATTTTTTTTCCTTCAAGATCTCAAATCTAATTTATAAAAAACATTTAAAAAATCTTTTTGTGACTCTTGTTTCATCCCGTCCAAGGATTCTAGTTGAGCTTGTGCTCAACCTGTGATTTCCTCTGAGGATTGCCTTTTAGATGCTTTAGTTCTTTTATTTTTTAATTTTTTTTGCTTGGGCAATGGGTCACACAGCTAGTAAGTGTTACGTGCCAGATTTGAACTCAGGTCCTCCTGAATCCAGGGCCAGCCACTGTGCCACCTAGCTGCCCCCTAGATGCTTTAGAATAATGTTTTTCTTCTGTGTTTGTCTTGAACATCTTAGCCACCATAATAGCTCTTTATGGTGGAATTCTTTTTTTTTTGTTTGTTCATTCTTCCAGCCTACTTCCTGACTTTGGACTTGATGTCAGGGCTAGGCTCTGCCACACTTCTGGAGGGAAAGTAAGGGAAGGTCTTGGCTGATCCTGTTGCTGCTTTCTTAAGAATATTGAGTATTTTATTCCTGGATATCAGGAACAGGGTGGACACCTGTAAGTTTTCAGTGGATCCAGGATGAAGTCTGACTGTTCTCTCCCAGGTCTGACCCTCTGCAAGTTCCTGACCTGGGTTTTAATGTGAGCAACAGCAGAGTTATGCTGAACTCTGCCCCTATCAGGCAACCAGGAAGTTCTGGTGGTTCAGTGACAGAACTTCAGGCTCCCTTTTGGTCTGGGATGTCTGTTCTTTTTACTCCTCTGAAGGCTGGGCTAGATGCTGGAACTGAGAACCCCAGTGTGTTCCTGGTGTCTAAGCCACACAAACTGGTGCTTGCTTCTGAACTTTTTCCTTTCTCAGTACACCATTCAGGGTCTCCCAGCGGGAAAACACTACCCCCAGTACAGGACCTCTTCCAGTCTGCCCTAGATCTATGACCTGGAACTGAGTAGTAGGTAACAAAGCTGCCAGTTAGCATCTGTCCCTGTTGCAATGTTCTGGTATGGCTCTAAGACCTCCTCTTGTTCTGGTTCACAGTCCTTCCCTGGGCACTGGAGTGCTCAGTGCACAGCATGCTCCTGGCCCAACTATCCATCCCCAGTGTTCATAGATCTGTCCCCTACACCATCCTGGACTGGACAAAGGATTCACTGTGATTTTGGGGGGATTTCTCCATCAGTATTTGATCTAGTGCATTTTCTACTTCTGTTTGGAGTTCTCTGGACAAGAGCTTGGCTGCACTTTTTTCTGCTACTCTGCCATCTTGGCTCAACTTCTGTAGTATTAATTTTTTATTTATTAATCTGTTCATTCCTACCTTGACATCTTTGCTCTTCCTCATCACTTTACCTAACGTGATCTCTATTATCCATTCTACCCACTCAGATTTACTCATCCTTCAAAGCCCAGCCTTCCATGAAGTCTTCCTTTACTGCTGCAGGCCCCAAAGATTTCTCCCTCCCTCTATTCAGCATTTAATTATGTATTATCTCATTGTGCCCATAGTGCAGGGCAAGGAACATTTCTTATATTTTTCTCTATCCTACTTTACCTAGTACAGTGCTAAGCATACAACAGGTACTAAATACATAAATGTTATAGTTGATTTGAGGGAGGTTCAATTCAACTCAGCAAACATCTATAAAGCACCTTTGTGCTAGTCAATGTGCCAAGTCCTGAGGGATACAGAGATCTAAGAGTAAATAATTCTTACTTCCTTGAAACTTAAAATTATATGGGGGATAGTTAAGGGCCAAATGAAACATACACTTACCTACCCCAGAATGGTTTCTTTTTGTGTGTGTGTGTTTGTATCCCCAACAGCTAGTCTTGTGTTTTACACCTAGCAGGCACTTAATAAATGCTTACTGAACTGAAATGAACAGTGATGACTTTGTCCTTGAAAAGTATTTTCCCTTTTTAGGTCCAGTGACCCTGTTTTCATCATCAGTTCAACTCCACTCACCCACCTCCTTAGATAAAAAGCTTGTGGCACTGCCCTAACAAAAAACTTGCTCATTTTCCTTCCTTTTTTCCTACACTGATAAAGTCTTGGATTCAGTAGTTCAGGGTACACAACTGATTAACTTCATCCTCATCCTAAACATAACCAAGCTCTTGAGTGGGCAGAGAGCACAAACTACTTATGAAGTAACAATGTATCTGACATAGGAAGACTGGCTTCCTAAATAAACCTATACAGAGCTTCTTGAATTGGAATCAAAGTCTATTGGAGTTGGATGCCCTATCTTGTGTTGTGTTGTGTTTTAAACAACAAAGATCCAGGTTGCCTCTTTTCTGTGGAATGGATTGTCCTGAAATAGCATTTGGATGTTAGCCTGCCAGGGTCAGAATATTGGCATAAGTCAAATCTGATATTATTTATCAGAGTGTTACTTGCGCTTCAATTTCCTTATTTGCTAATATTTTAAAAGGCTCTCATATCTTTCAAGCAATCTTGTATAATTTTGACATATACATGAGAAACAACATTTCATTTAGGAAATGAAATGCAATTGTTGTTTGAAATTCAAAGCACTACCTTAAAATATATTATTCCTTTTATGCACTTTACACTTCCAGACACACCACATCACCTTTCATTCCTTGATTTCATATTGCCTTTCTCCAATTTTCTGGTCTTTGTGCACACTTTCATCTCTACTTCCCAGATTCCCCACCTTTCTTCAAATCTCATCTAAAGTCTCACCTTCTGAAAGAAGCATATCCCAGTCTTCCTTGTTCTTAGTGCCTTCCCTCTGAAATTAACCAATTTAATGTGGATATATATTGTTTGTATATAGTGACTAAAGTTCCTTGAGAGTGGACTGTTTGAGCTTAAGAGCAGTTTTTGTATCCTTAGCACAGTGCCTGGTAAATAAGCATTTAATAAAATGTTTGCTTGTTAATTTGACTATCTCTTTATGCTTAAAAGTCTCAAAAAAAAATTTTTAAAAATGTCTCATCCCATACATTTTCACCTACTGAAATTCTTTATGACCTAGTATAGTTACTACCTCGTCCATGAACTTTTTTGTTATCCTATCAAGTTATGAATGATCATTACCATTTTGTAGTTATTTGTGAATGTCCTATCCCAATACTACTAGATTATAAGCTTTTCAAGGACATTTGATCATATTGCATCTTACACAGTACCTACCACAGTACAAAGTACAATGTAACTGCTAAATGTAAAGTGACTTTCTAGTTGAAAAAGAATACAAAATGACTGTAATCAATCTATAAAGATTGGGTAAAATTACATATATATTAATTAGAAGAAATTATTAGCAACAAAAGCAATGTTTCTGATAAGAGAAAGATAATTATGCACAAGATCCACTGTGTCTAGAGTAGAAGATTAGGGGAAAATATCTGCATTAATTACAATACATCATAAGAAGAGGCAGCATGGAGCATGTGGTAGATGGAAAGTCAACTAACTAGGCAGTCAAGAAAACCTGAGTTCACTTCTGATCTATCATACAGTGTGACCTTGGGTACTCTTTTGGTAACCCAGGCAACACTGATACTCTAAACTGTAAAACAGGTGCCAGAGTTCCCTAGATCAGTGAAATGACTAGTCCAGTCCCAAATAAACATAATACAACAAAGGTTCAGTATCTCCCAACTCTGTGCCTTCCACACAGTCTGTTTCTCATGCCTATGATGTTCCATCCTCTTGGAACTTCTTGCTCCCTTCAAGATGACAGTATTAAGCGCTGCCTTCTTAAATAGTCCTTTGCTCTTTTCCCTAATTCTTAGGCCACTGCTGTATATATCTCCCCAGTCTGAACAGAAACTCTTTCATGGCAGGCACCATCTCACTTTTGCATTTATTTTCTAAGTATTAGCACAGTGCCTGGTATGTAGTAAGGACTTAATAAATGTCTGATGACTGATCTAGAATTCTTAAGAAACTGATACATATCTCTGAAAGCATGTGTAAAAATATTAAAGGGTAAAAAAGACAAAAGACATACTCTACAATGCAACAATAATCAAAGGGCATGAGGAGACAATGTTTTTGGATGAAATATCAATAGCCATATGAAAAGATGCTCCAATTCCCTAATCAGAGAAATTAAAATCTAGATAATGTTAAGAAACTATTTTATATAGCTAAGAAAACAGGTAAAAGTAAAAAAGGCAGGGCATCAATTTCAATGCTGGTGGGGCTTCAGAGAAATGAGTAGGCTGGTGGGGCTTCAGAGAAATGAGTAGTCTGGTGAAAATATTTTAGAAAGCAACGAATTCACAAAATTATATCTTTTGACTCAAAGATTTCATTGCTCAGACTTTATCCTAAAGGTATCATGAAGAGGATACAGGTATAAAAATATTCATAGCATTATTTTTATTAGCAAAAGACTGGAAATAACCTACATGTCCAATGACTGAATCATGATATAGTAATATAACTGAATATTAAAACTTTTGATAAATATGAACAGGAGGAAATATGGAAAGCCTTAGTGTCTTAACCTGACTGAGGCTTCCATTTCTTCATCTGTAAAGTGAAGGCCTCTGAAGTTCTTTCCACCTCTAGACTTTGATCCTATTACCCTATGTTCAGGGAAAGCTTCATGGGCCCTGAAGGAAGGGAAGCATTTTCACTAAGGAAGATGAGGGAGAAGATCCCATTCCAGACACAGGGCATGCTAAGTGCTGGTGAAACAAAAAGAGGCAAATGACAGACCCTGTCCACAAGGAGCTTATAATCTAACGGGAAAGAAAACATGCAAATAAATATATAAAAAGCAAGCAATATACAGGAAAAGTAGGAAATAATTAAAAGAGAGAAAAGCACACATAGTTCTTCTACATGCGCAATGGTTGAGAAATAACAGTATCTAAGTATGTAAAGTCTAATGTGTGTAATAGGGAGTAAGTTTAAAACAAGGCTGGAAAGATACCATGTAGAAAAACTGCAGAAGGCTTTCAATACCAGACTAAAGAGCTCACATTTAGAAGACTGGGGAGTGGCATGGTAGGAACAGTATACCCATAAGATTGCTTGGGTGAGGAAAACTGCTTGGGGCAGGGAAAGACTAGAGACAAGATGAACAATTTGACTGTGGAAGTCTATCAGGGGGAGATGATACGGCCTTAATTAATTGGTATAGTAGGTAAGAGGTGATGAGGTTCTGGTCTTGGATGGTAGCAACAGGAGTGAAAAGGTTTAAGAGATATTGTGGAAGCAAAATCAGGATTTAGCAACTGACTGTTGGGGGCAAGACAGACTATTCCTGAAGAGTCCGAGTGAAGGATAGCATGATGATAGGAAAATGAGAAAGGACAGATTTGTGGAGGTAAGCTTATGAGTTGAGTTTTGCAGCATACTGAATTTGATGTGCCAGGACATCCAGGCAGATGTCCAGGAGGCAGTTGGGGAAAAAAAAGAAAATGAAGGAACACAGGAACACACACACACACACACACACACACACACAGCATTTAGAAATTCAGGATGGAGATACAGATTTGGGAATGATCTGAGTAAGTATTTTGTTGCCTTGTTCAAATGCTGACTCCTCCATTTCCAAATCACCAAGAAGTATATGTTGTTTAACAGAGAAACACATGGCATATATCTTAGTTCAGGTGGGAAAAAATAGGTGCCCATGATGGTCTTTCTCGCCACCCTTATCAACCTCTTCCTTGCCTTCTCACAGCACATCCCACATGACTGTCTTCCTAAATGTTAAGTGGCTGGGAAATGTCAGAGGAACTATGTGTGCTTTTCTCTCTTTTAATTATTTCTTACTTTTCCTGTATATTGCTTGCTTTTTATATATTTATTTGCATGTTTTCTTTCCCGTTAGATTATAAGCTCCTTGTGGACAGGGTCTGTCATTTGCCTCTTTTTGTTTCACCAGCACTTAGCATAGTGCCTGGCACATAACAGGTAGTCAATAAATGTTTACTAATTGATTGAGAGCAGGCCTTGAAGTTTTGAACCTTCGCTTGGATTCTGACACATAATGGCTGTGTGACCTTAAACAAGTCACTTGTTAACCTCTTTTATTGTTCTGGAAAGTCTCTATGGCTAAAAATTGAAAAGTGGTGACCTGCATTAGTAGTAGTGGTTTCCTCACTTGGGGGTTCCCCTTTAGCAATGAAACTACTGGTCCAGTCCCTATCCCCTAAAGGTAAAGTGGCTAGGAAATGTCAGTAATTTAAGAGAAAAGATTTGAAACCCAATGGCAAAACAGAGAAGTTGGAGAATACCATTATCAGAAGACAATTTCCAAAACTCGGGAGAAAATTATCTCATTCCCTGAGTATATCAATAAGCCTCATACTTGACTTATCATCTTTTGCAGATGACACCTATGACCCTCTTGCCAGTTAGGCCACCTTCCTCAACTAGAGTACAGAGTAAAAACCTCAAGTCACATAGAATATAATTGAACAAGACCTAAGATCAAGACTTGCCTTCACAGAGTTGAACCAGACCTGTGTGTGGAGACCTCTAATAGGGAATCACATGTGGGTTTTCTTAATAACAGAACTTTAGAGCTGGAAGAGATCATACTCTTCTTCCACCACCTTTTATGATAAGGAAACTGAGGTCCAGAGAGCACTAGTCTCACTCATAGGTTTATTATCTGAAATGTATGAGACAGGACTTCTCAAGCTTCACAGTGCTTAGCACAGCGCAAACACTTAAAAATGTTTTTTTCATTCATTTACAACGGCTCCAGCATGGGAGCAGACTTTTATCATGGATTATCTTTAGACCTTTAAACTGCTGTACCAAACATTTAAATAATTCCAACAACATGATCTTTGTATCCTATGACTCATTTTAAATATTACCTATATTGGTCTGAATATAAGCAGCCACTCTATACATAGGCTATAACCTTTAAAATGATAGCTTTTTTTGAAAGGGGAAAAGTATATGTGTGCTCTGAAAAGTAACACCAGTTACAGTTTTCATTTAAGTCCTAGTTGGAAGGAAAAGTATAGCTTTCATTTGAATTAATTCTTTCAAAGGCCCGTGATTTAACTGGCGTGAGTGCCCTTCTCACTGAGGCAGCATGGAGCAGTGGAAAGAGGGTGGATTTGGAGTCAGAACACTAGGGTCCAAGCCTGTGTGATTTGAAGCAAATTATTTAAGCTCTTTTCAAGTCTCATTTTCCTTGCGTGTAAAATGAAGAGGTTAGAATACATGACTTGGAAGGTAGGTCCCTTCCAGCTCTAAGTCTCTGACCTGAAGGCCCTACTGCTGCACTGGGGGCCCATACAGGCAGTAAGTGCTGGCAGCGGCAGCAAGCCCTGAACTAGAACCTGGGCCACCTACCTTCGAACAGCCTTCCCTCAGCTCCTAAATGTTTCAAAGCACAAGCATCTTAACTTCTCTGTAACTGTGACAGAAAGCAATCTTATTCAGAAGATTTTTCATTCTCATTTTAATTTAGTGAACTTTGTTTCTGATTTTTGTTATCAAGATGACAGAAAATAATTTCCAAGGAAAGGAATCATGGGGCACTGCAAGGTCAGCTCAACAACTGTGACACCAAGCAGCACAAACCAACTGAGGCAAACTTATGAATCCTGTGTTCCTGTGTTCCCTCATCCTATGCTACTTCTGTTCATGTCCTACGAATCCTCACAAGGGATGCTGGTGGCCTTCCTCTGGATCCCCTGCTATTGCACGACTAAGTGTAATTCAAGGGTTGTCTCTCAGTATGAGACTATACCATCTCTTTCTGTGTCACACACCTCTCTTATGACATCCTTTACATGGCAACAAAAGTTGAACAGAACGAGAACACAGGATGTAAGAGGAAAGCAGAAAGCATATACAATCAAATAGTAAACCGCTCTAGAAAAACTGGCTTTTCCTGTAAAAATTCACAAACTGGCTTACACTCAGAAAGCACAAAACTCAGGGCAGCTAGGTGGCGTAGTGGATAGAGCTCCGGCCTTGGAGTCAGGACAAAATCCGGCCTCAGACATTTGACACTTACTACCTGTGTGACCCTGGGTAAGTCACTTAACCCCAATTGCCTCACCAAAAAGGGGGAAAAAAAAAGCACAAAACAAATAGTAAGAGCTAGAAAGAACTTTAATGATCTTCTATTTCCCTTTTTCCCAACCCAAACTATGGTGTATCCCAGTAAAGTACCTATTTCTCATCCAATAGGTTCTTAGGAAGGAAGAAAAAATGCGGGCTGATTCTTGAGCATTCATCTAGATATATATCAACAGGATCAGTTCTTCTGAGAAAAAATGTTAGTGTGACTATCTCAAATATATGAGTTTCTGCTTTAGAGAAATCTTTTTTTTTTACTTTGTGGCTCCCATTTGAATTAGCCCTTAAGCCTAAAAAAAAAACAACTCAGATTTCTTTCAACATATTTGTTTTTTGAGAAAATACATGACCAAAAGATACTATGAATTCAGTGGTTCTTAAATAAATTTGTGTTTCATTTATCACAATGGCATCTAAGTACATTTGAAAATAACACCCATTTATAAGATATATTATTTATGCAGGCTACAGAAGAAATGTTGTTTATAGATTCAAAGACCCTTTTGTAATAACTGGCCTATAGGCTAGGAATCACTATATGATTACCAGTCAATGGTGGCTAAACTAGACTAAATACAACAATGGTCATTTAAATTTCTTGTGGATACTTATGCCATATAAAGGATGTCATAAGAGAGATGTGTGACACAAAAAGAGGGGGTTACAGTCCCATACTGAGAGACAAGCTCTGAACTACAATTAGTCAAGCAAAATCAGAAGATCCAGAGGAAGGCCACCAGCCTCCTTTGTGAGGATTCACAGGACATGGACAAAAGTTGCATAAGATGAGGGAACACAGATAGCTGTAATCTGCACCAATGGGGGAAACACCCACATCCACTGAAGACAAGTGGTTCTTTACATTACCTTTCAAAGCCCCAAAATATAGCAAAGATATATTCAATAGACTATTTTAAAACCATTGTTAAGAAATAAACTGGCATGATATTAAAAAAAAAACAAAACTAAAACCAAAAAATAAACTGGCATAATATTAAAAAAAAAAACAAAACTAAAACCAAAAAAACTAAGCATTGCAAGGAACCTCATAGCATTCTACTTAATAAGGTAGGTAAAGCTACTTCTTACAAACAGGTGTCAGTGTCCTGGTAAGAAGTGATGTACACAGTGCGTTCTGTTCCTTTTACCACTATTACTTGTTACTCTTAACATTTATTAAATGTCAATATTGCACTGAAGATATGTAAGGCATGAACTAATCCTTGTCTTCATAGTTTATGCACTAAGAGACAAAATGTATTTTTAAAAGGCAAGTGATTCTATCAACCCACACAAATCACGTGCACAAATCTGCTGCCACTAAAAGGAAGAGTCTCATGCCTAGGAGAAGATGGATATCTCTTCTATTTTGCTTTTTCCAGAAATCAGATATTTGGTAAGAAAGGGGAAGGCTGGTAACAAGGTGAGATAGATAAGATGCCAAGGAGGATGGGGATAGTGTGGGGTCATAATGCAACCTGGGGCAGGCAAGACAATTAATATACTCAAAAACTTCCGTATAGTGAACTGAAATGCAGCAACAGTATGCAACGGGAGCAAAACCAAATACTTTCTACCTGCAGCGAAACCAGACTCAAAAAACATAGTTCAGCTGTAGGTTTAACAAGCCAATATGCAGCAATAAAGGATTATTAGCTGCCAGAGGGAAGAATATGGAGAATAAAAAATATATATCTCTTGCTCTTGAGACAAAATGCAAGCAAAATTATATAAGAACATTTTCAGAGCAGTCTACCAACAGGTGGAAAGTGACATGGTACAATCTAGATAAAATATAAGAGCTAAAGAGACATAGAGTACAAGAATAGGATATGACTACTCAGAAAAGGATTCAAATCAAGAAATATTTACTAAGCTCCTAAGGCATTATGCTGGGCTAATAAAACGCAATCCATGCTCTCAGTAAGTTTATAATCTAGTTGAAGAGATAAAAATATGAAAAAGTTAAGCAATACAAAATTAACTAATAGTTCAAGAGAAAAGAAGGAAGAATAGAATAGAATATACACTGTGACAAACGAAAAAGGGAATGAGAATGAAAAAGAATCGTGAGGATTTATAGGGAACATCTGAAAAATCATGATACGTTTTATGTTGAAATTAATGCAATTATAAAATTATTTTAAAAGGTTAGTTGGCTGTGTGGATGCTCAATGATAAGCTTTTAATACATTTTTAAGAAGCAGCAGTACAAAACTGTCAAATTAGCGGTATAGAAAAGACAGATGACCAGGAAAGACTTTGAGCTGAGTTTTGAAGGACATAGAACAAAAGAAGAAGAGGAGAAGCATTCCTGACAGAGGGAAAGTACTTCTTGATTCAGTGACTTTTTGGTCAAATCCAAAAGGAGTTGCTGAGCATAGTGAAGAATGAAGGTAGCACCCTATGAGCAATACTACAGAGGCAATTAATGAGGAAACTGTGTGGAGCAGAGGAGCAAAGAGACTGAATAAAGGGACTGAATACAAGTGAGGTTTGGCAAGTGCATGAGAGTTGTGTCTGAGGATCGCTGATGGCAGGAAGCAGCTCAGATCTTTTTGAACAACACTCCCAGAGAGAAAGGGAATTGCAAATTGTAGGTGCAGTCATAAAATGTTGGCTGGTCGAACAGTCTTAAAGAGTTGATGCTTAAGGACTGGTCTTTTCACCAATATTGAGACTCATATGGTAATTTTTACCTGTAGCTTCAACTCCAATTACATAGGCTCATTCTGAGAAATAATGTTATGTGTTTTTGGTTGAAGGGGATAGGAGAAGTAGCCAAGGAATGCAGCAGGTGCTTAATAAATGCTTACTGACTGATCTGTGCTTTTCCTGCTATATAAGTACTGCCTGAAACTGCAGAAACTAATCCTTTCTATGGGGAAGGATTTCCCATAGGTAGGATTTTCCTCCTACTTGATTTTCCAATCTGAGTTTCTAACAAGTTCCAGGTGGTGGAATAAATGGGTTGATTTTTTTTTTTAATCTACATGCATCATTGAGATTGAGGATATGTGGGATTTTAACACAGACACACATAGAGACATATACGCATGCAGCTGAAGGATTTTCAGAATATTTTGAATAAGAGCATCTCTGCAAGAAAATGATAACTTTCATCATCATATGATTCCCAGAAATGAATGGTTGGTGCTCCCATTAGATTAGGAAACTGCTGCTATGCCATATTTACACTCACCTTTTTTCAATTCCAGGTTATTCAGAAACAAAGACAAGATTTATTCTTCAGTGAGTCCTGACTTTATTGGCTAAAATGGTATTGAAGGGCTGGAGATTTAGCACTAGTCTGATAAAAGAGGGATTGGACACCACTACTCAATGCCTGGAAGGGCAAGAGCTGCCAGACTCAACAGGTCTTGGTAGACAATGTAAAATGAAATTCTAGGGTATTTCTCTGAATGAGTTAGGTTATGTCACAATAGTCCTCTGTACATAAACACCTACCACCATAGTAACTATATGAAAACATGAAATCTGCTTTAATTCATCTAAATGAAATTTGGTAACAGGCATATTTATAGGGAAGTTCCTAACTTTTAAAAGGCCAGCAGAAAACATTACACTCTAAAAAAATATTCTTCCATTTATTACCTTATCTGCACTCAGAGTCTACACTCATTACTTCTTATTTCTAGATTTCAAGCCTTCCATTACCTGGCTCCGACCTTTCCAGTGTGTTATTTTATATTACTTCCCCTACACAAAGTTTTCTGTTACTGTAAAACTGGCCTGCCAGCTGCTCCTACAACATAGCATTCCTTCTCTGGCCTGAGTCTTTGCCCAAGTGGTACCCTCTGAAATGAACTCTCTCATCTATGCCTAACATGCCTAATTTCCTTCAAAGCACTGCTCAGGTACCATCTCCTACATAAGGCCTCTCCTGATCTCTCCTTCCTCCCCACCCCCAGTTTGGGGCACTCATTTTCTCTCAAAATGAATAGCTAGTATTTCTATAGAACCTCAAGGTTTGCAATTTATAATTATCATCTCATTTTATCCTCAAAACTACCCTTGGAGGTAGGTATTATTATCCCCATTTTTCAGATGAGGAAACTGAGACAGGCAGGGGTTATGTGACTGGCCCAGGGTGGCACAGCTATTAAGTAACTGAAGCAGAATTTGACTCCAGGTCCTGGTTTCTATCCAATGCACCTCTTGCTACCTCTTAATTACTTTGAATTTACTTGTGTACATGCTGTACACCTCTCCTATACAATGTAAGATCCCTGAGGGAAAGAACTACTTTGTTTTTGTCTTAGAATCCCTTGGTACCTTATACACAGCAGGCACTTCAATTTAATAAGCATTTATTAAAAATAAGCTGAGCACTGGGGATTTCTTTATTTTAGCCTGGACTAGTAATTTCAATGTCAGGGCACTTGTGGATGGAAAATCTCTGTACTTAGGAAGATCAACAACTCTGTAAATTTACAGTTTTGGAATCTCTAGTTTTCCTGCAAGGATCAGCTGAAGTACCATTTCCTACATAAGACCTGCAACCCCCTCTGCCTTCCCTCCCCCAAAATTACTTTGTATATATTTTGTATTTACTTATCTCTTGTACAGGCTGCTTTTCCCAAAAGAACATAAGCTCCTTCAAGGCAGGTACTCCTGGCCTCAAGTCTCTCTCTGCTCCACTTCATCCTCTACTCAGCTTCAAATCAAGCTTCCTAAAATACTGGTCTGACCCTATCATCCTCCCTATTCCATTCATTCCAGAAGCTCCCTATCACCTGCAGATCACATAAAATCCTATTGCTTTTTAAAGCTTTTCACCTTTCCAGTCTTCTTATACCTTATTCATCTCCACATACTCTGCAATACAGCGACATGGTTTCCAGGCTGTTCCTTGGATGTCTTAAGACACTCCATCTCCAGATTCCAAATCACTTTTCACTGGCTGTCCCCTATGCCTGGAATGATCTCTCTTATCCTGGCCTCCTGGATTCCTTCGAGTCTCAGCTGAAGTTCCATCTTCTGCAAGATGCCTTTCCCAGTCCTCCTTAACTGAGACTGACACTACCCCCAATTTATTCTGTTTGTACTTAGTTGTTAGCATGTCATCTCCTCCATTAGACTGTGAGGTCTCTTGAGAAAAGGGACTGTTTTAGTGTCCCCAGCACTTAGCACAATGTCTGGCTCATAGTAAGTACTTCGTAAATGCTTGTTGACTACTTGATTGGCTACTTTGATTTTTGCCTTTCTGTACCCAGAGCTCAAGACTTTGAGAGTTTAAATTGACCTTTCCATGGTCACACAGTAAGGCACAGCCTGAATCTC
Organism: Vombatus ursinus; assembly: GCF_900497805.2. Classification (NCBI taxonomy): domain Eukaryota; kingdom Metazoa; phylum Chordata; class Mammalia; order Diprotodontia; family Vombatidae; genus Vombatus; species Vombatus ursinus. The sequence goes on from NW_020954610.1 coordinate 59,639,738, forward strand.
AACCCATATCTTTCTGATTCCAAGGCCAGGCAGGATGTATCTCAGACTTACAACTACCACTGTGTCAATGGAAAAGTATATAAAATTTTGTGTCTAAATAACTGAATTTGTTTTATATAATCTGAGAGTAAATTTCTTTATCATACAGAATTGATATGCTTGCATGAAACAGATAAAGAAAATATTACATCTCTGGAATTTTTTTTTAAAGCCTTGGAAAGGACAATCCAGTGACAGAACACTGCTATATTATTATTCTGTAGTATTCTTGAGAAACAATAGGAAGCTTTTTTATAACCAAGTAAACAGCATCCCCCGCCTCTTGAAGAAGATCACTGGAATCAGAAACCGCATCTATAGCTTTTTTAAAAAGTGATCCTTTTTTTTCTCAAAAGAAGAAAATTTCTTAAAAACATAGTTCTCTTTCAGTTGATTACTTTAGATAGTAGTCACCTATAACAAGCTTATGGTAACATTATTCAGCAAAAGAAACCGACATTTCATACACATTATTAATTTTAGAGAAAGGTGCAATGTATTGAAGATGATATTATTACAAGGAAGTACAATAAGCACAAAAGAAGCAGAGAGAGCAAAGTAAAGAGACATAAAACTACCAAGCTATTTATTCTCCCTTCTCTACTGTGTCTGGATGAAAAAAAAATTTAAATTCATAGGTAAATAGAATGTATTCAGCTAGTTCTAGTTCTGGAAAGAAAACTGACCATTAACTAAAAACTGCACTTTCTCTATTCATTCTACTTAATATAAAATTGAGAGGCTACAGAAAACCTCAGAGACCACTTAATTGAACCAACTTCAGATTACAATTGAAAAAACTGAGGCCCAGAGAGATTTAGTAACTTGACCAAAGTTATACACCCAATTAGTAATGGAGCCAGGACTAAAACTTTCCACTCTCACAGGATTGTGAGGAAAGTACTTGGAAAATGTTAAAGTGTCACATAAATAGGTATAGTCTTTTTAGAACTTAGATCTCTTAGTTCCCAGCCTCCTAATCTTTCCACCAAACCACCATTCACATAATAAATCATATACTGAGCAAACCAGGTATTGTTCCTTGAACTTATATTCTGATAGAGAAGACAGAAAGTATAATACAACAAAAACCACAAATTAGTTAAGATAAGTATATACAAAAAGAGCCTTGGGGATTCAGAAGACTGAGAAGAAGATGAGAAATCACTAAGATTCTATCAAAAATCATTATTGCACAGTTCAGAACAGCTAGTATTTTTTGACCAGTAGGTAACTTTAATCAATAACTTTAGGAAAAATGCGTTCCCTTTCCAAGAGAACAGAATATTGCTAATGAAATATTAAATAAGGGCCTGCTAATGGCTGACCAGTTCAGACCTAATTAAATAAGCACTTTATTTCTTAGCCATAACTCTTTAAAAACAAAAACAAAAACAAAACGGTGGAAGACTGAAAGACAGACAAAAGAGAATGAGTAATGGTCAAGTAGATAATACCAAAGAGAGTATGTGATTTGTTAAAAAATTTGTTAAAAATCCCCAGAATTAGGAAGTGGGGTTTTTTTTTCATTTTATTTTTACTGATACATTTTGGTTTGGATCACATTCATTTCCCTCCTTGGCCCTCTACTCAGTATGCCTTTCCTTGTAATAAAGAAAGAGAAAAAAAGCTCAGTAAAACAAATCAACTGTATTTGACAATACATACTGTATTCAATATCTATAGTCTCCAATTTCTGCTTAGGTGTGCTAGGTCTTATTCTGACTGCTGACCCATCTCACTGATGCAAGATACCACAATGTATGAGGTACTGAACAAAAGGCCCCGAGAATGTTAATCTGGTTGCTGTTATCTATTGCATACTTCAGAATCTAGAGACTAGCACATGAGAGTTAAATTAAAAATTCAGGCCATGAACGAACTTTTGTTGTTTGTATGAGCTCATGACCATCTGTGCAAGGGACAGTTTCTCAGCAGTTGAGCCAAGGCCAAGTAGTCAAGAGCAAGATCCTACTTCCATGAAAACAGTCCCCAAAGTCAGTTTCTCTCTCCATTTTCCTTTCTCCTGTCTTTGTCCCCTCAATCAACTGAAATGCTAATAAAAAAAAAAAAATCCCAAAGCATAGATCTGGAAGCAGAATAATATGCTTTGGGATTTTTTTTTGTTTATCCACCAATCACCTGACCTTCCTTGCAGTCCTCCCAAAGTGAGAGGGGCATGCTAAATTTACATCAGAGATGGGACTTTTCCTATATAAAAGGGGATAACTGAGAAGCAATCTTTGGAAGCACTGTCACGTGCACCACCTCTGACAGAGCCTTGGGGATATGGAGGATCACCCTACTGCTTTTTTGTTCAGTCATTTTCCAGTTGTGTCTGACTCTTTGTGACCCTTCCTCAGATCTCAGTCAGGTACACACAATATCTTTTTTAAAATTCCATTTGGACACATAAGTTTTTGCATTGGTTTTTCTCCTTTTTCCTTCCCTAGTGTGGACGTTTAATTACCTTACTAACTCATTTACAGAGATCTTTGCTGCCAAACGTAGGAATTAAAGTGGACAGGGGAAAACTGATCAAAAGAAGTAGGAGAGTGGGGAATAGCACTTCTGGACCTCAAGCTATATTATAAAGCAATAATTATTTTTTAAAAATACCATCTGGTATTGGTTAAAAAAATAGATATAGATCAGACTAGAACAGACTAGACAAGGGAGAATCAGAAACATTAAAACTCAATAAACCAGTGTTTGAAAAAGTGAAAAATATAAATTGCCTAAGAAAAAACTCCTTATTTCATTAAAAAAAAACTGCTGGGAAGACTGTAAAGTGATCCCATTCTATTCCACCTTCTCTGGCACACTGCCCCCTCTTATCATCCCTCCTCTCTTATTAATCTTCAGTTGGTTCCTTTCCTACTGCCTACAAACACATCTCTTTCATTCTCAAAAAATTCTTACTTGGTCCATCCTATCTTGATACTTGCCAGCTATCATCCCACATCTCCCTTTTGGGGCTAAACTCATTGAGAAGTCCATCTGTAACAGATACCTCCACTTCCTTTCCCTTCACTCTTCTTAACTCTACAGTTTTGCTTCTGACCTCATTATTCAACTGCAATTGCTCTCTCCAAAATTACCAATGGCCTTTTCCCAATTCTCATACTTCTTGACTCCTCTACAGCATTGAACAGTCAATCTCCCTCTTTCCTTTGACAGTCTCTTCTCTATAGGTTTTCATAACACTCTCCTTAGTTCTCCACCTACCTGTCTGACTGCTTTTTTCTCTATCTCCTTTGCTGGATCTTCACCCGCATCATGACCACTAACCATGGAGGTCCCTAAGGGTCTGTCCTAGCTCCTCTTCTTTTCTTCTTTTATATTATTTCTCTTGGTGACCTCATCAGCTCCCATGGTTTCAATAAACATCTCCAGGCAGATGATTCGAGGATCTACTTGGCCAGCTCTAACTTCTCTACTGACCTTCTGTCTCACATCTTCACTTGCCTTTTAGGATCTCTTGAAAATGATGTCCTGTAGGTCTCCTGTAGTCCAAAACGGAACTCATTTTCTTTCCCCACCTAACCCTCTCTTTTTCTTAACTTCTCTATTAATGTTGAGGGTACCACTATCCTCCCAGTCACTCAGGTTCACAACCTTGGTGCCATTTTCTACTTTCTCACTCCCTATAAGCAATTTATTGTCACATCTTATTATTTCTACCTCTGCAACATCTCTTGTATAACCCTCTTTCTCTCTTGGACACTACAACTAATGTGGTGCAGATCCTCGATCATCTCATGCCTGGACTATTGCAATGCCTGCTGGTTGGCCTCCTTGCCTCAAGTCTCTCCCTGCTCCACTTCATCTTCTAGTCAGCTTCAAGAATTTCCTAAAGCACAGGTCTGACTATATCACCCTCCCTATTTAGTCGGTTCCAGCAGCTCCCTATCACCTGCAGGATCACATAAAATTCTGTTTGGTTTTTAAAGCCTTTCACAACCCGGCCCCTTCCTACCTTTCCAGTCTTTATACACCTTACTTGCCTCCACATACTCTGCAATCTAGTGACACTGGCCTCCAAGCTGTTCTTTGAAAAAGATACTCCATCATCTCTAGACTGCAAGCATCTTCACTTGCCTATGCTTGGGAACACTCTCTGTCACCTCCTCTTCTTTGATTCACTGACTTCCTTCCAGCTAAAATCCCACCTTCTGCAAAAAGCCTTTCCCAGTTCTTCTTAACGAGACTTCCCCCAATTCAACCTGTACATATCTTGTTTGTACATAATTGTTTGTATGCTGTCTCTCCTATTAGACCATGAGCTCCTTGGGGGAAGAAACTATTTTTTTGTTTTTCTTGGTGTCCCCAGCACTTAGCACAATGACTGGCACATAGGAGGCACTGAATAAATGCTAGCTGATTTGACTTGACTTTCACCTCACACATCTTGTAAAGAGAACATAAGATGAAAACAATTACAAAAAGAAAAACAAACAAAAAAAACCAATTAGTGTTGGAGATGCTATGGTAAGTCAGGCATGGTAATCTATTCCTGGTGAAGTTGTTTACTATAACCATTTAGAAAATAATTTGGAATTATGCTTTAAAAAAAAAAAGGGCACTAAAAATATTCACACCCTCTGACCCAGAGATTGCACTACTGCACATATCCTCCAAGGACAAAGACAAAAAGAAAGTCCCACAGTCACCAAAATATTCATAGGAGCACTTCTGTGATAGCAAAATAGATGTCCATCCACTGAGGAATAGCTAAACAAATTATGGTTCGTGAATGTAATGGAAATGATAGGGTTAGGGGAACATGATACATAAATGAATATGGAAAACCTAACATGAAGTGATATAAGTGAAGTAAGCAGAAACAGGAAAATTAGATAAAAAAACTGAAATTGAATATTGTATAATTATAATGACTGAGGTTGGTCCACAAGAAGATTTAAGAAAATATACTTCCCTGCCTTCTTTGCAGAGGTGGGTGACTACAGGTATAGATTACTGACAGTATACATCAAACTCAGTTGATTGTTGGTTTGTTCTACTGAACTATTTAAAATCTTATTTAAAACCTTTTTTTAAAGGTTTATTTAGGATTGCTGGATAGGGGAGTGAAATATATAATTTAGGATTGCTGGGTAGGGGAAAGAGATATATAATAAGACTAAAGTGCTTTATCTATACTATCTAATTTGATCCTCAAAATAAAAACCTTGTGAGGTTGGTGCTACTATTATCATTCCCATTTTACAGATACTATAAATTGAGGTGAAAGAGATCAAGTGACTTGCTCAGTGTAAGTGAACAGTTTAATTAGGTGACTGAAACAGGAAACTAACTCAGGATAACTTGAACTGACTCCAAGGCTAGCATTCCATTTTATAGGTCACATAGCTGCCCTGTAAAAACCAAGGATATCAATAAAATAAGATTAAAAAAATAGAGAGTTATTTTATGCCATGCTACTCAGGTGTTTGTACACCTTATTTTAGAACTGACACTGACAAACTGGATTACATCCAGAAGGGCAATCAAGATGGTGGAAGGACCTGAGACCACATCAGATGAGGATCTTTAGCCTGGAGAAGAGCAGACTTAGTTTGGTGGGGGCGAAAATGACAAGTTCACATATTTGAAGGACTGTCCACGAGAGGAAGGGAAGGGAAGAAAAAAAAAGGGAATAAACATTTACATAGTATCTACTACATACCAAATGCTTTACACATATTATCTCATTTGATTCTTACAAAAACCCTTAAAGGTAGCTCTTGTTACTTTCCCCACTTTATAGTGGAGGAAATTGGGACAAACCGAAGTAGTTAAGTGACTTGCCCAGGGTCACATAGTTAGTAAGAGTCAGAGACCAGATTTGAACTCAGGTTTTACTGACTCCAGGCCCAGTGCTGCACCACCCAGCCGGAATGAAAAATGGATGAGAACTAAGATTTGTTTAAGCATGAAGTTAGGAAAACTTTACCATGTGAACTATCTAAAAATGGAATGGTTCCCTACAGAAGGGAGTAAGACCTCCTCACTGGAGGTCTTAAGTGGTGGTTGGAGGATATTGTTGGAGTTGAAGGACCTGAATCTGAATGCCAGCTCTGCCGCCCACTATTTGAGTGAACTTGGGAAAGTCTTTCTGGCCTCAGTTAGTTCACCTAAAAAATGAGTGGGTCTGACTACACAGATAACCTTAAACACAATGTCACAGAAGATAAAATGCTGGGTTTGGAATCAAAGAACTTGGGTTCAAATCCTGCCTCTGTCTCTTAACACCTATATAACTTTGAGCAATAATTCACTGTCTCAGTTTCCTCATTTGTAAAATGAGGACCAGCTCCAATTCCACGATCCTATGAAAGACTTGTCCCATTCAAAGGTTTTCAAAGGCTTCCTCTGTTCTTCCAGTTTCATGTTTCTTTTGTTCACTCTTGCTTCCTTCCTTCTTCCCTCTCTTCCTCTCCCTACCTCTAAATTCTAGCTTATCTTTCATGGTCCAGCTCAAATTCCACTGTCTCTATCAGTCCTTCTTCAACTGCTCTAACTCATAGTTCTGTTTCCCATCTGTGAACTCCAATAACACTTTACTATTTATAGCAGTATTTTCCAAACTATGTTCCACGGAAGTAGTGTTCACAAAACATGAACAAGATTGCCAGAAAATGTCAATACGAGTAGTGTTTCTCTTCTAAAATATTATATATGAAAATATCTCTGTGAAAAAATAGCGTATGTGCATATGTGTATATACATATGCTTAATTTTTTACTTTCCTTATATCCCTGGGCTTAGAACAATGCCTGGCACATCATAAACACTTAATAAATCCTTGTTGACTTGTAATATGAAGCAAAATTTTCCAACTCCATTCCCCCTGATTCTAAGGGTATTCTATATCTTCAAACTCCACATGCCAGAATTTATGGGTTCAGACCATGAAACTTCTATGGCCAAATTAGTTTAGGAAATTGGTCTATATCACTTAGATTGGTGCTTACTACCTTATGTGGTTACTTGTTTCATGTATACATATCATGTCTCTCCCAGAAATTATAAATTCCTTGCAGGTCAGGACCTTGTGTTTCATTTCTTTTACATCTCATTAGTGGCAAACATACCTTGTAGAGTTCAATAAATACATAATGAATATAGTACAGGAACACTAAAGCAAGTCCTTCCTATCTTTTCTTGAGAGGCTACGAGTTGTGGACAGAGGTAATTAGGAAGCCCTAAGCTCAAGTCCCAATCCTCACCTCTAATTAGTTGTGTGGCCATGGGCAAGTTACTTTCCTTCATTGGGCCTCGGTATTTTAATCTGTGAAAGGTCCTTTTCAGCATTCACGTTTTTGTGATGCTATGAAGGACAACAGAAATAACGCAATAAGGTACTCCATTAATCACATCTAATTACCCCTTACCTCTGTCCATTTCATTAAATCCTCTCAATTCTCTTGTTCAGTTCATCAAAAATCTAAGAAGTATGACCTGTAGCATTTGTATTCCACGTAACATTAATAGCAATTAATGTAAATTACTGGTCACACTCATCAATTGCTTGAAAATTTTATGCAGGTTAAAAACAAACGAGTAGGGGGAAGATGTCAATTTGTTTAAATTAACTGAGTACCTATACTAAAGTTATTGGATGTTCCTTCTCAGGAAGATTCTCCTCTTGGTTTTCTGTTGAAAAGGGAGGAGGGGAGATAAAACTTAACCAGCTCAGACAAGGAATGAATTGCCTAAAATCCACTTTACCAATCCTATTGTTTTCACCTCTGTTCTTTCCCTTCCCCAACATACACATTCTTTCGTTTGAGAACATGGATCAAAGAGAAAGAATACTAGTTATGGAGTTGGATTCGAATCCCAGCTCTGCAGACTACCTAACCTACAAGACCTTAGGAAGTCAGCCTCTTTGCATCTCAGGTCAGGCCTCTGATGATTGCTCCTTTCTCCTTCCTTGCCTCTTTCTCAAATAAATGGAAGATATTCTGTAAAGAACACAGAAACAATTAATTGAAGGTAGTCCCTCTGCAGTTGGATGTACTGCTGCTGCTTAAGTACTTACAATATATTACTATTATATTTAAGCTGGTAATATTTCATATGACATTAGAGATTTATTGAAAGTCTATTATGTGCAAGCTACTAGAAATATAATAGAAAGGTGGAAAACCCAAGCTCTGCCCTCAAAGAAGGAAACAAAGGACATATCTATTAAAAGAAAAATAACAATACAAGATAGCAGCTGGAAAGTCAGAGCTAACAATGAACAAAAAGTGCCACAGAACACTAAGTACTACTTATAGAGAGGAAGTACAATCAACTTGATCAGCTTAGCATATAAAGAAGGCATAAAAGGAAACTGCATGTCCAGGTCTCCCAGCCTGAGGATTTCAAAAGACAATCTATCTTCAGAAGTTGAGGGATAGTGAGAATGCAGATACTTTTCTTTGCTCTTACTCTTAAAAATCACTTTTAAGGTACTGTTAAAGTATAAACAGAAGACAAAGTATCTATAAGCCTAACAAATTAGGGGCGAAGATAACATACTTGCCTAAAAGGCTGGCTGGCCAAACGTTACATACAAGCCATGGTTCAGATGCCACATGCCTCTTTTCTTTTCCAACACTCCCTTTTCCTCTCTTTAATTCTTTTTCTCACCCTTCCTTACTGATTTTCCTTCTCCACTTCTGTCAAACACATTCCTTAAGTCAACCATTGGCAACAGAAAGGTACCATATTATTATTAGGTGTAGTAAAGTATTGTTAACTCCATTTTAATAGAAACCGAGGGCACCTAAAGCTAATTAAATCTCATAAACACAAAGCAAGAGGCTCCTAATTAACCTGACTTTTCAAATGAGACAAGATATGTAAAGAGCTTGGTAAACCTTAGAGGGTTATATAAATGTTATTTTATAATTATTATTGTTATTACATTGATAAAGCTTTCCTTTAAAAAATTCAGTTTCCTATCTGCAGGTATTCCTACAGCAGTTCACAATCATGGGTTTTTTGCAAAGAGTCCAAACTCATTCCCAGAGAGACAAAAAAAAAAAGGAATTTATTTCTGATATTTATTGGACCAAATAACTTTCCTTTCTAAATATATTAAAAGAAGTTAAGATTTTTGGTGTCATCAAGCAGCTACTTAAAATGATTAGCTCACTTTTACCCAAAACTTTTTTTTAAATTTGAAAACAGAAAAGCAAGCTAACCCTGGCAGAAATATTACCATCTTGCTCCAAAATAAGGAAAAGCTTTTTATGAAATCAGGTTTTCAATGCTACTCCCATTTCCAAATCCACTGGGTAGTTTTCAGCCCAAGAACTTGGAAACTTACATCCAACTTCATTCTGAAACTCCTAAGTACTTGGGACATAACTTGGTTTAGGACTGAAATATAACCAGCACCTTGCCCCATCAAGTTGGATCTAAAGAACAAAAAGTTTATAATTAATCAACAAGCATTTATTAACTGCCCACTCTGTGCTAAGGGATATATGAGGTGGTCAGGAGAACTAGCACCTCTGGTGTGAGGGCTTGCCAAGCCCTTTTCACAGTTGCTCATTCACCTTTGGTGTCCATCTGATTCACTCAATTTTTATCTGTGGCTCCAAGAAGTTGTAGCATGTGCAGTAGCCATACTCTGGTAAACTGTCTCAGCAGATGGGTTAAATCAGGTTGCAGGTAACTGATAGTGCCCAACTCACTGATAGGTTTGAGGCCTGTCTACCCCAATCATGTGAAGACTTTCCATAGTGGAATGAGGTAAGAACAGATAAGAACAATTTGTTCCCTTGACCATGAAGGAGGGTGAAGCAGGCACTATGGAGTGCTTAGAGCTTTGTCACACATAGAAGATGCCAAGGTAATCCACTCATTTTGACTTTTGTCCAGCCGTTGGACTTGGATGACTCAGGAAGAGAGAGTAAGGCTGATGACTTGGTACAACTCTGCCTCACTTAAATCTAATTTCATGCACAAGTCAAGACATCACCTATGATGTCATTGATCCTCTTTGAAAACAAAGGACAACTTTGTGCTACGTGCTGGGGACAAAAACCAAACAGTTGCTACCTTCCAAGGAGTATACAGTTTATGAAGGAAACAATATAAATACATATAAGTCAAAACAAAATATGTACAAAGAAGATATGAAGCAAACAGTCAAGGTACAAGGAGTACTCCTTCCAGGGGAAGGCATCTATGTAAAAAGACTTTCAGTGGGAGATAGCACTTGAACTAAGTACTAAAGGAAGTTAGAGATTTAATAGGTAGACATGCAGGAATAAGAACATTCCAGGCACTGAGGGGTGGGGGAATAGCTGGTGGAAAGGCATAGAGTACAGATGCAATGTTACATACAAAGAAGCGCAAGGAAGGCAGTATGGTTCTTGAAGAGGAGTAATATGTAATAAGCTTGGAAAGTTAGACTGTGAAGGGCTTCAACTGCCCAACAGAGAAGTTTGTATTTTATCCTAAAGGCAATTGTAGGTACCATTAGGACATTATGAGCAAGAAAAATGGTCTAAGCTTTAGAAATATCACTTTGGTAACTGTGTGGAGTGTGTATCAGAATTCCACATGGGAACATCTAAGATACGGAATAACCACTAAAATGTGTTCAGTATATAAATAACTATTATGGAGAGACCAAAAAAAAAAGATCTACTTCCCAAGCAAGCTCTATACCATAGACTTAATAACTTACTGTACTTCTCCTTCCCTTTAAAATAATTCCACAAGTTGTCTAAATAGACATTTTTTCATTCAATTAAAACATAACAGAATACATGTTTAGACTCATGTTACAATCTACAGGGAAATGCCATTCTTCTTCCATAAAGATTAAAAGGGAGGAAAGGTTAAAGTGACATCATCAAATTAACAATTCCACTAATCTATCCTTAACAAATCAGTATAACCGCCACACTAATATAATACAGTTGAACATCTACATGTTGTTAAACAAACTTATTATTAATTAGAAACCATTTACGTGGCATTGTAGAAATTGGCAATGTGTGAAGGGCAAACTTCTTTAACAGCCTATATTGGGCAATTTGTTCACTGTGCCAATGAAAAAATCAAGCTCACTAGTACATTCCTTGAATAGACAGTTATCTCCCATATACCACATACTAAAGATTGAGCTTTATATTTATAATCTAACCCCATCACAAAGGTGTGCAAAAGGTAATGGGGAAACAATTCAAGTAATTAAAAGTGTGTATCTTAACTGATGATGAAAAAGTAAGTAGTTCACTAAAAGCCTTAGGGACACAATGACTAGGACTGCATAATTTACTATATAAACACCCAGCATAATAGCAAAACCAGATTTCATAATTCAAGGATATGACTTTTGTCCACCAAAGCAAATAATCATCCCTATATAACTCAGTAAGAGGGTCTGTTGAGAGTTGTAGCTAAAACTTTGTCACTTTGTACCCAACCTTATAATGATCCTGACTTTGCTAGAACAGGCCTCTGACAGACCAGGTTGGTCACTGGGTCCCAATCACGGCCAAGGAGGCATATTCTGATAAAAGGAAGCAACACCGTATAGTAGGAAAAATCACAGACTCTTAAGTCAGAGGAACTAAGTTCAAATCCTGCCTCTGACATTTATTGCTTAAGTGACCCTGAACATCACTTCACCTCCCTCTGCTTCAGTTTCCTCATTTCTAAATGGAAGGAGTAGAAGAGATGACCTCAGAGGCCCCTTCCAGTTCAAGACACGGAGGTGCCAGATTCCCCCAGTCCCAATGTTTCCAGCCTGGTCCCAGAAATGCTAAGTTCCAACGGTGCATTTAATGCTGATAATACAGAAAATCCCAAACCCCCTGCATGGGCTTCTATCCCCGTTCAACTCAGGGCGTCAAGCCAGGAGAACCTTTTAAAAACAGCAACAAAAAACTCGAACCTTCACTTTTCCCCTTACTGCGGTTGCCCACGCCTCCTGTGTAACATTCCTTCCACGAAATGTCCTTTTGTTTCTTGCTCGGCCGAGCCCCTCACTCCCTGCGGATGAGGGCAAAGCAGCGTTCCCGAGGCTCAGAGCTCCCGGGCTGCGGGCCGCATTGGCCCGGCCCGGCCCAGGTCCAGTCCCACGTCCCAGGGGAGCTCGTTTCCGCACCTTGCCCGGCCCGGCCCGCCCCGCCCCCACACGGGCACCTTCTGGACCGCGTTTCCTCCCTCCCCGACCGGCCTGGTCCCCGCCGCATCCCGCCCCCGCGGCTCTAAGGTTGCCCCCTCCCCCACCCGGGCCTGATCCTTGTACGGGTGACTCACCCCCACCCCCCAAACACATTGCTGCCCCCGTCCCCAGGCCCGGGACGTGACCCGGCTTCCTCCTTTCCCTGTCCACTTTCACCCCCTCCCACCCCATCAGCTCCGAGCCCGCGGGGAGTCTCCCAGGGGACACATGGTGAGTAGCCCGAGCCACTGACAAGGACGGGGACTCGGCTCCCGGGGGGGAAGGACGAGGACCCCACCCGGGCTCCCAAACGAGGCGGCGCCGCAGCCAGCTGCTCACCTTTCTGCCCTGTCCGCTGGCGTCGCCGCCTCGACTGAGCTGCCGGAAGTGGCCGCGCAACGCGGTTGGGGGCGGAGCTCCCGGCTCCCGGGCTTAATTATTCATGGAGGGGGAGGAGCTGGCGACCTCGCCTGGCGCGGCCGCAGAGCAAGCGGGCTGTCCGCGCAAACCCTTAAAATCTGGGCAGTGGCTGGAGGACCACGTGGGTCAAGGGCCAGGCTAAGAGAGGCCTTTACCTCCCGGTTTTAGCATCTGAGCCCTCAACGGACTCCTTTCACACAGATCCACACCACAACCCCACGAAAAGGGCAGGGCAGGTAACCTAGTTAGACAAACTAGAAAAAGACACACTTAAAGCAACCTTCCCCAAGGCAAATAAGAAGCCCTGACCAGATTTCCTACAGGGTTTGTTCTTCCTAGGTCTCCTGCTCATTACTGACTTGACTTAGCCTACTTGGGGCACTAATGCTGCCTCTAGGAGGTCCAACTATAAGTTTCTCCCCAACCTGATCTCTTTTAGCAGCTAGTGTCTGGATCATTCTTTTTGCACGTCATATACCGATTTGTAGTGTCCTTTTTTTTAGCATTCTTTTTTTTATTACTAAATTTATTTAGTTTTAGTTTTCAACATTTACTTCCACAAGATTTTGAGTTCCAAATTTTCACTCCACCTCACTCCTCCCCCTACCCCAAGATGGCATGCATTCTGAATACCCCTTCCCCCAGTCTGCCTTCCCTTCTATCTCTCCAGCCCCTTCTCTTATCCTCTTCCCCTTCTATTTTCCTGTAGGGCAGGATAAATTTCTGCATCCCATTTCCTGTATTTCTTATTTCCCAATTGCATGTGAAAACATTTTCTTTAAACATGTGTTTTTAAAACTTTGGGTTCCAAATTTTCTCCCTTCCTCCCTTCCCACCCACCCTCATTGAAAAGGCAAGCAACTCAATATAGGTTATACATGTGCAGTTATGCAAAACACTTCCATAGTAGACATGCTGTGAAAAACTATTTCCCTTAATCCTATCCTGCCCCCCCCATTTATTCTATTCTTTCTTTTGACCCTGTCCCTCCTCAGAAGTACTTGCTTCTGATTACCACCTTTCCCAATCTGCCCTTCTCTCTATCATCCTCCTACTCTCTTGTCCCCTTCTACCCCTATTTTCCTGTAGGGTAAGGCAGATTTCCATACCAACTGTGTATGTTATTCCCTCCTTAAGTCAAATCCTATGAGAATAAGATTCACTCATTCCCTCTCACTTTCCCCAGTTTCCCATCCACTGTAAGAGCCTTTTCTTTTCTGGTTTTTTTTTGTGAGATAATTTACCCCGTTCTACCTTTCCCTTTCTCCTTTTCCTAGTCTTCTGTCACCCCTTAATTTTATTCTCCAGATATGACCCCTTCATCTTCAACTCACCCTGTGCCCTATATCTATCTATCTATCTATCTATATATATACATACATATAATTTTTTCCCTCCAACTACCCTAATACTGACAAAGGTCTTACAAGTTACAAATATCATCTTTCCATGCAGGAATGTAAACAGTTCAACCTTAATAAGTCCCTTATGATTTCTCTTTCCTGTTTACCTCTTTATGTTCCACTTGAGTCTTGTATTTGAAAGTCAAATTTTCTATTCAGCTCTGGTCTTTTCATCAAGAATGCTTGAAAGTCCTCTATTTCACTGAATGACCATTTTTTCCCCTGAAGGATTATACTCAATTTTGCTGGGTAGGTGATTCTTGGTTGTAATCCTATCTCCTTTGCCCTCCAGAGTATTATATTCCATGCCCTGTGGTCCCTTAATGTAGAAGCTGCTAAATCTTGTGTCATCCTAATTGTGTTTCCACAATACTTGAACTGTTTCTTTCTGGCTGCTTGTAATATTTTCTCCTTGACCTGGGAACTCTGGAATTTGGCTACCATATTCCTAGGAGTTTTCCTTTGGGGATCTCTTTCAGGAGGAGATCGGTGGATTCTTTCAATTTCTATTTTGCCCTCTGGTTCTAAAATATCAGGGAATTTCTTGAAAGATGATGTCTAGGCTCCTTTTTTGATCATGGCTTTCAGATAGTCCAATAATTTTTAAATTCTGTCTCCTGGGTCTGTTTTCCAGGTCAGCTGTTTTTCCAATGAGATATTTCATATTGTTTTCTAATTTTTCATTCTTTTGGATTTGTTTTACAGTGTCTTGATTTCTCAAAAAGTCACTAGCTTCCAATTGCTCCATTCTAATTTTTAAGGAAGTATTTTCTTCAGTAAGCTTTTGGACTTCCTTTTCCATTTGGCCAATTTTGCTTTTTAGGGCATTCTTCTCCTTATTGGCTTTTTGGAACTCTTTTGCCATTTGGGTTAGGCTATTTTTTAAGATGTTATTTTCTTCAGTATTCTTTTGGGTCTCCTTTAGCAAGCTGTTGACTTGTTTTTCATGATTTTCTTGAATCACTCTGTTTTCCCTCTCCTTCTCTTACTTGCTTGTCAAAATCCCTTTTCAGTTCTTCCAAGGCCTGGGACTGATTCATATTTTTCTTGGAGGCTTTGGATGTAGGAGCTTTGACTTTGTTGTCTTCTTCTGGTTGTATGTTTTGATCTTCTTTGTTAGCAAAGTAAGATAATATAGTCTGACTCTTTTTGCGCTGCTTACTCATGATCCTGGCCAGTTACTGGAGTTTTAAACTCTTTAAGTTAAGAGTTTGCTTCTAATGTGAAGAATGTACTGTCCCAAGTTTCAGGGGTTTGTACAGCTGTTTTCAGAGATACTTTTAGGGACCTGTAAATTTTCAGTTCTTCCAAGGTGGTATGATAAGGGGTGAGGTGTTTCCTCTCCACCACCACACCAAGCTCCACTACTCCAGCACTCCTCCTCACCCCAGGACCGCCCCTCAGAACTGTGACCCAGATCCAAGCACGGGCAAAGCAAGAGATTTCTGCCTCAGCACCGGCAAAGAGATCCCTGCAATCTCCCTCTGATCAGTCACTCTATTCCCCCTCAGTCTGTGGGTCGGAAGCTCAGGAAACAGCTGCGGCCCCAGGGGTGGCTGAGACCTGGCTCCTTCTCTCACCACAGTCACAGACTTTTCCCACTGACCTTCCAAGTTGTCTTTGGTGTTCATGGGTTGAGAAGTCTGGAAACCACCACAGCTGCCCGAGACTCAGCCCTCTGAGGCCTGCTCCACGGTTGCTGCGGCCTGCGCACCCACGCCGAACCGTGCTCCTCTCCCCACCCAGCACGATATACCTTTCCGCTCAACCATCCAGACTGTCTTGGGCTGGAAATTTGTTTCATTCTGTCTTTTTGTGGGTTCTGCTGCCTTAGAACTTGTTTAGAGCCATTTTTTTTATAGGTATTTGGAGGGGTTTAGAGGAAAGCTCAAGCAAGTCACTGCTTTCACTCCGCCATCTTGGTTCCGCCTTGTAGTGTCCTCTTAATGACCTATGTGTGTGTATCTTGTTTCTCCAAAACGCACAGGATGGATGGTCAATAAATGCTTTTTGAAGTGATTGCTGCTTCTTTGCATTTCCCATGACTTCTAACATAAGGCTAGTCACATAGCACAGTGGTCTGACATTCATAAGAATTTTACCTTCTCACAGTCCTATGCCAATTTCCTGAATTAACCATGTTAACTCCTTATCTCCCTTGAGAGGCTATGGGGTTAAACGGATAGAAGAGACATACCACCTTGTAGTTAGGAAGACCTGGCAATTCAAGTCCTGACTGGTTTTGTGTGCCTATGGCTAAATTATTTAATCACTCTGTGCCCAACCTAAAACAAAACAAACAAAAAAACCATCTCTCATCCCTAGAACCTCTCAGTCTAAATAAAAGCAACCAAACTTCCACTCAACAAAATTTAGCCTAACAATCTGCACTGCACCAAGAACCACGGAAGCCTTTAACAAGTGCCCTTTGTAATACCATACCTTGAGCCCTGCACTTCTGGAAGAATGTGGGGACACTGTTCCCCAAGTTACATTCTTGCCCCACAACTCCCCTCTACATATTAGAACAGAAACTTCACAAGGAGATAAATGTGGCACTAAAACTTTCTATCAACCTGCTTCCAGCCAGAAATTTCACCATTAGAGAGTCATTGCTTTAGATATAAAGACTTTTCAGAGTTCCGATCCCCCATTATAATGCAAATTCTCCCTCCTCCTCACCACCACCTTTTATTTTAAACTGTTAATATCTAGCTATTAGTTAACAAAGCCTGAAAGGAATAGAAAACAGTTGGGGACTGAGGAGGGGGAAGAAATCAAAGTACTACGGTACCAAGAAGGCTAATGGGAGGTTAGATTTAATCAATTTAACCTCATCAGAATAGCTACAGAAAAAGAACATAAAATTTGGATACAGAAGACCTCAGTTCAAATCCTGGCTCTGCCAACTTACCAGTAGAATAACCTTGTTCATTTCATCTAAGAGCTGTGTAATTCGGGGCAACTTACTTCACCTCCCCAAGTTTCCTCATCTAAAAAAGGGAATCAGACAAGGTTAACTACAAGATCTCTTCTAGCTCTAATGCCTATGATTCCAAGTAACTCTAAACTTTTCAGGTTGCTCCCACCATCCACTCCTTTCATTCCTATCCTTATGCTGCTAAACAGAGTTGAAGAAAATCATGAAGCCATGCTGACTGGGTACTTTATAAATTTATGTTATCTAATCTCAACGGTGCCCTCATTACATAATGGTAATCCTTGTACTCCCCTCTAAATCATTCATTATCACACTCGACACAGCTCTAGCAAATTTTCTTTGCTCTCTTCAAGCCTCCTATGACACCCTCCCCCACACACTTTCTAAGCTGTAGATCATAACTCATAAAAACCCCTCAAAACTGAGGATATTTCCTGTGAGTTCTCCTTCATCCCCTCTTTGTCTCACATCAATCACTCTGACATCTTCCTCTACTCTCTCCCCTATCACATCCATCCAGGTGATGACCAATAATGGACGGTTACCCCTGGGATTCTGTCCTGAGCCCTCCTCCTCTTTTCTTTCTGCAGTATTTGGATTGCTGATCTCATTAGTTCTGGGGGACTTAATTAACATCTCTATGCAAATGATTCTCAGATCTATTTATACAGCCCTGACCTCCACTCTAGAATCTATTAGACATCTCAAACTGAATGTCCAGTAGACCTCTTAAACTCAATTATGTGCAAAACTGAACTTATTTTTCTCCCCAATTCTCACCTCTTTCCAACTTCCATATTACCATCGAGGATACCACCATGTTTCCAGTCATGAGGGCTCATAACACCAGCATCTCCAACTCTTCACTGTCACCCTCCCTCCCCATAAGTGTGGGTCTCTCCCAACACTCTGTCCTGTGACCTCTACTTTTTTCTCTTTATATTCTTTTACTTGTCATCTCATCAACTCACATAGATTCAATTATCTCTATGTAGATGATTCTGAGGTAGATACTCTATTTCCTGAGCACCAATTCTGCATCACCAATTACCTTTTAAATATCTCAAACCAGATGTCCAATGGCATCTCAAATTAAACATGTCCAAAATACAACTTATTGTCTTTCCCTCCAAATCTTCCCCTCTTCCCAACTGCCATTTATTACTGAGGGCACCACCATCTTTCTAAGTAACAATCCTTCTAATAATTGAACTGCTACCTCCATCCCCTATCATAAAAATATTTCAAATGTAAGTCAAATTTCCTAATTTTACAGATGAGGAAACTGAGGCTCCAAGAGGCTGAGGGACTTGCCTAAGGGACACAAGTAATAAGGAGAAGAATCAGAATTAAAACCCAGGACTTTTAATTCTAAACCAAGTGCTACTTGCACTAAACCTTACTGTTTTCTCTTGGTTCTAGGGGCAGAAACTTCTGGTAAAGTGTAAAGAGGGAAAATAGTCACTTGAGTTTCCTTTACAAACCTCTATATTTCCCCTTTATCAGTACTAAATGGTAGTATGTGTTAGAATAGGGTAAAAATCCAATTTTACAACCCTCTCTTGATCTTTGTGGTTGTCTTTTGCTGACCTTCAAGTCACCCTCCCAAGTTTCTCAATGACTTTCTGAAGACAAGACTCAATTTTCCTCTCCACTGCATACCTTGATGTCAGTTTCAGGGACTCTGATATTCATGTTGAGAAAAATCCTGTTGCACTGGCCAGCAAACAGTTATTGATTATATTCTGGTCATTTTATGGGGAAAAAATATGATGTATACACATGTATAGCCTTTAAGACAATGAGATTTCTGTGGCCTTAGCAAGAAATATTAGCCATATCACAGTACACCAAAAATTTCTGGAGGATGTCACTGAGATGTCCTCTATTGGGGAACAGCTTTTGGTTGTAATTGTTTATAAATGCTAGATAGCAAACCCTTAATAAATTTGATAGACTTTTTTTCCCCCATCACTGCTTTTTTTTGGTACTTGATTCATTAATTTTGTGCAAAAGCTTTTCAGTTTCAAGTAATCAGTTATCTCTTTTAACTTTTGTAATTGCCTCCATCCCTTTTTTATTTAAGAATACCTCTCCTACCCATAACTGTGAAAAGTATAAAATCTTCTTTGCCACTAATTTTTTAATGGTTTGATCTTTAATAGTAAAATCATTTATCTATTTTGAATTTATTGTGGAATACTACATAAGGTGTTAGTCTAAGGGTAATTTCTTCTAGACAATAGTTTTCTCAACAGTTTAATCAAATAGGAAGCTCTTTCTTGAGTAGCGTGTTTTGAGGTTTATTGAACACTGAGATATTAAGTTCCATAGTATTTGGATTCTCCCTATCTAGTCTGTCCCGCTGATCTACCTCTTTATTTCTTAACCAGTACCATATGGCTTTGATGACTACTGTTTTATAATATCGTTTGAGGTCTGGAACTGTTATTCCTCTTCATTATTTCCTTTGATATCCTAGATCTTTTGTTTCTCCAAATGAACTGTTATTATTTAATTGAGTTCTGTAAAGTATTACTTTGATAGTTTTATTGATATAACATAAAAACTATAAATTTGCCATTATTACAATTTTTATTATGTCCAGCATAGACTAATCTTATGATACATTACTCATCTTCACTTGCACCATGAATTCTATCTCCTACCTTTGTGACTTTTGCATTGGCTGACCCAAGCCTGAAACGTATGCCCTCCTCATCTCTGCCTCTTAGAATCCTTCATTTTAATCCTTGGTTTTTTTCAGGATTCAACACTTTTAAATATAGCCTTTTAGGATCCCCCCTAGTGGCCACTATCTTGATACTCCCAAAATTACCCTGTATCTATTTTGAATATATTTTGTATATCTCTCCACATGTACATCTCCCCTGGCTAGAGAAATAAAAATTAATCAGACTAGCAAAGATGACAAAAGAAGAAAATGACAAATACATCTCCTAATTAAACTGCATATTCTTTGACTCAACTAGGCCCTTACCTCAAAGAGATGAAAGAAAGAAGAAAAGGACCTAATGTGTGAAAATATTTATAGCAGCTCTTTTTGTGGCAGCCAAAAATTGGAAACAAAGAAACCACCCTACTGGGGAATGGCTAAACAAAATTATGGTATATGAAAGTAATGAAATATTGCTATGCCATAAGAAATAACAAAATAAGACAGTTTTAGAGGAAATTGGGAAAATTTCTATTAACTGATGTAGCCTGAAGTGAACAGAACTGGGAGAAAAATGTATATAACAACATTATACAGAAAAAATTTTGAAAGACTTTAGAACTCTGATTATTAATGCAATGATAAACCAAGAGCCCAGAAGACTGAAGATGAAACATTCCACTTACCTCTTGCCAAAAAAGCGATGAACTTGAAACAGAGACACACAATTTTGAGATATGGCCAATGTGGCAATTTATATTGCTGGACTATGCATGTTTATGATAAGAGTTTTATTTTCCTAGGTTTGGGTTTCTTTTGGGGTTGTTCAATTTGGGAAGGGGGCAGGGAATAAGAGGAGATAAAAGGTATTTAACTGAAGATCACCATAATACAATAAGCTAACCAAAAATTACTATCAAATTCGAAGAGTCACTGATTTCAGAGACTATATAAAAATTCCCTTTCCCTAGAATTCTTAAAAATTTATCATAATAGGTAAATAGGGAAAAATTATTTTCCAAGCAGAATGTTACAAAACTAAAATTTATTAGTACTACAAGTTTAAGTTATCAGCTAGATTGTTCATTTCAGTGCAAATGTGGAACTGAGGAAAAATATCAACCAAATTATACAATAAAAAACCCCAGTATTAATGAAACATTCAAAGTCAGCATACACCCCAGAACCAAAAATAAACAAGGTTGAAATTAAACTACCTCAGCTTTTTGAGTGGGAGAATTTATCAGGCAGAAAGATACTTGATTTGCTTCAAAATGATGACCATCACTTTCCTCTTGAGTTACAATCCCACAGGTATTGAAGGCATTCACATACGTCCATGGATCCATTTGCATTCCTCTTGGCCTAACCTCATATGTAGCTGTACACAAACACACTTCCATTTTTCTGTCCAGCTAGTAGACAAGAATCTGTACCCGACCATTTAACAAAAGACCAATTTCCATCAGAATTGGGCAGAAGCAGAGCGGTACAATGTCCTAGAAACAAGTCCCAAACAGCTATTGTTCCAGAAGTTAGTACAGCTGCTGCTAAATTATCCTTCACCTCGCCATCCAGAAACCTGATACCAAGCACAAAAAACAAAATATAACTTCTGCATTTATATTACATTAACATAATTCAAAAAATACTTCCCTTTCAAGTGGGCAAAAACACAGTATGACTCAATGCTGATCTAGTGTCCATAGCAAATTAAATTTATCTCTAAATGAATTTTTGATAAAAGATTTGTTTTGACAATTAGCCAATACACTTGGACACATCCATATATCTGTGTTACCACGCATCATCTTCTGCTAATTTGCAAAGTGGATTAGCACCTCAATGGCCTTTAGTTTCTTCATCTATAAAATTGCCTTAGTTGGACTAGATGACCTCTAAAGGAGAATGCCAAAGTAAGAAAAAGGCTGAATATGTAGTTGAAGGATATGGGTTAGAATCTCAGTTCTGCTTTTTACTATCTGCAAGACGTTGCATAAGTCACTTCCATTAGATTGTAAGCTCCTTGAGGGCAGGGACTGTCTTTTGCCACTTCTTGCATTTCTAGTGCTTAGCATAGTGCCTGGCACATAGTATAGGCACTTAATAAATGCTTACTGATTAATTGATTTCAAATAAGGGAATTGGACTTGATTTTCTCTAAGCTCCATTTCAGCTCTAAATCTATGGTCTTAACAATTTCTTCAATTTCCTGATTAGGATAGTGCATAGGACAAAGAAGGAATCTAGAACATACATATATGTATATAATTTTATAAAAAGAAATTTGTCATTTCAAACTAAAAGGGTTTAATACCATATTAATTAAGATAAGATGACAGCATTGCATTGCTAAATTTTCAGCTGTGGTTGTTAAGAGAAATTTCATTCTAAAAACAACAGCCTTAAGAGAGGATTTGATTACCATAATAATAAAAAATTATATATTACAAATAAGTCCTAGGCACCCCAGGAAATCCTGTCAGATACCTATCAAAGGTATGGTGCCAGTAGTTAAATATTTCCTAAAATAACGATAGAAAAACAATTCAGGCTACTGCATCAGAAGACCATGAACTGAAACAGACCCTAGGTCAATGATTCCAAAGCAAAGCTGCCTACATAAACTATTACAAAATAAACTAAAAAACCTTTTCTCAAAACTTCTTTAAATGGAGAATTTCATTGTTGCTAAATAAAACACAAATATTCAGCTTTTAGTAGGAATATATGCAACTTCCAAGTAGGTAGTATGATGGTAGTGTTTTTTAAGTTTTCTTTATGGAAATATACAGAGTAGGGAGTAGAAGGGATATGTATTAGCTCAAATGACAAATGATGAAATTGGCTCACACACAAAAAGCAAACTGTACTGCTCTAAAATTCAATAAAACCACATGGGAATAGCATCAAAACATAGGGATCTTAGGAGTTTAATTTACAAACTTGTCATATTTCTATCTGTTGTGTATATAACACTTTTATTGTGAACTATTCATAAGAATTAATGGATAATATAGATATCAGCTAGACTAGTGATTAAAAAAAAAAACTACTTGCCTTTTGGCACCTAGGTGATGTGGTAAATAATAAATAAATAATTACATGGTTAAAAAAAAATACAATGGATAATACAGATACCAGACTAGTGATTTAAAAAAAAAAAACATTTGCCTTCTGGCAGCTCCTCACTTGTCAAATAGGAATAATAATAGCATCTACCTTCCAGGGTTATTTTTGTGGATCAAATGAAATATTTGTAAAGTGTTCTGACAACTTTAAAGCACTCTATAAAGTTAGATATCATTATTATTATTATTGTTGTTGTTCTACTATTGCTTCTTCATGTGTAGGGCTTTAATGGTCACCTTACCTCTTCCCCTGCTCCCAACCTTTTGGAGACAGAATTGTTCTAAGAAATATAAGACTTTATATAGTATCCCTTGTACACTTGCCTTCCAGTATGGCCTTGAGGAAGTGAGTAGGGCCTTATATCAACACTTAGGGCTGTCTTAGGATTAATTACAATCAGCCGAAATACAGGACTTCCCATTGATTCGATTTCTTTGCCATGAGGATGACTTAAAACAACAAACAGGAGCCCCTAATTTGGAAGGAAAAAGATATTGTCAATGAAACCATTAGGAAATTTTTAATTTTTTTTAAATAATAATTTGGTGGCAATGAAATAAAATTGATGCTGGGTAGTTCCATAAAATTTTAATGATGACAACATAAGTACTAGTATCTAAGATTTAACCATTGATTTAGCTTTTTTCAAGTAGGAACAGATAAATCCACTGTCAATCTGGACTAGATGATACTTGAGCACAGGGTTTCCCTGACATTTTTCAGTCAAGGACACACCAGTTGTCTTGCCAGAACACAACATGAGAAAAGGATACTGTCCCTTCCACTTGGCCATCCACTAAAACAACCAATTGTATTTACTCACACCAACCACCAGTTTTATACCATAGCCAGCATTTCTCCATCCCTTTGTCTAACATGTTTACTGCTATTTTCACATTCCATTTTTTTTTTCATTAAAAATTGGCAAAGGGGAGTGAATAAATTCAGGACACAGAGACATGTTGGAGTTCATTCAACGCACATAGTCTCCAACTCACACTGACAGTTTCAAAAGTTTATTTTTAGGTAAGCTGTCTGGAACTCAGAATGCATTTTCTCATAAAAATAACAGTATTGATAGTGACTAGGTTCCCAGATCAATCAACAAAAGTCATATTTTACCCATGAAATAGATGAACTATAACCCGGAACTAATGGTACTATAAAACCTAACAACAATTCCAAAGAGCGTTTTGGTTTTTTTATGGGAAATGTGTTTGTATTTCAACTCTGGGTATCAGAAACGCATCTCCCTATGGTCTGGCAGTGGTGACATCCTGCAGCTACTAAACCTGCCAGGGCTGCCACTCCTGATGATGGTGGTTTCAAAGAGCTTTTCATGTTGATGGGCCACTTGTAAATCAATGATGGCCTAATACACCAAGTATAAAACATTCTTCTTCTCTCTTTTCTATATTGGAACTTTTCTATATGAAAACAACAACAACAACAACAAAGAACTTCAAAAAAAAAAAAAAGAGTGGAGATATGGAGGAGCTTGAGACTAATTCATCACTCTTTTTAAAAAATTCTTATCACAAGAACACTCACCCCAATCTGGCATAAATGGCAGCTTTATTAAAAGCAAATAAGATAATTTTATTAGCCAGGTAGAATGCTAGTGATAATGTTAGAGAGAACACTTTTCAGCATTATTTCTGGCTCATGCTAAGGCTATTAGCTCTTAAATACTAATAGTCACTGAATTTATATCTATAAAAAGAATCCTATTACTTTGCTCTAAAATGTTTTTTCTTTCATGACCTTCATGACACCAGAATAAGTTTACTTACCCTCCTTTGTAAAAATAAAGGAAATGGGAGAATGAATTTATTAAGTTCCTATTGCTATACAAACAAGACACTAACATTTAACAAAGATACATACCATATCAGAATAGGCTGTGTGACAGATTGAAGCTTGGTAGGAATTACCAATCTGCATCTTTTTCAGAAGTTGACCAGTTTTTAAATTCCTAAATATCAATGAAACAAGAATTTTTATAACCCTTAAATAAGCAACTTAATGTTCAAGAAAGAATGCCATTACTTTCATTCTAGGGAACTGAATGAATTTCACATTATGCATTCTCTCACAAAATCCCCATGAAATAAATCATGGAAAAACCAACAGACAGAGTAGGTTAGTCTTGCTTATAGCCATACAGTAAGTCAATTATAAGTCTATACATTAGCCCTCTAACTCAGCTAAACTGTCACATTAAACTGAGGTGGTATTTACTATGTCATAGGATACCTACATGACTCAGTGGATAGAGTGCTGGGCCTGGCATCAGGATCTGAGTTTGAGTCTGGCCTCAGACACTTCCTAGCTGTAGGATACCTGGGCAAGTCACTTAGCCCTATTTGCCTCAGTTTCCTCATCTGTAAAATGAGCTGGAAAAGGAAATGGCAAACTACTCCAGTATCTTTGCCAAACAAAAAAACCCATGGGGTCATGAAAAGTCAGATACAATCGAAAACGAACAGATATTTATTGTGGCATTAGGAATCGGAAAGAAAAACCTCATTAAAAAGGATCTTTTAGTGTTTCATTATCCAGGAGATTTAACACATGACCAAGGTTATAACACATTCTCTGATGTCTAAATTTTCTAAGACATATGATGGTCTGGAAAGCTCCCTTAGTAATAAATTTGATTGAGGAAGAATCAAAAGGATTCATCTGTTAGGGATGTGAGAGACTTGAGTAAGCCTTCAAAAGACACATGTTAAGATAATAATAACAATAATAATAAACTAGCATTTAAATAGCACTTTAAGGTTTGCAAAGTGCTTTACAAATATAACCTCATTTGATGTTCACAAAAACCCTGGTAAGTAGGTGCTATTATTATTCCATTTTACAGATGAGGAAACTGAAGCAGACATGGTAGTGACTTGTCCACGGCCATACTGTTGGTAAATGTCTGAAGCTGAATTTGAACTCAGGTCTTCCTGACTCAAAAGTCCAGCATTCTATCTACTGTACCATCTAGCTGCTTCTAAATAATGACAACAGAACTTTCAGAAAAATAAGAATGATATAGGGATAAAGGGAGAAAAGAGGAAAGCAAAAGAAGAGATATGAGATAGAGAAAAAAAGAGAAAGCAAAAGTGTAATAGAACTTCTACTTAGCTCTAATCAGAGTTATGAAAACTAATATTGAATTTGATCACTCAGAGCAGAAACTGGTTTGCCTAGGAATCCTGGAAGAAGAATCTGACTGGCTACACAGGTCTTTCTTCAGAACGGTGCCACTGGGGTTCTCTCCTAAACTTCACAGAGAAAAATAAGCTCCATGAGAGCAAGGATTACTTTTATTTCTATATCCACAGCACCTAGTACAATACCTTGTAGTATTAGGTGCTTAACAAAATGTTTATTGAATTAAATTCTCTCAGGGGCTTTACCTTAGAACTGGGGCATGAATAACTACAACACTGACTTCCCTACATTCTACTTTCAACTTCCTAGAACAGGCCTGCACAACCTGCGGCCAGCTGGGGATGCTTGAGGCATGCCAAAGGATTTCAGCAGCCTTCAGAAAAATGTAGAGGAAAACACCCTTCGTATGTAGAGGAAATCCTTTGGTGTGCTGCAGGTTATGCAGGCCTGTCCCAGAAGCTAGGAACCTAGACTCTTCAGGGAAGAAAAGAAGCAGGGATCTTACTCAACTGTGGTAAAGTTAATTATCATCCAAATTAAAATACTAGCTCAGTAATTTTCTGCTTTCACAGCTGCAACCACAAGCTGCATAACAGGGACTCCCAAATCTAGCCTTATCTCTCATCTTTCTCTTGAACAATAGCTTTTCTCCAACTGGATGGTGAGTATTTCTACTAGGTGTTTTGCCATCACATCAAACTAAAGATAGGAAATCTTCTTCTCTCTCCACGTCCAAACTAGCTCTTTCTCGTAAATTCCCTATTTCTTTCATTCTCTCAGTTATCCATGGCTTAAATCATAATCATCTCTGATTCTCACCTAGTATCTAATCAGTGGGACAACTCAACAAGATTCTTCCTTAATATTCATCCACGTCTCCCTTCTCATTCCCACCACAGCCATCATAATGCAGATTCTATCACCTTATTCTCAGGCTATTGCATTAGCCTCCTAAATGTTGCTAACAAAACAGCTTTTCCTGCTGCCAGTCTCCTCTCCACCCAATACATCCTACACACTGTTGCCAGATGTAGCCTTCTTAAAGTTATGTTTTCCCTACATCACTTGCCTGTATTCCTTCAATGGTTCCTCATTATTTAAAAGAGAGTGTCTAAATTCTTTAGCCTGGCATTAAACACCCTCTGTAATATAGGTCTAAATCTAATGATTTCAATTTCACCTGTATCCCCACAGCCTAACACAGAACCTTGTAAATATGAGGCACTTAATAAATGCTTTTTGGATTAATGTAGATTCTTAAATTTAGTAATTCTTCTACTCCCCCAAAAGCACCCCTTTTCACTGTATTCTGCTTCTACTTTTGCTCATACTACTCTGCTAACTTAGAATGTCCTGTGTTACTCCCTTCCTCCCTACCTACCCTCTCTTCTGCCTATGCAAATTCTATCATTACTCTAAGGCCTAACTCAAGTCTTCCATGAAGGTTTCCCAGACCACTACCCATAATAGTGGTGTCTCCCTCTGGGCACCAATAGCACTTTTTATTTGTATATACATACACACAAGTGATACACACACACACACACACACACACGCATATTTACACACATACACATATATTTACACATATATA
>NW_020954610.1:59667305-59722224 GCF_900497805.2 Vombatus ursinus
TAGATGTTGAAAGGGTAATACCATGATACATGAACAGACACGGAAGTGGCAATTTTCCTGGTATATTCTGAAGCAAGAAGGAGAGTTCAAATAAGGAAAAACTTATGGAGGGAACTATTCAAAGATAAGGTTAGAGATGCAAGTCATGGCCAGGTTGAGGGGGACCATGAATACCCAGCTGAGAGATGTTCTTTTTATCTTCTTGGCAATCTAGAACCATTGAAAATGTTTAGTGAGAAGGGTAACGGATGGCACTGAAAATGTATAGGATGAATTTGAAAGAGAAGATGGAGCTAAGTGATTAGGATAAGGCCAAATGGGAAAGGGATACAATAAGGATACAAAATCAAAAGGAAAGGTGAAAACAGAACAAGCTTTGGGCAAATGTGGGTAGAATATAAGCCAAGTTGTAGATAGTAATGTAATACATATTACTACCTGTGGTAATCTATAAGGCCTCCAAAAGGCAAGGAGGCCTTAATACCTAAATGAACTAACTGGAAGGACCTAAGTCAAGAAAGAAGAAAAAGCAAGCACATCATTCTGTCTGAAGATTACATCTGTCATCCTGCCCTCATATTCTGGACCAGAAGATGTCATATAAGTAGAGATAAAGGTCCCTGTGGGCTTCCTCCTTCACGAAGCTTTCCATGATCCTCCCCAAATAAGAAATGGTTTTCCTTCTTCTGACTTCACATAGCACTTTGTAGCTCTCGTTTTTAAATTAAACTCTTCAATACACTGTGTTACACTGTACTGAATATTTGCGTATAGGTCACATGACAATCCCTGTCTACTTTCTTCTCCAGTCCTCAATTCTAAACTCTATAAAGTCAGGAATACTATCGTATTGACACTGTCTCTTCTAGCATCAACAATCCCCTAGTGTATTCATTCAAAGGGCCTCCATTCAAAACACCCAAACTTTTATTCAGTTTACCCCAAGATTTAAAGTAAGATAGAAATTGAAAGGTCATAACCACCAGACCAAGAGTATGATTTACAAAAGGATTGTATATGTACTCCAGTTCCAAGGAAATTATATGCTGGTTAATACAAGAGGCTTTTCTGGGCAAAAGTTATCCTATTACCTTAACAAAAAAAAAACTCTTTGACATTAAAATAGCTCTGTCTTCTAACAAGAGGAATAAAAGATTCCTTTACTTCAACAATGCTTTTCACCATGCTTTTGAAAAATATTATTTTTAAATCATAAACTGTCCTATTGTTATAGAACAATTTATATTGTTAGTCCAAATTGTCTTTTATATTCCAAAATTTTAGAGAAAGTTTGTAAGATAATAGTCCAGGCACTTCTCTTGTTCCGTGGCTAGTCAGAAGACCCTATCATCAAAGCCCTTTATCTCATCTTCTCAAAAACTTTAAAAAACTAATTCTGGTTACTATACATACTTGAAAAGAATGAAATTGTATTTCTTCAAAGATATTTTATTATAATGACCAAGTTTGGCCCCAGAGAAAAGGTTTTTAAAAAAATCAATTCCCTTCCTTCATTCCAAAAGTAAGGGACTACAGGTATGGAATATTGCATACACTATCAGGCATAGCTGATATGTTGGTTGGATCTGAACTGCTTTTTTTATTCTTTCTTTTTAAATTTTTATTACAAAGGATGGCTCAGTGTGGTGGAGAGATATATTCAAAAATAAACATAATGTAGCATAAACAAAAAGCATGAATTAAAACAAAGGAAAGAATAATGTGGATGCTAGACTATTTTTCTTCTGAGTTGGAAATAAAAAGCAATCTACATACACACACATATATTCTATAATTCAAATTGACCTTTTTTTTTTTAAGGCAGTTGAGGTTAAGTGACTTGCCCAGGGTCACACAGCTAGTAAGTGTCAAGTGTTTGGTCTGAGACCGGATTTGAACTCAGGTCCTCCTGACTCCAGGGCTAGTGCTCTATCCACTGCATCACCTACCTGCCCCCAAATTAACCTTTTTCACAGTGTGTGAATTAATGAAGTTTTATTGTATATTGACTTCAAAATTCACCACAAAAGGAAAACTTACCAGATAACAATATTGCTCATCAGAGTTGTGCCAAGCAAAGCATCTTGCATTCCTTGAACCTCAGCAAAAGCCAGGATGGTTTCTTCTGGAGACATCAATGTCTGCTTTTCTTTACTTCTGGATTTTAAAGAGTATTAAGAATTGGAACCTCATACCAAAGATTTTCCTAGGCAGGTCTCTCTACTGAACTCTGCCCAATAACTAATCCAGTATCCCAAAAAAGATCAAACCACAAAATTTTAATAACAGAAAATACTTAAATACAAAACTTCTTAATGTCACCTTTTTAAGGGTATAAGCAACTTCAAGGAAAGAACTTAGTCTTTCTACATACCACAAGTGGCACAGACACTTAGGATTCATTCATTATTTCAAAGATTATTTGATAATAAAGCAGAAATTTAATTTTATTCTTTTCTAAACAAAATATTTCTATTTCTTTTCTTGCCTATTTCCTTTTAGCCAAATTAGAGATAAAACAAAAAATTGAAAATTGAACAAAGGTAACTCTCTAATACTATTCAAGATAAAATAGGACAAAGACATAATTTATAATTCCTGAACAATTTTTTCCCTTGTCTCCCTACCAGAAAAACCTGTGCTCTGCTAACAGACCTACCTTAGCTTCCAATTGTCTCTTCACCTTTCCATTATTCTACTACTCTCTCCTGTTATGGCCGTCTACCTATGTATCTGAATTGTTTCTGGAAAAATCCCCATAAATGCTCAGCTTGCCTTCTGATCTTTCCAAGTACATCCATAAGACAGGGAAACCACCCTTTTGTCATTCAATTTATATTTTAAATATAAATTGTGACCTGTGACCAAACCAGTTCCTTATCTTATAAAATGAAAAAGATAAATCTGTGCAAGCAATACTTCTTTTACCTTCCAGATCTTGAAAAGGTCATGAGGTCTACTTGGTGATCATGAAGTGTCCCATTGCTACAGACTAGCCTCTTGTGTCTAAGTCCAAGCACAGCTTTTATATTTCCAGATTTTACAAGTGACTGCTTTAAGCATTCATCATCAGAACAAAACAATAATCTAAATCAAATCAGAATGAAAGAAACATAAGGAAAATTTTGTATATGTGGGGAATAGATTAAAATATGGAAAGGAATTTGTTGGAGGCATAGAAATGGCATATCTTTGCAACTTCACACTTCAAAAGGAAAACCATTTTTGATTCAGATTTATACAGTATTTTAAGGCTTACAAAACAAGTATTATTAATCCCCTATTTTCTGGACAAGGAAACTAAGGCTCAGAAACATCAGGGTCAAACAGCTAACATGAATCAGAGATGAAATTTGAATATAGGCCTCTTTTGACTACACATTCATCACTCCTTCCACTAAAACATGCTGCAATTCAAGAATGCCATTTTAATGCCTAAGAGTTTATATGTTTTGCTTTTAATAAAAATTAAAAATCCTTTCAAAATTCGCAGTATAAATAGGTATTTAATGCTCAGTACAGAATAGTAGGCACTCAACAAAAATTTGCTGGTTTACTGTTTCAATAATAAAGAAAAAACATAGCTTTACATTTACATACCTGATTTCTCTAATCTCTAGATGTCCCAAAGCAACACACACAAGATTACAAGCATCCCAAAGCGGAATAATTTGTAGTACTGGAATCTAAATCAAACAACAACAACAACAACAAAGAATCATTTCTTGACTGCTTTATTTATTTCATTTTTCATTCATTTCATTAACTCTCCAAAGTTCTTAATGATCACATTCTAGTTACAATGCCACAGCATTCTCCTAAACTTTAAGAAGTAGGTAGCAAAGTGATCCCCCCTCCCAAAAAAAATGCTACACATCTATAAATATCTCTTTTCTTAGTGTTATCAGAGGTTATGAATAAAACCCTGGGAAAGGAATCAGCAAATCAGTATTAATAAAGGCTTGGTAAAGAGCAAAGTGGTCTGTGACCCAACAAAAAAAATTAACTAAAATGATAACTGGTATATTGAAGAACCATGTTTTAGAAAGCAGAGATAAAAGCAAATATAGGAAGTCAAATTAAAAATCTGACAAAATCTCAAATAATTTAAATGGGGTTTACATAATTTTTTTTTTGCTTTTTTTGCTTCGTGGGTAAGTGGTACCTCTTTATACTTATGTAAATGAAGTTCTTTTCACAGTCAATTCCACCTACAAATATCTCTGATTCCTACCTCTGTGAAGTGCCATGTGTAAACTTTTCTCCACTGCCAGTTATCGAGAGATTTCCAGAGAGAAACTGTAAATTCACAGGCAGTTATGATACATGACTCCTTACAGCCAGTTACTTCCCACCACACAGTACTCACATCCACAGAACAGGAATCTGAAGGATTCTGTCACAAAGGAGGAACAGCAATTAATGTGAAGTAATAATAACGAGAGCAAACTCTTAAATCATTCTTTAAAGTTCATGAGGTTTTTCCCTCCTAGCAACCCTTTGTTTGGAGCAGGCAGTACAAGTATTACAGTCTCCATTTTATAGTTGAGAAAAATGAACTGAAGTAATGTCAAAAGGTCAGATAAAGTTAAGTAGCTGAGTTATGACTCAGAGCCAGGTCTCTTGACTCTGAAGTCAGTAGATCCCTGTAGCTACCTATAATATTGTTTGTTTTATGTAAATTTACTAATTTCTTATCTTGAGGGGCATCCAAGTGGAGGCCTGATGACTGTCTGGGATGTCTGTACAAATGGGGGCCTCATGCTTGAGGAAAGGGGTAGATAGGTAACCTATGAGAATTTGAGATGGAGGTAACTCTACCAAAAAAAACATTCAAAAGTAATAATTTGATAGGACCCTAAATAAAGTAGAGGGTTAAATTAAAGTTCTATGCAGGTCAAAGGAAAATTAGATTCATGGGTCTTGCCAACTGTACTGTAAGAGCCTTAAGCTTTGAGTGAGACTTTATCCTAATCATCTTTGTATCTCCCAAGCACCCAATAGTGCTTGATGCTCTAGGTTTACTGACTTGAACACAAACATTTAAGTCCTAATTTCCAGTACAAGATTGACACCCATTTTTATACTACAAATGGCCTTAAAAAAAAAACACCTTTTCAAACAGTTGCTTTAGATTTGTAGTACATGAAATGTAAAAGGATGCTTGCATTGTATCTGCAAGGATTTACCTGCTTTAAGTGTTGTTTTTCCCCTTATTTTCATGACTACAAGGATAATAACTTGAGGCTAAGTATTAGCAAGTAAAAATACACTGCTCTAATCAAGAGTACAAATTAAATCCTATGATAAATGCAGTAGAGGAGGAAAGGTACAGTGTGCAATGTAAATCACTTTGGATTTGGAGTCTTGGGACCTGGACTGCAACTCCACTCCTCTTCCACATACATCTATAACCTAGAATGAGTCACTTAACCTCTCTGGTTCTCAGCTGATGACTTCTGCCTGGCAAACCAAAATTAAAATTTACATTAACAGCAGGTTCCTGGATTACACATTTCTCCCACTCCCAATCACCATTTTTGGCAGATGGCATTTTTGGTGTAGATATAACCTGATAGAGATAATTATTATTTAAAAGTCTACACCTATTACTCAGGGAATCTTACTCATATTTCAAAAAGATCACCAGATTGGTGACTGCCTCACCTGGCCTACTATATCAAGGATACCCCAGCCACGCTTCACTCTTCCTACTCTCTGGATACAACAAACTCACCAGCAGCCTTGCTGCTCCTTCAGTTCTGGAGCCAAGATCAGAATTAACTTGTTAATTTTTAACATTAATCCTTGAAAGAAGCAGATCAATCTACAAGGCCTCAGTACCCATCCCAGTAATTTTCAAGTCTAAAGTGCCCCTTCCTGGCTACCAGTCTCCTTACACCATAGTTTTCCCCCAAAACAACACAAGTTCTTTGAGGGTGAGAACTATTTTTGCTTTTGCATTTGTATTAGCAGACTGTCAGCCACAAAATAAGTGCTTAATAAATGCTTTTTCATTCACTCAATCCATCCTAAGTATCTAGAAGGACTAGGATCCTTTCTAAAACTTCTTAAAAGGAAGTTAGCGGCGAATCCTTTTGTAAAATGAAGATCTTTTTGTAATGTGAATGATACTCCCTAATTTATAGGTGTGGACTTTTAAAATAATAATTAACTTTAATCAGAGTACGACCACACCAAAAATACCATCTACACAGCAAGGAGATTGGGGGGAGGGGGAGAGGGCTAATCCAGGAATTAGCTACCAGGTAAATTCTAATTTCAATTTGCATGAATTGAAAGTTATATACTTTGTTCAATTAGACCCTGTAATCCAGTGTCCAGTTAAACACTAGCTGAACTGCTAAGTGAGTAAAAAGATTATAGGGACAAACATTACAACCTAGAACATATAAAAGGAAAGTACACTATTTAGAATGTAATGCTATTTTGTTTATTGCTTCTTCTCTTTATAAGAAAGGTAGGAAGAGTAGAATAATCTCCCTTTACTCAGGCACAAAACCTGTTGGATTTAAAATGTTAAAACAAACTAAGTATCCTTGGAAATGGCTTCATATAATTTCCTTTTTAACAATCTGCCTAAAAAAGATTTAGAATATCCATATCCCTTACAAGAAAACCTTTTTAACAGAAAAAAGAGGGGAGGTAAAGGATTGAATTGATTTTATTTCAGTTTTAATTGTATTTGAATTTAATCTTTCTTAAATGGAGGGCAATAGCATGATCAAATTTTCCTGTTTTCAGAACTTATCCAATTTGTCAGCAATTAAGGAGACAATGATGTAAAGATGATAGCCTTCTGACCTTTAACTTTGAAACTAGCTGTAGGTTACCCAGTTTCAAACTATCACACCAAATTTCAGCAGGATCTTCTGCTACTTTAGCCTGTGGAGAGAAAAAAGTCAGCATATTAATTTAAAATCTATGAGTGTTATCTACATTAATTAAAATTTCAATATTCTATATTTTCATTTTCTTTCTAAAATTAACAGTAAGTCCCAGTGATATATCTTCATCAAAAAGGCAGCTCTTTTTATATAACTTTTCTATTTTTAAGGATGAATTTTAAGTTAACTATACAACCATAATTAAGGCTTAATATTAATCATATCAAAAGAACACATTAAAAACATTTTCTAACTGGATATTTCCAATGTTTTAATCTAAGTTCAGGGCCAATTCATCAAGAACTCATTACTTATTACTCAATAGACTTTTACTTCATTCCTTCAAAGCATGTTTAACAAGCGGGTAATTTACTGAGCTAAAAAAATTCATTTGCTGTAAACAAAAGGTTTAGAATCTCAAGGGAAGGAATGAAAAAAGGTAGGAATGAAGGGAATATCCATTTACAGACCTGAGATTATATTATAAAGATCATCATTTGGTACTGGTTAAAAAATAGAAAAGTAGATCAGTGGAACAGGATAAGCCAGAATTAGAAACAATCAAACTCAATAATTCAGTGTTAGGTAAACTCCAGAACATAAACTTTGGGAGGAACTCCCTATTTGACAAGAACTAGGTTTAGACCCACATCTTATACCAGGGAGAGGTTCTTAACCTGGGGCTCATTAATGTTTTAGAATTTTGATAATTATTTAAACATAATTGTTGCCTTTGTAATCCTATATATTTTACTTTATGCACTAAAAAAATATTATTCTGAAAGGAAGTCCGTAGTTTTAACCAGACTGTTATGTCATGGACCCCTTTCCCAAGTCTGGGTGAGGTTCATGACATAAAAAAGGTTAAGAACCCATATACATACATATATACATATATATACATATATATACATACACACACACACATATATACAGATTTTATGTATGTAAGTATATCTCAATAATCAGGTACCTTTCACAACTACAGCAAAAAATTCCTAACCTAAGGAGACATGGAGATCACAAAAGATAAAACAGGCAATTTCTTTAACATGAAATTGAAAATCTTTTCCTCAAACAAAAATAACGCACTAGAATGCAGTAGGTTAGGAGAGAATGTTTACATCTGTTATCTCTGATATCCAAGATATTACAAGGATTAAGAGCCATTATCTAATGAATAAGTGGTCAAAGGATATAAACAAATAGTTTTCGAAAGACAACGAACAACATGAATGAGGCTCCAAATCACTGATAGGAGAAATCTCAAATCAAAACAATTCTTGAGATTTCAACCCACACTCAGCAAAATGACAAAGTTAAAGATGGAAATAGTACATATTGGTCTGCTTGAAGACAGGCATGCTAATACATTGTTGGTAGAGCTGTGAGTCAGTATAACCATTTTGGAAAGCGATTGGCAATTATGTTAAGAGAGTGACTAAAATACCCATACCCTTTGATCCAGGTCCAAAAGAAAGGTCTCATATATAGTAAAATATTCACAGCAGTACTTTTTCTCTTAGAAAGATTTGGAAATAAAATGCTCATCAAATGGGGAATGGATATATAAATTGTACTACAGGAATGCTATAAAATATGACTGAGCCATAAAAAATGACAAATGAGAATTAAAGCAATCAATCAATAAACATTTATTAAGCACCTACTATGTGCCAGAGAAGCATGAGAAGACATATAGGAACCAATGCAGAGGAAAGCAAACATAAGCAGGAAAACAACATATATAATGACAATGGAAATTCTAAGAACAATAAAATTGAGCACTGTGTAA
Organism: Vombatus ursinus; assembly: GCF_900497805.2. Taxonomy (NCBI): domain Eukaryota; kingdom Metazoa; phylum Chordata; class Mammalia; order Diprotodontia; family Vombatidae; genus Vombatus; species Vombatus ursinus. Next base: position 59,676,009 of record NW_020954610.1, read on the forward strand.
TAGTATAACCAAGCTTGACCTTGAAGAAAGTTAGGAAAATGTATTTCCCTCTCTTCATAGTAGAAGTGAGTGTGGAATACTACAGATATTATCACATAGAGCCATTGGTTGGTTTTGTTAAACCACCTTTTTTCCTCTCTTTATTGATGTTAGTTACAAGGTATAGCTTACTTCAGGTGAGGGGAAGCATATATTCGAAAATATAACAATGAAAGGCATCAATCCTTTTTTTTTTTTAATTTAAGAAGAGAAAAATCATACCTGGAAAGTGCTTCCCAACAGTGGTCTTTCTTTGAAAGTGATTGAGTCAATAGGTGGAAGAGTTTCTTGAGAACCACCGTCACTGTCAAATTTTCTTTCAGAAGAAGGTACTATTTGGTCAGGCTGTTTTTTGATTTCCCTACCTAATGAATGCATGTTAGCGTCCAATTTCAATGCACTGGGTAAATTGTTACACTGATTATCTCCAGTAAGACTGTCTGGTTTTTTTAAGTAAGGATGCCTAGGTGTACAAAAAGTAGGTCCAGTAATTTCTGTAGCCACATTTCCACTGTGAATTTGGGAACCAAAAACTGGAGTGGCACCTACAATAGGGAAAATAGGAGAACACACATCTGCTTCAAGCTGGTTATTTGTAGCAGGTAGGTTAGTACTAGAAGGTGTGAAAAGTAGCATATTTTGAGGAATACTCTTTGGCTTTTTTGGCTGTGAGTTTCTTGTTCCAGTAATAATATCCTCTGCTAAATTCTTCTTTTCTGTAACTATCTTTTTAGGCACCAGTTCCTCCAAAATAAGACCATCTCCATCATTACACTTTTTTCCACCATCCCCTGAATCAAAGGGTTCAATTTGTTTTGCTGAATAAGACTTCAATTTCTCAAGCTTAAGAAAACCAAAGTCCTCATCAGGCAAGTCAAAGTCAGTGATGTTGATGCATGATGACAACTTCTCAAAACCGAGCATCTCATTCTTAAGATGAAATGAAAGATCAAAACTGGTATTATCCACAATCAAGGAGTCATTACCAATGGAACAATGAAGGTTCTTATTTTGAATACAATCTTGTCTCCCTTACAAAAAAAGAAAAAAATAAATTAAAATCCAAGATGACTGGCTTTCATAGCCATTTATCCAATACCTTGGGATAGGACTCAAGTGCCTAGGTCATTTTTTGTAACACTATAATGCTGTAATGCTGTGACAATACTGAAAGTAAGGTTTTTTTTTGTTTTTGTTTTTTTTTTTACTATTGAAAGGCAGGGACACCTAGCTACAAAAGTAAGCTTTCACTTAAGCTTCAACAGGATACTCTCTGCTGTTAAGACCCGGAGTCTTTATTATTTTTTAACATAAACCATACTATTCTTAAAACTGCATTGAGGAATTCAACATACCTATGGGAGTGGCTGAGAACCCTTGATCTAGGATTTGGCTGGAAATATTAATAGGGACCATGGAGAGGAAGAGTAGGTGGAAATGTGGAAATGTGAGGATTATTCTGCCCATGTGCTTGGTTCCCAGAATACAGTAAGTTGCCCAAATCGAGTTTTTTGGGGACCAGCCCTAGTAAATTTGATTTCCTATGCTAACAGAAATGAAAGCTTCTTATTCTGTGATGAGACAGGTTGAGTAGTAGAAGAAAGAGCATTAAACTTAGGAGTCAGAACACTCATGTCCTAGTTCTGACATTTACCTGTATGACCTCAAACAAGTCACAACCTCTCTGAGCCTCAGTTTCCTCATCCATAAAACTGGAATATTTGGACTACTTATCTTATGAGATTGTTTTGAAGAAAATACTTTGCAAACCTAAAAATTCTTTAGAGATATAGTTATTAAACATCACCACTTTTCCTAATTTTTATGTTCTTTAGAGGCTAGACAAATTACCTTTGGTAAAAGCACCTTATTAAGAGGCAGTTGCATAGGTTCAGAGCTTTTTAGTGCATAACTACTCTTAATAACCATAGCTAGTACTGATGTATCATTTTAAATTTTGCAAAACTCTTTCTATGTGTTAGCTTAATTGATGTAGGTATGATTATCATCCCCATTTTACAAACTAGAAAACTCAGGCTGAGAAAGGTTAAGTGGCCCAGTTTGACATGGCTAGTGTATATCTGGGGCAGGATCTGAATTCAGGTCTTTCTGACTCCAAGCCCAACATTCCATCCACTGAACAACAAACTGGCCTGGACAGTTGAAATTCTGTCAGTTGGTTCTCAAACTGATAGAAAATTGGTTTGGTCTCCAAATCATCTCTAGCATTAGTTACAGCTTCCTCCCAGTGTTTGGATAGACTTTTAACATGCTCTGGTTTTTGTGGAACAGAACACATGCCTGATACAGGCCTAAAGAATTGAACATGCAATACCTTGTGTTATTGATGCGGGTGCTTTTTTGTCAATGTTAGCAAGGATACACCTTGATTTATCTGTGACTGTTTTTTTTCTCTGAGCATGTTCTTTTTTCCTTGGAGCTTCATTGCACAAGGCAACATCTTCCTTGTTTTTTTTAATATCTACCTTATCAGAAACTTGCAGCTCTGAGTCCCGATCATTTATTCCTTTTTTGTAAAAGAATCTTCTCCCTCTGTGTCTTCTCCTTGATCGTCTTTTACAAGCATTCAGAGCAAAATCATTGTCTTTAGTGGGCAAAACAGGCGGGCTGCCTTCAGTGGTTGATGAGAAAGACTTTTGGAAAGGACTACTTGAATTTCCTTGGTCAGATAAGGGAAGTTCAATTTGCTGTTGGGAGGACAGATCTAAATTTTTAGTTACCTGCTTAGATTTAGGCTTAAATCCTTTTCTTTTTACACCTAATTGGCTCTGAATTACAGCTTCCAGGTCAACTGTCCTCTGACAATTTGACATTCGTCGTGTCGTCCTAACATAATACTCCACAGGAAACAGAAGACCATCAAGCACTGTACAAGAATTTAATGGATTTTCTGTAGGACCAGGAGAGATCATTTCTGTGGTAGGACTCACAGTCTCACTTAGGACCTCTTTCTTTTCAAAATTTTCACCTCTATTATCAAGTAGGTTACCAGATGATTCTAAAGGCTTCAAGCTATGATTCTGTTCATCAAAATGTGTGTTTTTGCTTAATGAATGATTGAGTTCATTTATGGAAAATGCTTTGCCATCTGATGGCAAGGTGGGAGGGCTAGACATCTTTTCATCCACATTTATGTCATCATTGATCATGTGGTCACCTGGAGAGATAACATATTCTTTCCCTCCTTCCTCTAATTTTTTAGGTGAAACATGAATAAGGTTCATCGAACACTGGGTAGCCAGTTTATAGTTATCACAGACTTCTTCAAGAGGAACACACTCAAGTTGCTGAATATTACTGTCATCCAAAGGATCATGCAAAGAAAGCGGAGCCATCTTAGGAAAACTATTTTCTTTCAAAATTGCAGTGGCATCATTTTTGAGTTCAGCAGCTGGAACAAGATATTCACTGATTTCTGTGATTGATCTGGGAGAATTCTGGATCTCACTTTCAACACATGAAAACTGATTTCTTATCTGAAACACTGGTAACTCAGAATTTTTTATAGCAAACACTTGTTTTTGTTGTCTTTGTCTAGTATTTATAAGTGAATCAGAGCCAAAGAAAGATTCACTTCCTTTTGAGACTGGTGTCTTTTTTCGATTCTTCATTCTATTCAATGGCTGTTTATTTTGCTTTTTCTCATTATCTGGTCCAGTGATGCTATAAAGGAAATTTTCCTGGCAGTTATCACCTATGTGTTCAGGACATATTCCTGATGAGCTCAATAATTCATGCTCAAAGTCAAGTGTGACAGCTGTTTTCTCCTTGGTTTCAGCATCAAGATGGACATCAATTTGTAGTGTACATGTTTCTAATCTATCACCAAGAGAGAGTTTGTCTTCTGGCTCTGGAGAAACAAAAATATTTTATGAATAACATGTTAAGCACTAGTCTACAATTCAAGTGAAAAATGAAACAAACTTTATGAAGGAGATATTCCATTAATATGTAAAAAAATCAGTGGGCCAAGAAAAAAGAGATCTGAATTCAAGTCCTGCCTCCTCAATTTATCAACTGAGTAACCATGGACAAACAGTAATTCTAGGAGGTATAATTTTCTCATCTACAAAATGGTGACAATAATACCTGCCCTATTCACCTCAAAAGGATGTTGTGGTGATGAAAAAAAAGATAGTGTATATGAATGCAAAAGTGCTATATGAGTATAAGTTGTTACTATTCATTAAAAGCTGTTACTTTTCCAGTACTAAGTTCTGAACATGTTTGTGCATTGTGGTAGACTGTGGGAAGATACAAAGATAAATATGTTCCCCAATCCTCAAAGAAGTTACAAACAGTACTACATTCAAACCTGAACTGCTTGCTAGTTACCATAATCTTAAAACTAATTTACATAGAGAATTAATTTCATTGACAAAGTGTTTTTTCCCCATACTTCATCAAGAATTAACTATCTCTCCAAATTCTTTTCCTTTCTTTCCTAAATTCTTTTCCTTCCTTTATCCCATCTTAACAAAAATTTATATTTGAAAGCTGAGATAAAAAGACTAAATATAAAAAAGTAAATATAAAAATTCTGTCTTGTTTGTAAGGTAATATTCAAAAAAATGTAAATGAGTTCAGCAAACATAAATGACTAAAATGAATTAGCTTATTTTTACCTGAGTTTGTTTGTATTGAGGTTTCCTGCTTAAGCATGCAATTCTGTTCAGTTTTCGAAGTTTTTGCCTTCTCAGCTCTTTGAGCACGCTAGACAAAACAAAAGCAGTCCCAGAAGCAAGTTCAATAAAATTAAGTTTTCTCAAAGCTTATTCCACTAAAGTGATAATAAGCAGCATAATAATACTGTAATCTGTGAAGGCAGCATTTGTTTCTCAGGAAAAGAATGTCCTACCTGCAATCGAGCCAGTGTCTTGCTGTACTCTCTTTTTAAGAATGCCAGTTTTTCCTTCAACTGGAGAGAGAAAGGCACCAATCTAGAATTACACATTTCCAAAAGAAACCCCAAAGAAATACTGGCTCTGCCACCTAGACTGAATATAAGGCTGGACCAAGTAGGAAGTGTCAGAGCTTTTGCAGTGAGAGCAGGGGAAGCATGCAGTTTGATTTTTATGTCTCTGAAGTTATCTAAATTGAAAATATTCCCTGGATTTTTCTCCTCCTAACCTCAGGTTTACTTTTGCCCCTCTGCCTGGGGGTGGGGGCATGGAGGGGTGGAGAGAATGAGCGTTCCAGAACCAGCACTTAAATCCAACAAGGATAGTAGTAATTTGGGGCTTGACATCACAATGTTTAGCATCACGTGCACCGTAGGTGCTTAATAAGTGCTTGCATAATTGAATATTAAGTACAAGGCACAGTGCTAGTCACTGGGAACACAAATTCAAAAAACAGCTCAGTCTCTTGACCTCAAGAACGTCCTACGTTCTACGGGGAGGGGCAGAATTCGTGGATAGCGCGGTAGACTGGACTCGGGAAAACCTGAGTTCGAATGCTGCGTCAGGCAGAAACTAGCTGTGCTGTATGATTCCTCTCGGCGTCGGTTCTATCATCTGTAAAATGAGGGTAGCCCCTTCCAGGGCTGAGAGGATCAAATGCAGGTGCAAAGCCCTTCGCAAGCTTTAAAGCTCCATAGAAATGTTGTTGTCAGGAGTAAACACGAGGTCCCGGGCGGTGGGGGGCGCCAGTAGGGGGCAGGGAGAGCTCCCCCCCAAGGGTTCACTTTCAGCAGCCAGGAGAACCGACCCCCCCCCAATATCACAAGGCCCCTTCCCACCCCCCCACCCCCGCCGGGCACCTTCTCCTTCTCCTCACAGCTGAGCACTTTCCCAGCCGAGTCCTCCATGGCTGCAGCCACCAGGGGAGGATGGGGGGGCAACTCCTTCCCGCCACCTCCAGCTCGTGGGGACACTGGGGCCTGGGGCCCGCCGAGGCCGCTAGGAACCCCCAGCCCAGCTGCGAGCGCCCGCCCCTTGTAAATCCCGCCAGCTCAACCCAGGCGTCAGGGGCCGCTCGCCGAACTGCCGATCGAGTCTTGCTAGTGGAGCGCAGACCAATCGACTGAGGGGGCGGAGCGAGAGGAGAGAATGAAGGGGGAAGGATGGGCGTTTCCCTTTCCAGACCGGAAGTGGCGGAGGAGACCGGAAGCGAGAGGAAGGGATACTTGAGCTTGGGAGACGGAGGTTGCAGAGATGGAGCTGAGCGAGCTGCTCTACAATAAGTCCGAGTACATCGAGACGGTGCGCTGGGCGACGCCGGGCCGCGGGGAGCGGGGCGGGGGCTAGAGGGGCAGGTCGTCCTAGTAAACTCCCTGCTGTTGGCTGGGCCACCCCGCCCATCCCCGGGCAGCCCCAGCCCCTCCCCTGCGTCCTGCCTCTCCCGAACTTAGCCTAGTCTAGGCCACCTGTCACCCCTGGGGCGCAGGCCTCGGGTCTCCCCGCCCCCCTTCCCCTTTGCTCTGTTCTCACTGCCCGCCCTCTGCCTTCTCTTTGGAGGAGAAATCATTTCGGGCCCTCAGAACCGGAGGAAGTCTTAAAGAGATCTTCTTTGTACAGATAAGGAAACTGAGGCCCAGAGAGGGGACATGATTTACCTCAGACCACGCAGAAGAAGCACAGAGTTTGGATCAGAAGTCAGACCTCATGACCCCGAATCCAGTGCTGTTCCATTACCATGAGATGCTTTCTGCATATCTTTATTTGTTCAGTTTGGGTGCCTCCGGGATCCACATTTTGTGTTGTCTGTTAACGTTTTAAGTTTGGTGCATACGTCCAACTTGCATAGACATTGCATGGGAAGGTCTGCTACAGGAATTCCTTTTCCATGCCCACTACATGGCATTGGTTACACACCTCATTCAGATTTGTCTTTCCATCCTGCTAGTCCAGGGTCTGCATTAATGGTAGCACTTAAGTGGAGAGTGAAGTTCTTCGAAGCTACCAAGCAGCTGAGTTCAGTATCCCCAATATTCTAGTCCCCACCCAATCCTTCCTCCTCACACTTATTATGCTGTTATCTAAAGCGCAGAATGCAAGTACCTGAAAGGGTCCTAATCTAGTTTTCCTCAGAAATGTAGCTGAATTTTTCTTTATGGAACTCTCCTGCAGAAATCCATTATTAGTACCTGTGTGCTAGAAGTTCTAAACGGGAGTGGGAAGAGGGGTAGAGAGAGAAAGGGGCTGGGAAGGAAACCCTTTACTCCCAGTCTTGTTTTTGTAACTTGATATGAAAAGTTTTAGAAAATCTCGGAAGCACAATAATTCAGCTTTTCTCCATTTCATCATTGGGCTAGAAAAAGAGATGATACTTGAAAGCAACAGACCTGGTAGTGTGTCCCAAAAATAAAACATAAAAGGACTTTAAAATATCAGTGCTGAGTAGACTACTTAATTTTTCCTCTTCCTTTTGAAAATGCTGGACTTGTCAAAAAGCTGCTTTTTAAATGAAATATCAATAATGCTTTGGAGTGGAGTCATGGTGGAATGCAGGGGTTCTAAACCTTTTTTGTTTAATGGATACCTTTGGAAGTCTGGTGAGGCATATTGAACCCTTTTCAAAATGTTTGTTACCCACCTTCATAACTGAAGGAAATGCTTAATAGTTAGAGGCTAGTTTTCCCATTCAAGTTCATTGCTCTCCCCCCCCATCCCCAAATCTATCCATGATCAATTTGTGGACCCTACGTTAAGAACCCTTTGTGTAGCAGAAGGAACACCGAACCTCAAATCAGAACACTAGGGTTAGTTCAAATAACAGCCTGCCTCTTGTGTGAACTTTGGCAAATCACTTCAGCTCCATAAGCTTGTTTCTACTTTGGACTAAATTTTCTTTAAGTTCTGAATTCTGTGATTCTTTGAAGCCAGAAGGCCTATGTGTGGGGCTCACAGAGGAAAACAAAGGAGACCTGAAAATTTCCTTCAAATTTTACTTAGCTGGTAGTCTTCAGTACTCCACTTACCCAGGTTTTTTTTTTTTTTTAAGTGAGGCAATCAGTGTTAAGTGACTTGCCCAAGGTCACACAGCTAGTAAGTGTCAATGTTTGGTCTGAGGTCCTATTTGAACTCAGGTCCTCCTGACTTCAGGTCCAGTGCTCTATCCACTGGGCCACCTAGCTGCCAACCTGTTTTTCTTTCCCTGGCTCCTATCCTACTGCAGCTTGTGTCCCAGGCTATGGGAGCTACCACCTTCAGCTTTAAGCTGAGAGAATCCCCTATCCTACTTAGAAAGGTGAAGTGAGTGAGGATGTTCCCTGGTGGGAGACCATTAAGCAATGTGTTCCTTGATACCTGGGGCCATTCTTTATTTTTCTTTGTATCCCCAGGGCTTAGCACAGTGCCTGGCACATAGCAGGTGCTTAATAAAGATTAGCTGACAAACTAAGAGTGTTGTGATCCTGGAGTCCTAAGTTGAAATTCTGAATGCTTTCTTCACAGAAACGTGGTTTCATGTGTTGATTAGGTTTTGTAGTACTATTAGTGTAAAACTGGTACTGACATTTTAGGTTAAATGGACTTTTCCAGATTGCCTGAGAACCTAATCACCATTGGTTTCGATGAGAAAATACATTTCATTTTCTCCCTTTGATTGCCATTGCCTGTATTTATGCTTTGTGTCTTCTACTAAAGCATCTAAAGACTAGTACTACATCTTAAAACATTTCTTGGTCCTTTTCTTTAGGTAACACAGTACCTTACATACAAATTCAGTATTTGTTGATTGATTGATTTTGATTCCCAAACACACCCTCACAAGTATTTGGTTCCCACACACACCCTCATCTACCCTTGTCCTGATCCTCAACCCTTTGTTTCCTGGTCCTTGATCAAGTTCTGCCTCTAATACACCCCTCTCTCTCGACCAGAGTTCAGTGCACAGAACTCATTGATCTCATATAGGCTCTGTCGCTTTTCCTCAGGCATCTGGAAACAAAGTCAGTCGCCAGTCAGTTCTGTGTGGAAGTCAAAATATTGTCTTAAATGGAAAGGTAAGAAACAAGATACAACTGCATTCATTTACAGGGCAACTGAATGTTCTCAACAGATGCTACCTTTTGGTTAAGATCCATAGATACTGTGTCTCCACATTTTCTAATTCTTGTGGTTCCTTTGTTTCAGAACTTTGGTTTAATAGTTCTGGTTCCTGTACTTTTATGTTCCCCAATTGGTATATAAGTAAAAGCCAAGTGGCTTTAATATTATTTTCTTCTAGAGTACCTGCATAGTTTTTTCCCAAATCCATTCCCAATCTTAATGTTCTACTTATTACCTTCATTCTAAAACTCACTGTGCCTTAATACCATTCTGTGAGATTAGCTATCAGTGTTCCAGTTACTGTGTATGTCTTTAGTCTGTTTGATCCATCTCTTACCAAGTTTTAATGTTTTCTTACCTTTGAGGGTGTGATCTGGTGCCAAATGAAGAACTTGTGATTTTTATTCAGTACATTGGAACTTTTGGTACTTTCATTCAAAAAGAAAGAAAAATTTTTTTGTTCTTATTACAGGAAGGGATTGTAAAGTCACTGGCTGTACTTGTGATCTCAGATTTTTTTAAGCCGTTGGAAGTGGGTACCCCATAAAGCTTCAGGGACATAGTTTTAGAAAAATACAAGGGATTACACTTTTTTTTTTTTGCAATCGAAAATAAAGATATGGAATTTCTTGCCCCTAGAGATCATACAAGCCAAAAATAATTTTTAAAATAATAATTTTTTTAAAAAGGTAATTTTAGGAAGTAAAATGGATAATTTTTTATTTAAATTAAGTTTTTATACAGATAAAACCAGTGCAGCTAAAATGAGAAGAAAAGCAAGAAATTGGGGGGGAAGGGAATCTTTGCAGCAAGTTTCTTTGATAAAGGCCTCATTTCTCAACTTTATAGGAAATTGAACCAAATTTATAAGAATAAGAGTGATTCCTCAGTTGAGAAATGGTCTAGGGATACGAACAGGCAATTTTCAGAAGCAGATATCAAAGCTATCGGTAGTGATATGAAAAAATGCTCTAAATCACTAATAATTAGAGGAATTAAAATTAAAACAACTCTGAAGTGCCAGCTCACACCCATCAGATTGGCTAAGATGACAAAAAGGAAAATGACATATGCTGGAGGGGATATGGGAAAATAGGTACAGTAGTGCACAGTTAGTGGATCTGGGAACTAATCTAACCATTCTGGAAAGCAATTTGGAACTATGCCTCCAAAGCTATTAAACTGTGCATACCCTCTGACCTAGCCATACTACTACTAGGTCTATACCCCAAAGAAATCAAAGGAAAAGGACCCATTATGTACAAAAATATTTATAGTAGCTCATTTTGTATTGGCAAAGAATTGGAAACTGAGGGGATATCCATCAGTTGGAAAATGACTGAACAAGTTATGGTATATGAATGTAATGGAATATTGTGCTCTAGGACAGGGCTTAAACTTTTTTCACTGGAGACCCCTTTTCTCATTTTGGCAGTATTCTTTGGCATTGCGTGGTATGATGGCATGCGAAGTGCAAAGTGCACTTGCTTTGTGTTCAGAACCAAGGCTGCAGTGAAGTTGCTCGATGCAACACGGGCAAGTGCTGCCAGAAACACCTTGGATTCATTATGAGTTTGATTTTTAATTAATTTTTGGTCATTGCATGCTCAGAAACCTTGTACAAATTTTTCGAAACCCCAGGTTGCAGCCCACAATTTAAGCAGCACTGCTGTAGGAAATAATAAAAAGGATGATTTGAGAAAAACCAGGAAATATTTGTATGAACTAATGCAAAGTGAAGTAAGCAGATCCAGGAGAACAATTTATACAGTAACAGCAATATTGTGAAGATAATCAATTGTGAAAGATTTAGCAACACTGATCAATATAATGATTCACTACAATGCTGAAGTAATTATGATGAAAAGTGCTGTCTACCTCTAGATACAGAATTGATGGGTTCAGAGTGCATACTGAGCATTTTTTCCTCTTTCTTTTTCTAGTTCCCCTTATCCCCCTGAACATGGCTAATGCAGAAAAGTGTTTTGTCTGACTTCTCATTTGTAATAGATTTTTTATTTCTTGCCTTCTCAGTGGGTGGGGAAGGGAGAAATTTGGAACTGAAAATAAAAACTGAATGAAAAAGAGATATATTTGTTCAGGGCACGAGCTATGTTACATCTGCTTACAGGCCTCAGCATTTAAATTGTTCAATAAAGACTTAATTGATAATGGTTTTTTGTAAATTCATGCAAAATTGCTTTATAATGGGATATTAAAAGGAAAGTTAGGGTTGGTCTAGATATGTCCTTAACCTCTTGATGTAATTCAGGCTATTTACTTTGTTGTTTGGAAGCATTTATTCATGAGAGGGAATTATTGTTCCCTCCCACAAGTAATCTCTTGATGTTACTGAGTGATAGATGGTCACTAGATAGACCATTGCTCTTAATGAATTTATCAGTTATCTTACATTCTTTCATAGCAATTTTCTCTTTGTATATTCTTTTCACCAGCATACTCCATGAAGATAGCTCTGGAAGAAGCAGATATCCTGTTAACCTGTTACCTAAATGAAATACTTTTTCTTCTTTCATAGACAATCATAATGAATGACTGCATTATTCGAGGGGATCTGGCAAATGTAAGAATTGGGCGCCACTGTGTTGTGAAAAGCCGTAGTGTCATAAGGCCACCATTTAAGAAATTCAGCAAAGGGTAGGTATTTCATTACCTCCTCTCCTTTTTCATGAAGTTGGGATGAACCCAAGAAACTTAATTCTTGCCACTATTAATGTTTTCCTTCAATTGTCAGTTTTGGAATAGATGATGCCACTAGTATCTAAGCATTTAGATTTGATTTAAGAGAACAAGATGTAATTAAGTAGGTCTTGCCATGTTGTTTTAGGCTTCGGACAAACCTTCAGTCACAGGTATAGTGCCTGGTATGCTTTCTGATTTTCTAAATTCCAAAGTCAACATGCCATCCTGTCTTCAAATGAGCCATACACCATCTGTCCACTGCTCTTTTCCTAGTGTTGCCTAAAGGGACCTTAAAGCATTTTTCCAAATAGAGGATGTTGACTTCTTTATTGTTTGGAAGCATTTATCTTCTGCATGAAATCAGCTGATCAATCAACAAGCTCTTTAACGTGCCTGGCACTGTGCTAGAGATTGGGGATACAATCCCTACCTTTTTTTCACTTCAATATAATACTTCTCCATCTCATTTCTTTGGAGTCAAGTGTAATTTCCAGTTAGGCAAGCATGTATTTTTATTTATTTATTATTTATTAAGTATTCTGCTTGACAGGTAATTTAGCATAATGGATACAGAGCTGGTCTTGAAACCAAGATGCTTGGCTTCAGATCCTACCTGACACATAATGTCTGTGTTACCCTGGGCACAGGGTACTTTCTCCCTCAAGTCCCTACTTGACCATCTGTCAATTCTACTTGCCTTCCAAAGAAATGAGTTGGAGAGGTATACTGAAGTGAGAAAGAAGTTGAGTGACATAACCTGTTGGTGCTCTAAGCAACTCTTTATTATTATAAGTTTCAGAGAAAATACTGACCTGCATTGATAAAGAGTTTCCTTACCTAAGAGTTCCCTATAGCAGTAAAAGTACAGGTCTGCCTTAAAGTGAACCCTAAGGAAAAACCTTGGTCTTGATTAAGTAATTAGATATTAATACAAGAGAGAAACAAGTTTGGATTATCCTGCATGCAATGGAGAATGATTAAGGGCTTCTGAGAAAAGGGTGGTAATATAAGAAAAGTAGTATAATAATAATAATGTTGTACATTTATATGGCAGTCTGAATTGTTTAAAAGCATTTTATCTCTGTGCCTCTATAAATAATACCATATGAAAATTAGGGATGATCCATTCACTTTATCTTGTAAACATGTAAGAGATAAATAAGGAAATAAATATATGGCCTGGATATGAAAAATAAATACATAAAGTAGGCCCTGAAAATAGACATAACTGGCCTAGTCCAAAACAGGATAATATCTGCTACCTTTCCCTACCAATGACAAGGAAGAAAGAGAAACACATAGCATGTATCTGTAGCCAGAACGTTATCCCCAGTGGTGCCCTAGTGATAGCTAAGTAATGGCATTGATAGGGGCAGAAAGAAAGGGTAGGCAGCCTCCATCTATATCAGGAAGGCCCCAGATGAAATCATATTGCTGAGCACCTGAGTTTTACTTTCTGAGAACTAGAATTAAAGAGTTCTGATGTTCTATTTTTCCATTTACCTAGGGGTATTTTTTCAATTGTCCTCTTATCACCCCTGTGTTTGTATGGCTTTTTCTGTCTTTTATTGTTTTGGGGCAGCCTTGCACATAGTCAGTGAAAGTTGGTCTGCCTATTACTTCCAGCTGCTCAGCAGTTCAGTAGAAGGAAGTAGTGAAAGAGATTCATGTACTCCTTCATACCTCTAGAGAAAGGGAAAATAAGCCTAAGGAACCAGATGCATCTGATCTAAAATCCTCCATTCCCCTCCTCCCAAGAAAATGGAGTATTAGGTTCGAAGTTCTGAGGCATTTCTGCCTAGTATTGGAAAATACAATAGAGGTGCTCCATGAAATGGATAGGATCTATAGCTGGGCTTACTACAGACTCTTATCTATGGGACTCTTATCTATGCACCTTCTTAGCCTAGGTATGGGGGCCCATTTTCATCACTATTCTAAGATTTCAAATAGGATATTGTCAGTAGCTCTTTTCATGACTTTTCAGTTTTGACCTTATGCTTTGGAGATCTGTGTTAAATCTCCCAAGGATAAGGATATGTCATCTGTATCTCAGGACTTAGAATTTTGTTCAGTCGTTTTCAGTCATGTCTGACTCTTTCTGACCCCATTTGGGGTTTTCTTGGCAAAGATATTGGAGTGGTTTCCTTCTCCAGCTCACTTGACAGATGAGGAAACTGAGGCAAACAGGGTTAAGTGACTTGGTCAAGGTTACTCAGTAAGTGTCTGAGGCCAGATTTGAACTCAGAAAAAGGAGTCTTCTTGACTCCTGACCTGGCTATCTACTGAGCCACTTAGCTAGACTTAGAATAGTGTCTTGGAAAACAGTAGGCTTCTTCCAGAAAGATTTCTTGAGGGTTCAGTTTCTTACTGCTTTTCCTGTAGGGCAGGTGATATTAAAAATTCCTACTCTTCCTTTAAAACTAGAATCTAGGTAAAATAACCCAACAAGTGACTAGAATAATTTAAATAAGTCTGTCACTATAGTATCAATGAAAACAAAACTTTTAAAAAATGTTATGTTAAGTGTTATGTTAGTTATGTTAGCATAATAATAAAAACTTAAAACCTTTACTGATCTATGAAGAACAACTTTCTTTGCTTTTCAAAATTGTTATTTTAATGACTTCAAAATGTATTTTCCAGTTCCATAACCATTTAGTCTTTCATGGAACACTTCATCTTTCCAAAAGCCAAACATTAATGTCAGAGAGTGTTCAGCAGAACCAACAGAATCTATTGGGAAATGGTGTGCCACCCACCCACCCCCATACCTGCTGAACTTGTTCTCCAAAGTTTAAGAAAGAAACTGTATGTTCTCCATCATTCCTAAACCAAGGAAGAATATTTTTGGTAATAGCAGCTGCCATTTCTTCCTGGCAATGTTTTCTGAAAAACAGTTTTTGACCTTTACTTCCCTAGCCTTACCTGGTGCAAAAGCATGAAAATGAATTTCATGAAGTATGTCGAATCCAAAAAGTAGGATTAATACTATCATCTACCACCAGATGTCAGTGTAAGCATGAAAATGAGCTTTTTCTGAAGACTAATTGCAATATCTTTTCTAGTAGCTATAATTAATTTTTCCTAACTTTCTTCTGTTTCCAAATAAAAGTCATTTTTCAAGATGCTTTTACAAATATGTCACAATTACTGCAGTTTTGCTGCTTAATGTCTATTGAGCATGTCTAAGTATGGGTTTCTGGATTACATCAGAGGCAGTTTAATCTATGGACAAGCATATTCAGCAACCCTTCCTGAAAGAGTCAGCTTTCTTAATAGGCTAGTTTGGAAAACTCTCATTGGGTCTAAAGTTGCCTTGGACTAGAGGTGGGAAACCTGGGGCCTTGAGGCCACATGTGGCCCTCTGGATCCTCAAGTGAGGCCCTTTGAGAGAATCCAAACTTCAGAGGATTTGGTCAAAGGGCCGCACTTGAGGGCCTAGAGGGCTACATGTGGCCTCAAGGCCCCAGGTTTCCCACCCCTTGCCTTGGACTCAGAAAATGCTCAATTCAGAAATTATCTATGCCAATTACTTCTTCTTCTCTCTCTTTTTTTTTTTTAAAGTGAGGCAATTTGGGTTAAGTGACTTGCCCAGAATCACACAGCTGGGAAGTATTATGTGTCTGAGGTCTGATTTGAACTCAGGTCGTCCTGACTGCAGGGCCACTGCTCTATCCACTGTGCCACCTAGCTGCCCCTATGCCAATTACTTCTTTTTGGAATAGCTATTAACTAAGTTAATGTTCTTGTGAAAGCTTTTCTGGTTAATTCTTTCCATAGTCACTGCCTGTAATTACATAAAGGAAGCCTCAGGTAAGCTTCAGGTATCTAGGTGGCACAATGAACTTAGAGTCAGGAAGACCTGAATTCAAATGTAGCCTCAGACACTTAGCCATGTGACCCTTGGCAAGTCATTTAACCTATGTCTTCTTCAGGTTCCTCATCTATAAAGTATGGTTAATAATAGGACCTACTTCCCAGGATTGTTGTGAGGATAAAATGAGATAATATTTGTCAAATGCTTTGCAAATCAAAAGGCACTTTGTAAATGTTGTTAGGCAAAAACCTGAATGTTGGAATATAAATTTAAGAACAACAGTACAAGTTACTAGAAGCCGGGAAGAGATAGAAAAGCATCTTAGAACATTGATATTTTTATTGCTAGAGTTAGTGGCTGTTGATTTTTAATAAGTTAAGCATTAGGTCATTTTATTGAGATTTTTATTGACTTCAGAGCAAATAGGAGTAAGTGGTTTTTGTTGCTCTCAGATGTAGACACTAGAAGTTATTGAATTGCTAGTGGAATGGAAATCATTCTATCTTTAAAGCTTCTTTAGCAATTAAAAAAATATGAAAAATAAGAGAAATTAGCAATATGTTCTTTTTTATGGGTCCTGAACTATTTTAGGTACCATGATTAATTTTTTCTCCATTCAGTTCAGTTAGTACTAGAATTAGTACTGGTCTTTGAGTGTTTGTGTTGGGTGTCTAATGAGCATTCTCATCAGACAGTGTTTATTAAATATCTACTTGTTTGTTAAAGCTGTTGTGCCAAGCTCTTCTCATTTCCTCCATCTTTTCTTTATGTATCCCTTTCTCTTCCTTTTGGTGCCACCCATCCTTTGAGATGCCCAGTTCTTTCATGCTGTTCTGATGACCCATCAAAAAGGAAGAAGAAAAACAAAATGATAAATTAATTCACATTAGTGTTACTGACTGAACTGTGTTACCTCTATAAAATATTGGAGCTGCCTAGAAAAGGACTTAGAATCAAAAGAATAAAATTAGCGGTGGAATTTCAGTCACTGTGAGATTTGAATTGTGAGAAGAAAGATTTTTCTTTAACAAAATGTCTTCCTGATGTTCACGAATTAAATTAATTAGGCCAATACTTACATGATCCCCAAATCTGCCCTTTCTTTCAACTTCCCTATTTATGTTGTCTTACCATGTGCCAGTCACCCAAGGTCAACACCTAGAAGTTATTATCTTTGACATTTTGTTCAGTCTGCCCTTCATTCTGTCAAGTTCTGATAATTCTGCCTCCAAATCTGTTCCTTCCTCTCAGTTTCTACTTTTTTCACTTCATTCTAAGCCCTCATTAACTCCCTTCTCCAATTTCTCCTTCCTGTAGGCCATCTTACGTATTACTGCTAGAGAAATCTTAAATCATTCTAAGTACAACTCTGATCTTATCAGCCCTTATGCACAAATCCCTAATGACTCCCTCTTATCAAATACAGCTTAAATTCTTTAACCTGGCATTTAAGACTCTCAACCTTCCCAGCCTCATTTAATGCTGCTTTTTTCCATACATCTTGTGCTCCAGCCAGGCTAGACTATCTGCTGTTCTTCAAACATCCTCCCTTTCCTACCTCCTAGCCTTAATTGAGGCAATTCCATTCACCTAAAAAGCACTCCCTTTCTCTCCCCCCCCACCCTGTTCCCCTCCTACTTGTACTTCAAATGCCACTTCCCCATGAAGCCTTTCCTCATTCCCCCACTGGAAGAAAACTCTCCTTTAACTCCTATAGCATTTGGGTTTTATACTTCTCTATAGCACTTACCACATTTTACCTTGTATCAGTTATTTATGTACATTTTATCTCTACTGCTAGTCTTTTAGATCTTTGAGAGCAGAGATTTTTTCTCTCTCTTTCTGTCCTAGCATAGTGCCTTACATGTAGTCAGTGTTTGATAACAACTTAATGAACGAATAAAGCCAATAGTGCTGACCTCTGGTATATAGAACATCACATCTTCTTGGAGCTCAGCCACTACGAACTCCAAAATTATTCACCCTGTGCTTCCATGCTTATTCACTATGGGTTATCTGGAAACTACTTAGTTTCCTTCTTTCACCAACTTCAAAGCCTCCATCTTTACTACTGCCATTCTAGTTCTGGCCATTATAGCATGCTCTAACAGAGCCCTCTGTGATCAACACTTGGGAAGCTTCCTTTCCCTCCGTACCATTTCCATTCACTGAATCTCACTCAACTTTAGTGGCTTGGAAAGGACCTTAGAGGTCATCTAATCCTACCATTACCTAAACTAGAATCCCGTTTACTGACAAGTGGGTGCTTATCAGAATTTTTCCCCTCATATCAAGCTGTCATCAACTGCTCTGTAATTTCAAACTATTCTTCTCCTATATACCAGGAAAAACTGAAGGAGAATAAGAATAAATTATAATTTTCAGAGTATACATTCCTGACTAAGTCTGGTTTCTCCTCCATTCTAGTCTCTCCACTGCTACCACCATAACCATCCCCTACACTTTACATATCAACTTTTCTCTTCTGCATCACTTATCTTCATTAGACAATAGTGAGGAAAACAATACCTTTGTACTTCAGTTTCTTGCCTAAGAAACTTGGCAATACTTTCTAAATTCCTTCAGTCATTATCATTTATATTCACATTAATCACTAGAAGGGTAAATAGTCATAAGTTTTAACAAGTCTTGGGAGGTTCTTTGTTATGTCTGGTTACATTCTTCAAGAAGACACAGCCTTCTTATGATTATCACATAAACAAATAGCTGCCACAGTACAGCTGACCTGGGAGTCACTACTACCCTTCTCTTCTTCTTCTGATGCTTATGGGCTCCTCCCTCACCTGACAGCACCTGTGAGTCTACTTTATCATTCCCTGGAGCACATTCTTTCTCTGAATATCCTGCTCTTTCTTCTTTAGGACAAGTTCCAAATTGGTTTTTAATTCCAAGTGTACAGTGGTCCTTTTTTTCTTCTTCCTTTTCAGTGTTATCCTCTCTTTTAATCTCCTGAAATGAGCCAGTTTTCTCCTTTGCCATTTAGACTCCTTTTCCCCCATGAAGCCTTGCTTCTGTTTTGTTTTGCCTTTTTTGGCTACATTATCATCTCTTTTAACCTAGAATGTAAAAACATTCCTCAAGACCCTTTACCATCCCTTGCAAGAGGGAAATCAACCTACATTTGAAACATAAATAACAGTCACTTAGCTATGGTAAAAATAGAAACCTTGCATATTTAATGTAAGTCACAGCCAAATTATTGGTGCCCTCCATCTTGGTAGAGATACTCAGTCTTGTTTTTCACATTCCTTGTGAATGCTTACTCCTAGCCTCCTAAGCACTTCTTTAAGACTTTTACAACTTTTCGTCACCTTTTAACAGCATTGTTATTCACATTCACATTTCCTTTCCTTTCTCTCAACCATTTACCTGACAGTCATACCCAGCTTCCTTTCTCTTTTCTCCCTAATCTTTTGTCTAACCAGTTTGTCTTACTTATCACTTTATTTTACTTACCTTTTTGTACCAACTACCTTGTCCTACCCCTTCTCCTTGAGTCCTTCTTTTCTAGTCCTTTCTCCGCAATTCTTGATCATGATCAGTGTTTTAAAATAAATCATCTATTTCCTGATTCATTCTAGATTTTTTGCCAAAAATGGATAGCAGACTCAATGGTTGAAGGTTCACAGAATCTACTTTCTTTTTCTTTTCAAAAAGTGTGAAAATACTTGCTTATCACCAGTCCTATAATACTTCTCCTAAATCCTCAAAGGCCATCAACAATTTAGCTATTGTATCTTGTACTTTTTTCATTGCCTTGGCATGTTTGAGGTGGCAGAATGACATGTAAGTGGAAATGTCCTTCAGGCAATTAGAAATTTGGAACTAAATCTTGGAAATGAAATCATATGCCACAATTTTTCAGCCATTCCCCAGTTGATAGAAACCCACTTTGTTTCTGTTGGTCTGCTACAACAAAAAGTGCTGTTACAAATGTTTTTGTACACTTGGGTCCTTTCTCCTATGTCTTTGACCTCTTTGATGGGTATGCTGACTACTGGGTATCATTGAATCAAAAAGTACATATAGATAAGTGACATTTTGTGTATAGTTCCAAGTTGTTTCCCAGAATGATTGTATCACTTCATAGCTCTACCAGCAGAGCATATGTATGTCTGACTTTTGTGTGTCAGTTCCTCCAACAATTGCCATTTTTTTCATCATCTTTGCCAATTGTATGTGTATGAAGTGAAACCTCAAAATTGTTTTCATTTGCATTTCTCTGTCATTAGTGATTTGGAATATTTTGGGGGTATGATTGGTATTAGCTTAAATTTCTTCATTTGAATGCAGCCAATTCATATTCTTTGACTTTTGGGGGAATGGCTCTTGTTCTTATGTATTTTCAGTTCTCTACATGTGCTGGATATCAGACATATATCAGAGAAATTACAATTGTTTTTTCCCAGTTAACTATTTCTAGGAGGGAGTTTCTATGCCAGGGATTCCTCACACCTATGAAATGACATGGCTCGACCCCTAAAAATATTAACTTACTACCAAACAGAAGGTAAGAGTAAAGGAAAGATCTTCTTATGCTTCTCTGAGGTAATTATTTTAAGAAGAAGATCTCTGAAGAAAAACTGTTGAGTGGGAGAAAAATCTTTGCATCAAAATATATATGTGGGGGCAGCTAGGTGGCACAGTGGATAGAGCACTGGCCTTGGAGTCAGGAGGATTTGAGTTCAAATCCGGTCTCAGACCAGACACTTGACATTTACTAGCTGTGTGAC
Organism: Vombatus ursinus; assembly: GCF_900497805.2. Lineage (NCBI taxonomy): Eukaryota > Metazoa > Chordata > Mammalia > Diprotodontia > Vombatidae > Vombatus > Vombatus ursinus. Next base: position 59,696,339 of record NW_020954610.1, read on the forward strand.
CCTGGGCAAGTCACTTAACCCCAGTCGCCTCACGAAACGTGTGTGTTTGTGTGTGTGTGTGTGTGTGTGTGTGTGTGTATTTGTGGGGCAGTTGGGGTTAAGTGACTTGCCCAGAGTCACACAGCTAGTGTTATGTGTCAGAGGCCAGATTTGAACTCAGGTCCTTCTGAGTTCAAGCTGGTACTCTATCCACTGTGCCACCTAGCTGCCCTTTTCTTTCTTTCTTTCTTTTTCTTTTTTTTTTTGGTGAGGCAATTGGGGTTAAGTGACTTGCCCAGAGTCACACAGCTAGTAAGTGTTAGCGTCAAAATATTTCTGATAAAAGTGCAATGTCCACAATATAATAACACAAACGTATAAGACCAAGAGCCAGTGGTCAAAGAATATGAACAGTTTTCAAAAGATAAATTGCAAGCTATCAGAAATCATGAAAAATTGCTCTAACATTTTAACAAGAGAAATACAAATTAAAACAACTCTGAGGTTTTGCTCTTATACCAGTCCAGTTGGCAAATAGGATTAAAAGCAGAAATAGTAAGTGTTGCAGGGGCCATGGAAAGACATGTACAATAACACATTGCTGGTCTCTTTGGGAAAATAATTTGTAATTATGTGAGAAAAGTCACTACACTGTTTATACTTTTCAACCCAGCATTTAATAGATGCTTGTTGAAATGTTTGTTGTTCTCATTACTGGGCATATATCACAAGGAGGTCAAATGCACAAAGGCCCCATATAGTACCCACAGTCATAGCAGTACTTTTTAGTGCAGCTCAAAACTAGAAATAACATGAGTACCCTTTGATTTTAGGTGAGTGAATAAATGTATATTACATACCACATATTACATACCACACACATATACTATAAGAAGCAACTAACATGAAGAAGTTAGAAAGCCCAGAAAGACCTTTATAGACTGATGCAGAGTGAAGTTAGCAGAACCAAGAGAATAGCACATAAAGGCTACAGTGATATACACGAAAAAGCACCAGAACTCTGTATAAATGTATTGCCCATTATTACCCTCAGAGGACAAATGAGGAACTCTTTCCCTCTATATACAAGCAAGGTACAGGACAAGGGAAGTGGAATGTTGGATATTCTGTCAGACACAGCTGATATGCTGTTTGATTTTACTTTTTTTTTTTCTTCATAAGAAGGAAGGATTCAGTAGACATGGGAGCTGTGTCATGAAATGATTGATATAAAAAAAGAGATATGAATAAAACTTTTTTTAAGTGGAAAGATTTGCTATCTCCCAGGACCCTATTACTTTTATGTTATTTCTCCAGTGCTTATTTTGTAGCTTGCCATTAACTTTTCTTCCTTCTACTCTCCCTGTAGAGTTTACCTATCCGGTGCCTGTCAGTTCCAAACACTTCCCTTTTGTCTAAAACTGACGACGTTTGTTGTTTTTGAGAAAACTATGTTTTGTTAAATCTGTTTTATTACTACAAAGATCTCAAAATAAAAGGAGTCATTCTCTGGGCTTAGCTGTGTTAACTTTAAGATTCTGTTCACAGAATTCTTTCCTTGTCAAAAATAGATCGTTCATTGTTTATCCTTCATTCTCGAAGAGGATCATGACATCAGGAAGGTGATGTCTTGACTTGCAAGTGAATTGGATTTGAGTGAGGGAGAGCTGTGCAAAGTCACCAGCCTCACTCTCTCCTCCACAGCCATCTAGGTCTAGTGGCAAGATATAGATCAGGATGACTTGGAGATGGCCCTGGGTGCAGTGGGAGACCTTGGCCTTTTTAAGCTAAGGTCTTTCCCAGGTCTCAGTTTGACTGAGGCAATGCCCATTGACTGATTAAGGCTAGGTAAGAAATAAGGCAAGGAATGGCTTCTTTACCTAGTCAAAAAAATAAAATTAAAAAATCAACCTGGGAGGGGAAGACCCTCAGGGTTTCTGGTCAAAACAGAAACAATTGCTATTTACACTCACTCTGAGCCATCAAAAATAACCTTTAGTTAAAGTGGTGAAGTGTAGTAAATGATCTGTGGTTATGTAAACTTAGATTCAAAGTACAATAAATGATACTTTTTGTTCTCATCTTTCTTTTCCTTCTCCAGAGTGGCATTCTTTCCTCTTCACATTGGTGACCATGTCTTTATTGAAGAGGACTGTGTGGTCAATGCAGCCCAAATCGGTTCATATGTCCACATAGGCAAGAACTGTGTGATTGTAAGTGTTGTGGCATCAGCTTGCCTAAGCAGTCTTCCTTCTCTAACCTCAACCTCCAATTTCCCAATCTCCCTTTTTCTTTCATTTGTTCTTTCTTCTTTGTTTTAAAGCTCTGTGGCTCCAGTTCCTTCACATTCAGGCTAGTTTTGGTATGGGGGATATAGCTGTAGGATCTCCAGGAGCATAAGTTCTCACTTGAATTAGATCATCCAGATGCTTTACAGATCAGGAGCTCCATTCAGATTGGGATTTGTAATCTTCCTGGAGGCAGATTAGAACTCTCTTAACATGTAGTGAAAAGGTTCTCCAAATTCTACACTTGTCCCTTACTCTAAACCTAGGGTTTATGAGTGCTGAAGGGGTCCATCAATGAGTCATTAACTTGGATGGGGAAAAAAAATGACATCTTTATTTTTGCTGACCTCTAATTGAAATTTAGCATTTCCTCCCATTATTTAAAAATATTATTTTGAGAAAGGATGTCTGGGTTTCACCAGACTGCCAAAGAAGTTTGTGACAAAAAGAAGTTAAAGAACTCCTGTTCTGGAGTGATGAAAACCCAAGACCCTGAAAGTGCCCCCTCCAGAGCCACCCATGTAAATTCAAAAGCACGGTTCAGTCTGTTGGCTTTATTTGTGTGGCTTTTTGTGCCACCATTTGAATAAATAAATCCATGAGGCATTAATTGCTAAGCATTGCCAGTGATCACTTTCTAAGCATTTCAAAATTCTCAAGTGACCTCAGCAGTAAGATTTTCCTGATTTCCTGTATTTGCTTTAAATATTATATCTGCTTCAGTTTGTTCTTTATTCTCTTTTCTATAGGATTCCTTGCATTGAGACAGTGTTAGTTATAGGGAATTCTTTTGGATACTTATTATCTCCAAGCTGTGTTCAGCTTGGTTATGTTGAGAGAAATAGGCTGTCACCATATTGGAAATCCAGAGGAGAGACCTCTCAAGTTGAGAAAAACAGTAATTTGAGTAGTTCAGTTCATTCAAATCAACAATTATTAAGTACCTACTGTCTACTGTGTTCTGTGCTGAGAATACAAAGGTAAAGTAAATTATAGTTTCTGCCCTTAAGAACCTAGAGGTAATTCAGTTTGGTCAAGGTCAGTGCTCTTTATATTGGAGGTAAGTGGATATGTCTGGCTAATTATAGAATTAAAGCCTTGGAGGTATAAGTGTTTTAGAAAATTCATTTGGCAACTTGCCTTTTTCATGATACATACAGGATTCTTCCATGTAAAGGAAACAAAAACAGCAGATCCAACTTGGAACTGAGTATTTAGAATGTTCTTTGGGTAGAATATTAGGTCAAAGTAACTCAGCATTATGCTGAGTGAGTTAATGTTCACACATTTTCAACTGGGGACATTGTGTTTTACCAAGAAGTGTAACCACAGCAGTGGTAAAATGATAGCAGTGTGGGAAAGTAACTAATAGTAACTAATGAAATGTAGGACTTGTATTTCTTCTGTAAATATAATATGTTACAGCTTCAAATAGTAAATAGGAACCTCTTTCTTCCATAATCCTCGAAACAAATAAGTCTCATAAATCTCCTCTGCCCCACCAAATTATACAAGTCAGGACATGACTAACAAAGTAATCACAGATAAAACAGCATAAGTGAAAGATGCTATGATTTGTCAAGAAAGTAGTTAGTCTTTTTGAAAACTTTTAGACTTATTGCTACCCACCTCCAGAGAAAGAACTGATGGCTTCTGAATAGACACTGAAGCATGTTATTTTTCACTTTATTTCCTTCTTTCCTTTTCTTTTTTGTTTGAGTTTTCTTCCATAAAATGATTAATATGGAAATATATTTTACGTGATTGCACTTGTATAACCTTTATCGTATTACTTACTATTTCAGAAAGGGAAGCAGGGAGGGAGAGAAGAATAGAATTTACAACTCAAAACTTTTAAAAACCTGAATGTTAAAAATTGTTCTTACATGTAATTTGGGGGAAAATAAAATATTGTTTTAAAAATATAAATATAAATAAAAATAAAAACTACCCTCAAGTCTGAGAACCTTTTGCTATTTGCACACCTATAGTAGACTCATATAAACAAATCATAAAATCATCATTTACTGGTATGTAGTAAGCATGGAATTAAAACAATTATTGAGTTGGAGACTTGAGCTTAGGCAGCCTGCGACTTTTCTTGGGAATTGCTCCTTATAATTAATGGGAAAGAAATGGAGAATAATAACCACCCAAGAAGTAGATGAGAAAACATTCTCTACCTCCTTCATTTCCTGATCTATTTTCTGTTAACAAAATTTTTGCTTTTAGGGCCGACGCTGTGTATTGAAAGACTGTTGCAAAATTCTAGACAATACAGTATTACCTCCTGAAACTGTAGTCCCACCATTCACCGTCTTCTCAGGCTGTCCAGGTAACTTTGGGTTTTGATTGTATTTGGCTTAATCTTTTTCATATTACTTTGAACCCCTTCACTCCAGTTCTTGAATATTAGCAGGCCAGAAAAACAAACACTCCTAGGTCTTTCACCCAAGATAAGCACCTGTGTAGAGAGAAACCTTATGCAATCATTGATATTTTTTTTAAAGATCTGGAAAGGACCTTCCAGATCATCTTAGAATCATAGAATTTGTAGATGTGAAAAAGTTCTTAGAGATAAACTAGTCCATGCCCTGAATTTATGAATCAGGAAACTGTGACTTGCCTAAGTTCACACAACAATTTGGTAGCATAGTGGAACTAGAACTCAGCTAGCCTGATTCCCATCCCTTTATATGATCCTGCCCTACTTTGAGCTTACTCCAGCCTATGTCTGGAATGGTAGTACATTGACATGGTGTTTTTTGGTAGGGCAGGCACATTCTGTTCCTGCTGGCACCAGGAATGAGAATTTCTGACACAGAGCATGAACTAAAATGAGATACAGGTAACCCAGAAGGAATGTAGCCCTTTATACAGATTTTCATTAGGACTATTTTTTTTTTCAACAGAAGAGGAAAAAAAATAGCAATTCAACTTCCATAGTTCTTTCTTTGGATGTGGATAGCATTTTTCATCACAAGGCCTCTGGAGATGTCTTAGATCCTTGTGTTGCCAGGAGGGGTTAAGTTTATCAATATTAGTCATCACACAACGTGGCTGTTATTGTGTACAACATCCTCTTGGTTCTGCTCACTTCACTCAGCATAAGATCATACAAGTCTTTCCAGGTTTTTCTGAAGTCAGCCTGTTCATCATTTCTTATAGCACAATAGTGTTCCATCACATTCATATACCACAACTTGCTCAGCCATTCCCCAACTGATGGGCATCCTCTCAATTTCCAATTCTTTGCCACCACAAAAAGAGCTGCTATGAATATTTTGTACATGTGGGTCCTTTTCCCATTTGTATGATCTCTTTGGGATATAGCCCTAGAAGTGCTATTGCTGGGTCAAAGGGTATGCACATTTTTATAGCCCTTTGGCCATAGTTCCAAATTGCTCTCCAAAATGGTTGGATCATTTCACAACTCTACCAATAATGCATTAGTGTTCCAATTTTCCCACATCTTCTCCAACATTTATCATTTTCCTGTTTTGTCATGTTCGCTATTCTGATAGGTGTGATGTGGTACCTCAGAGTTGTTTTGATTTGCATTTCTCTGATCAATAGTGATTTAGAGCATTTTTTCATATGACTATAGATGGCTTTAATTTCTTCCTCTAAGAACTGTCTGTTCATATGATTAGGACTATTTTGTTAAGAAATCGCATCTTCTCTTCTCTCACTTAGCTGTAGTGAGCTGACTCTTCAGTAAGATGTTTTAGGGAAACATATTCTTGTTTTACCAGAGTGAATGTGCATAACTCAGATGACCTCCAAGTGATTTCCAGAAGAGGAAGTGTAGGGGAGCAGCTGGAAGTTTAAAATGATGAGTTGCTATTTGAATCTATTTCTGTACACCTCTGCTTGTTCTTTGGATGTGTGCAGCATATTCAGGCATAAAATACATTTGTTTTTAAAAAATTAAGTTTTTATTGATGTATTTTTTTAATGTCACCATATTTTCCCTAGTATCCCTTTCCCTCTGCTTCTAGAAAGCCTTTGCATATAGCAAATAGTATTTTTTCAAGACAAGAAAAAATAGGAAAAATCAGCATAACTGATCAATACATCAAAAAACATCAAATATATATACAATATGTAAAAGTTCTGAGTCTCCCACATCTACAAAGGATGAGGTGGGAGTGTCTTCTCATATCTCTTGTTTCAAGACATGCTTTTTCTCTATATTTTTCCAGTGTTCCCTTTTGAATTTTTTTTTGTGGTTCTTTTAGTTTACACTGTATATATTGTTTTCTTGAATCTTTTTACTTCACTCTGCATGAATTCATTTAAATTTTTCCATGCTTTTCTGTATTCATTACATTTATCATTTTGTATAGCACAGTGATATTCCATTAATGTACCACAATTTGTTTAGCCATTCCCAATTGATGGTCATTTCCTTTGTTTCTAATTCTTTGCTATTAGAAAAAGTACTGCTATAAATATATTGGTATATATAGGGACTTTGTTTTTATCAGTGGACTCTTTGGGGATTAAGCCTAGTAATAGAATCATTGGATCAAAGTATATGGACCTTTTATTCTATTTTGTTTTGTTTTTGTTTTTGGCGAGGCAGTCAGGATTAAATGACTTGCCCAGGCTCACACAGCTGTTAAGTATCAAGTGTCTGAGGCTGGATTTGAACTTCAGGTACTCCTGACTCCAGAGCCAGTGCTGTATCCACTGCATCATCTAGCTGCCCCCTCCTTTTTTTTTGGAAATTTTTTTTATTTTAAACTTAAATACAAAATAAGGGGGAAAAAAAGAGAAACAAACTTAAATACTAAAACTAAAATAATACAAAAAAAGAAAAGAAAAGAAAACATTGCCATGTGCACAGCAGAAGGTGAGTTCAAAATATACAGCAATAAATTTCCATTTCAAGAAAGCCTGTATAATAAATACTATGCATTGTGTTGAGAGCTGTCCATCTTTTCTTTGCTTCCTTGTAAGTTTTCTTTTGTTCTCTGCTGTGCACTTTTTATTATGTTCTTTGTTCCCCCCTTCCTAACCTCCCCCCAGAAGGCTGCAATTAATTGTGGATATATTTATATAGAGATATATGCATATATACACACAAAGATACATACATACCCATACATACATACTTACACACATATATGCTTAGATAATTGATAATCCTAGTCATATATAGACATACACATTCATATGCATCTATGTAAAACCATACCATACTTATTTATCCTCTGTTTCTCTGAGGGTGGATAACCTATTTCTTCATAAGTCCAAGTCTTTCCATATTTTTACAAGTCCACCAACTCATCATTCCTACACTACAGCAATATTCCCACCTTCTGCTATCTAGTTATTTTAAATAGTCCAAAACAACATTGATAAATATGGCTGAAACATAGTATAGTTTCCCTATTTTTCTCTTTTGATTAAATCTATTTTAGCCTTAACTTTGTCCAAGATCATGATTATCACGCCTGCTCCTCTTTCCCTAACAAATTCCACTCCTGATCTTTATATTTGTACTATCTCTTATTTCCTATTCCTTCTGAGTGCTCTACTTCTACTTTATACCTTGCCCTCCTATTACTTAACCTACCCCCCCATTATCCTCCCATTCCAATTAATCTAAACAGCCTTCTTGTACCCCTCCTTTAACCTGTTCCCTCACCCTCCCCTCTAGAGATCCATCCCTCTTTTATCCTCTCCCCCTTTCCTATCCCCTTAGAATTTTATTTCTTTCTGAATTTAGAAGACTTTTATACTCTGCTAGATATATATGTATTGTTCCCTCTTGAACCCATTCCTGATGAAAGTAGGTTTCCAGAACTATCAGCCATCTTCCCTCATCTAATTCCTCTCTGTTGGTTCTTCCCCTTGCACCTCATTTGTATAAGATAATTACTCTTTTTAATTGTTCCTAAATGAGTTTTACTTTTTAAAATCATATTATACTCAGATCTGCCATTTTAGTTTACTTTATTTACATAATTCCAAATTGCTTTCCAAAATGGTTGTACTGAATGATAGCTCCACCAACAATGGACTAGTGTACCTATTTTCCAACATTGACTATTCCCATCTTTTGTCATCTTTGCCAATTTTGCAGGGTGTGAGGTGAAACCTCAGAGTTTTGATTTGTATTTATCATCATTAGTGATTTGGAGCATTCTTTCACATGGTTGTTAATAGTTTGCAGTTCTTTTGAAAACTGTTCACATCCTTTGATCACTTATTTCATGTACATTTCTAATAATTTTGTCTCTATAGTTGATTAGCAAGTTTTTGTTAAAGAATTGTGATCTGGCATGCCCATTTCTATTTACTTGGGATAGTGTTACACCAAAACCCTAGGACTCAGCATGCTATGCTCACTCTTGGAAAAATTCTGTCAGTCATAAATTTGCTTTAAAATCTCTTAGGTGATTTAATACAATTGCCACACTTCATATTAAAATGCTTAAATGTATTCCTACACTTTGGAAAATGTCTTAATTTATCAAAGCCTAAGTGGCATTATATAAAAAATATGAACAATGAATGTAAAACTACAGATTTTCTTTTCCTTTGTAGATAGAAAGTCAAACATTTAGATCCTGATAATGAAATAAAATTGCCTAAAATAATCATTAAAAACCATAAGCTCTGAGCCCATCCTTTACCTTCTCTGTTCTCTTTCCTTAGGACTCTTCTCTGGGGAGCTCCCAGAGTGCACCCAGGAGCTGATGATCGATGTCACCAAGAGCTACTACCAGAAGTTCTTGCCACTGACGCAGGTCTAGTACCCATGTCCCATGCCTCCGATGACTAGAGCTCTAGGAAGGACTTTGGAACCAGGGAGCTTTAAGGGCCTCCAAGACCAGGATCTTGTGTAGTCTCTTCCTCTCACTTTTGGCTTTTTTTTTTTTAATTTCTCAGTCTTTCCAACTCTCATTTTCTCCAGATGGCAAAAGCAAAACCACTGGAGGAATTGTCCAGAGTGTTATATTTAATTGAGATCTATTTATAGTCACTTTATTCCAGGTTTATTACAGAATTATTTTTGTTTGATTCCCTAACTCCTCCATCCCATGGATGAATGGGTCCTGCTGTATCACACCAGGAAAAAATTCTCTTTGAAAAACTTTCCAAGGAAAAAGTTACTTTGCTGTTACATTATATACAACCACAAAGGCAGCCTATCACCTACATGGACACACGTACAATGGATGGCTTTCTTGTTACTGAATAAATGCAGTCAGCTGCTGCATTTGCTCGTAAATCCTGAAAAATCTATAGGTGTTTATGAATTTTCAAAATTCAGACATTTGTTTGTGATCATTGTGAAGCTAAAATTGGGAAACAATAACTCCTTTTCTCCTAAACTATATGGAGCTATATTCAGAATTTGTGGCAAACACGTGGATAGTTAGATGGTGATTAGAGAGAGACTCCCTGACTGCTCTATTTAAGGCCCTTTCACTTGATGTGAGGTAGGATAAAGCTTAGGCCTTAAAGCTGTTTTCTAGTCATAGTGTGGGTGGCCTCAACATCCTAGATTCTGAATCCTTAACACATCTAACCCTGAATCCTATGCCCTACCCAAAGCTCTATTGAGTGGAGATGAAATAGGCCGGTAGTAATTCTTTCTTCCACAGAATAGCCCTGTTGTATTTGGGCAGGAGCCCAAGTCCTGTTTCATTAATGTTTAACATTTGTAAATTATGTTATTCGACTTGGGAGGGGTAACGCATAATTGATACTCCCTACCCCGGATGGTCTAGAGAGCTGGGCTAGCACCCTTATTTGATCCAAACCAAACTGTAAAATACAGACAAGTATTTCTGCCTCTGGGCTTTCTCCCTGACATTTGCATCAGCCAAGTTAGATATAACCACTTGCAAAAGACTAAATGTCATTATTGATGGAGTTTGTTCATAGTACCTGCTATCATTCACACCCCCTCAGTTCTGCCCTGACATCTGGGTCTAGCAGTGTATCACTAGAACCGAGACTAGGGAAGATGGCTTAAAAAAAACGATGCTAAGCTGGCATGACCCCTGGGAGTTTTGAAATTAGTAGCAAAAAGGGCCTGTGCAGCATATCACCTAGGGCTCAGATACTTATTAACCAGTTGTGAATTATACAAACACTGTATTGTGTACTAATAACCCTTCAATGTAAAACTTCTAGCTGGTTTGTTTGTACTTTTATGTACTTAAATTAAAGACCTTTTAAATGGGTCAGGCATTTTGAAGGTGTTGACTCTCCAGATACAGCTTTGTAGATGCTTGAAAAAACATCTTGCTCCTAATTAAGTGCTCCTATTTAGGTAATTTTACTCCTAATTAGTAATTAGGCCAGTAATTCAGGATTCTTCATCTTTTTGGTCTTTTCTGAGGAACAGTAAGGGATTTCCATTTAGAAAGATTGAAACCTGTAACTGCTACCACTTCCTCAAACTGCCACTTAGTGAAATAAAATCATAGCAACATAAAATCTTAAGAGTTTGGAGGGGACTTTAACGTTCATTTAGTCAAGCCTTTTAACATGGTATACAGTATTGCTTCCTGCAGCAAATTAGTGACTCAGCCCTTGCTTGAACACTTCCAATGACAGGAAGCTCACTGTTTTATTAGGTTAACCTATTCCATTTTTTAGCTCTGATTTGTGGACAGATCAAAATAGGTCTGTTTCTTTTCAGATAACAATCCTTCAGATATTCCCCTATATATTATAGCACCCTAAGTAATGTTCTATCTTGTCCACTCTTTAGTTTCTGCTCTGTTTGAAGGTAGTTATCTTCTTCTCTAAGATTTCTCAAGACTGAACAGCTCTAGTTTCCTCAAATGAAATGGTTTCCTATTCTCTCACTAACTTGATTATCCTCTGGAAGAGTTCCAGTTCGTAAAGAGAACTGACTATCACTTCCTTAGATATAATACAGCCAAGACATTATTTAAAAAACACACAGACACAGACACAGACACACACACACAGACACACACACACACACAGACACACACACACACACCCCCAGCTATTTGACACTGTTGACTTTCATAGAGCTTGTAGTCAACTGAAACCAAATGGCATGTGAGCTGTTTACCAACTAGATTTCCCCCAGCTTATCCTTCCTTGCATATTTGTTTTTTTTTAAAACCTAAATGAAGAACTTTACATTTATTTCTATTAAAATTCACCTCATTTTCAGCCCAAAGTTTATTTTTCCAAATTAATTCTGAGCTTGAACTATTTTGATAGAATTCGGAAATGCTGGCCTAGGATGGGGGTGGGGGTAGGGTATAAAATACCACAGGGATGAGAGGATCATGGATTACAAATTGAGAAGGGACCTTAGAGGGCCTTTAAGACAACCCCTTTATTGTACATGTGAGAAAACAGGTCAGAGATCTTAAGTGACTTGTCCAAGGTCACACTAGTAGTAATAGAAATGGGATTTGAACCCCCGTTATCTGGCTGCATAGCTATTGTTTTTTCCACCATACCAGGCTGTTCATATCTTTACCTTTGGGCCTTATCCCTAGCCTGTGAAATCTCAGTACGCTTTCTCTAAAAGGATTGGGGAATTTGGGGAGATCTGAAACAATAGAGAGGAAATTAAGCCTTTTTCATATAGAAAAATCTAAAGTATTTTTGATGCATACATTATTTTATTTTTATACCTGTAAAGGAAAACATGTCACTAGCATTTGCATTTTCATGTGGAAAAAAGTCATCCATGAAACAGTAGGGTTCTGTAGAACACAGTTTGGGAAACACTGGGGCAGACCTTTTCCAATTTTGATTTCATTTTTGTATCAATTATTTCTCAGGTACCTTGGAGCCTCTTGTTTTGTTCTTCTGAAGAATGAGCATTTATAAAAATGTATCTAGCTAACTTCGGGCCAAAAATGATAGCATAGCAAACTAATTAAATTCAAGGCCCTGTTCTCTAATATTAATAATGTCTGCTTCAGAGCCCAAAGAGCTGGGAGAGAAAGTTGACCTGATCCCCTCATGGTTCTCACTGTCTTTGATAGGTTGATCAGAGTGCTTTTGGTATAGAAATAAGTTAGCAAAACAGAAATGAAAAATGCCCATAGTATTATATATCAAGATGATGGATTTCTCTGAAGGTGAAAATCTTTATTCCTCTTACCTTAAGAGAAAGGGCTTAGGACCTTTGAATTTTCAACACTTCTGACAGCTTAGATTTCACTGAGCTATTACAGTGGGTAGAAGCTAGAAAAGAGCAACAAAACCTGCTTGAAATTGTTTCTGTCCTCTTGGAGAAGATAGAAATAAAGAGGAAAAAGCAAACTCTGCAGTAATGGAGGTTAGACAGTTATCTGTTTCCCAAGATATTTAAATTCCATCAGGTAAAATATGTGGTGACCTGAAGATGCGTTTGTAATGTTTATTCACCAAGCATTTCTTCAGCTGAAACTATGCCCAGCACTCTGCCAGATTGCTCTGGTGGACACAAAAGAAATAGAAGATACACTTTCTTCCCAGAGAGAAGTTATGATATAGTTGGGGAAGGAACACCCACTGTCATAAGTACAAATAGTAATACAAGATGGTGAATGATAAATGCTAAAATGAGTATGTATAGGTAGTAAGTCTTAGTATTCAGATGAGGGAGAGATCAGTGGGTGAGGTAGTACGTGAGGCGGGGCATTGAGAGACAGGATTTAAATAGGAAAGGATGAGCAAAGAAACAGGTGAGAATAAGTAGGACCTATTTGTCATCTCAGGGAGGAGACTAGCCCAAGTGGAGTAGATAGTTCAGCATGGAAAGTAGTAGAAGTTAAGATTGGGACTAGATTGTAGAGGGTTTTGACTGTTGGGCTAGAGTTAAGACTTTGTCCTTTGGGCATCAGGGTCATCAAAGGCTTTTTGGACATGACTTTTTAAGCAGGACATCAAATTGGAAATGTCCAATAAGAAATGTTCCCTCCTTTTTCAGCCCTGTTTTTCTAATGAGGAAGTGCAAAATGAAATTTTAGGTAGTTCTGTAACTATCCAAGGGTCACCTAGTAAAAAATAAGATCAAAGCTAAAAGCCCTAGAGTTCAGATAGTAGATAAGTTTCCAGCATTCTAACCTTTTGTGGGTTTTCCCACATCAATACCACTAAAATTTCTCCCTGCCTTCAAGTTGAAGAGTAGTTTAACTCAACAAATAACTCCAGGCCAGAGTCATACTAGTTTTCAGAGTAGGGTGGTGGTGAGGAGGGGTTGGGTGCCCTCCATGTGGAACATGCCATCATCCCTGGCCCTTCACTATGCCTCCATCAGATCCAGCCTCTTCATTTTATAGATGAGGCCCAGAGAAGTTGCAAGACTTGCTTAAAGACACACAAGTAGTCCATGACAGAGCTGGCATTCAAACCCAAGCCCTTTGACTCCATATCTGATGCTCTTTCCATTGTACCAGTACTCCCTCCAGTTTTTTTAGGAACTTGTTTATCGGATCAGTGGATTAGAAATTCTTTCCCAGGAAATCCAGTTATCCTATATTTGAAATGCACTTGTTTCTCACTATTTGAATTCCTGGGATGTGTCAAATCAGTTCTGCTGGTGATGAAGCATTCAATCTGTTAAATCACACCTCAGGTGCTATATTACCTAAGTGAAACATTTCCTAATTGTAACACACACACACACACACACACACACCAGTTAGTGCGTATTCCTTTTGAAATTACTTTGTATTTACTTACTTGTTGTATCAAACCATTAGGATGTATAAGTTCCTTGAGGACAGGGACTATTTTATTTTTCTAGCCCCAGCACCTAGCACAGACCCTTACACAAAGTAAGCAATTCATAAACATTTGTTGGATTTAATTAAATTGAAAGTATACACAACAACTGAAGAGAAACCCAGGCTTCTCTCTATTGTTCTGAAACCCAAATAATAATAGTCTTTGTCCCTTCTGACGTCCAATCTGACTTTGATCATAGTAGAAAACAGACACATTCCCCCATAGTATTGCTAAGCATTAATTTCTATAACTTCAATCCTCAAGTATGAGTTCTCAAGCTTTTGCTAGTGTTAAGGATTAGATAGATCTAGATGTTGATTTAGAAACACTAAATTTGCAGTGATTGCCTTTCATTTAGATAGGTTTCCTGTTGAAAAGGTTCACCACACTGACTTGTAAATATTAAGTCCCAGGGCTTTTATTTTCCTTTTCTTTTTCGTATTTCTATTTGCCCATGATTGGATTTCTCTTAGGCCTTGTTCTTCTGGGCCCATACTCATCGACAACACTGAACTAATTTCTTCAGTCTGCACTTTGCTAGGTGAATTTTTCTGATAAAACCTAGAGTAATTCCTTGTAGAAATATTTTATCTGATCGCTGCTGCCCCAGGGAAATTTAGTTATGCCCATAAGGCCTTTTTGGACCAGATCAGTGACTGGAAAATCCTAGAGGGACTCTAATGAGGAAAGAATGAAATTAGATTGATCTGTATAGGAAGCCCAGCTTCACTTTAGAAATAATGGATCACTGCTGCATTGTGTCCCCTGTGTGTATTGCTCTGCAGAGAATGAAATGGTGGAAAAGCTTCAATAGATGACCAGGTTAAGAATTCACTTTCAAGCTGTTGGTTACTTCAGCACATATGTAAGTGCCCTGTTCAGATGCTCCATTTCAAGCAGCCAATCACAATCAATAATAATCTCTGATTATGAAACAGGAATGCTGGGGAATTTTGATTACATCAGGTACCAGGGGAGATGGCTTAGATGAGAGAGAATGGTTGAAATTTGGGGGTTGGGGGTAGGAGATGGTAACTAATTCAAGAATCAAAAAATGGCCAGATTGTACATACCTACATGTTGGGAACATTCCCAAAGCTTGATGAAGAACTTGATGTTCTCTCCTCCCCTTTCAGATTTCGAAGTCTTTCTTTGGATAATTCAACCCTTCAAGACCTAAATTAAATTTTTTTTTGTCTTTTATCAAGGTGACCCCAACCAGGGTATAAAAACAAATCGCCAGTGAAGACATCAAAAAAGCAACCTGCTTAAAACTCTTTAAATTAGCCACTCTAACCTCCAAGTACCAGCCTACCTAGTTCTCTTGGAGGTTTCTGACTCTACAGTTTTAAATTTGCCTAGGTTGAGAGAATAGGGAATAAGGGATCCTGGGAGCATTTTGTCTGGTTGCTGCTGCCTCAGGAATATTTGGCTTCACAGACCTTAATCCCTAAAGCCATCTTGCAGGATGAGGTCCTTGGGGAAACAGTAGTGGGGAGAAAAGGCAATTAGGTTGGTCTGTGTAAGAAACTAATTTGCCACATTGACAGTAATAAATCATCCCTCTGTTATACCCTCTGTGTGTGTGTTATTGATTCCTGAATTGCCTACAGAGGTAATAGGGAAATTAGTCCCTTAGAAGGAATTGTAGTCACAACTCTATAACTAGCTTCCCTCTTCCCCACTTTTCCCTCCCCAAAGGGAAAAGATAAAGAAAAAACTCTTGTAACAAATATGATTAGCAAGCAAAATAGACTCCCACATTGGCCATGTCTCAAAATACTGCATTGAATATCACTGTCTTCAAGGATGTTTTTCTTTAGAGTATTATTAATGTATAAATTGTTCTGTTCATTTCCCTCTGCATAGCTTCATATATCTTCCTAGAGTTCTCTGAAAACTGTCCCTTTTGTCACTTCTTACAGCCAATAATATTCCATTACTGTTATACTCAGGGACTAAAGTAGTGAGATCAGACTATAAAAAGAGCTTGGGGGCAGAGAAGATTGCCAATTGATGGTAAGTTTTGAACAGGCAATCAGGAATTTAGCTAGAATATAGAGGGAAATGGAAGTTACTGACACCCTAGCCAATAAGTTTTGGTAGCAGGAGAATAGAACCCCTGAATTCAAAATGGTCCAGGTTATACCCCATCCATACCCCCTCATTCTGGTTCTTGCCTACATCCTCTCACCAGACCTTTACAAGTAAATCCACCCAGTGTGTCAAAAGTCCTTCCTTCAGATATTGATAGCATCACATTGGATAAACACCAGGAGAATAGACAGATTATCCAGTGGCTAAGATCTCTATCTCTTGCTTTTTCTCACACACGCGTGCCACGTGACTACCCTATATCCACACATTTCTCTGATAATACCTTTTATACCACTTTTCGTGTGCAGTTCGTTAATACTGTGCTGCAAGTTCCTCATACCCCCCATGGTTCTCTCTCCATTGTCCCTGGGGTTACCTGCAACTTTTATTCTGCAGGGACAACAGTATTCCATATTTTGCAGCTGCATCACATAACCAGAAAGAAAGAGTAGTATTAAAAAGTTAGGCCTTTGTTTCAGAGAGAAGTTTATGATCTTTAAAAGCATTATGCTGTATTCCAAATTCAGTCCAGCATGCTGTCATCCTAGTCAATTCTGGACCCAGGTCATTGTCCATCTGCTTTCAGTGTCTTTCCAAGATACATGCACTTACAGACCAGGTTTATGGACCATCCATTCAACTGCATATCTTTGTCCCAAATCATTGTGATTAGTGATGAGGCAGATAGGAGTGTTTGAGACAGATGGAGCAAACAGGATGCAGGATGTGATCAGCCAGAAAGTGCTCAAGAAGACTGCATTGAAGCCCCCCCACCGTGGGCTTATCTGTATGCATTCATAAAGTACCTCAGATTACCTGACATTCCAGAACAGCCCATTTCCTGTTCACTTTGCTTACTTGTATGGACTACATGACATTCTGGAGCAGCGATCCCCTCCTTGTTCCTCCTTCCCATTTTCTTAAACTGTAGTAACTCCCCTCGCCCCATCTTGTCAAACTGTATATAGACCAGACACATAACCTGGGTCAATGCTGTGTCTCCTGTAGGGAGCAGGGCCTGCTGGGTCCTCTGACTTTCCATAAGGAACAGAGTCCACTGGGTGTGTCACCCCAATAAATGCCTTTACTTAACTTGGAGGTGGTCTGAGAAAATTCCTTCAAGACAACACTGAGACACATGTCTCTACTTTGAAGGTAGGCCCATATTGCCCACACTTTAGAATCATTTGTGAGTTAGTGGAAGGGAAAAGATGAAAGTGAAAAAAAATTCATGTGAGATAATGGATGAGTTAAGGTCAGCAAAAATTGCACTGTTTCTCACTCCCATCCATGCTGTGCTGGGGAGAACAAGTTAAAATAAAGGCCTATTTCCATTTAGATGGGGGAGGGCAAATGGAAAGGGAGAAAAATGCATATCCAGGTATCAAAAGCTGCCTTCAAATTCTAATTCCAGGACCTGGAACACACTCTTAATACCTCAGGTCTCTCAGATTCCAAAGATTCAGAATCCATTATTACTATACTCTCTCACTTGCCCTCAACCACCACCCAGGTTTCATCTACCCCTGTAGTATGGTAATTATGCTGTCTTCCTTCTAGGCAAATCATTCACAACCTAAGTTTTCTGCTGCCTTAGGTAGTAGGGAGATAAAGGAGAAAGGCCTTGGAGGGGATTAGGTCTAAGAAGGAAAAGAAAACTAACTCTAGAAATTGAGTTCTAAGTGGATCTATCACCTTTAGTATGTATATTATGTGAATTAAATTATACATGGTATCTGGGTGAAACTATCAATGCTGATTATAGATACTGAAGAACTAACAGTGAGAAAAGAAAAACTAAAATATGGTTTAGATTTATAACACACTAATTATCATTTATGTGAACAGTTTGCCAGTTATCCTAATTACTGTATAACACAATAGTTGTACATATATACATACTATTATTTTTATATATAAATTTAATTATGTTATTAAAACTAAATTATTGTGGGGCAGCTAGGTGGTGCAGTGGATAGAGCATTGGCCCTGAACTCGGGAGGACCTGAGTTCAAATCTGGCCTCAGACACAAAACACTTACTAGCTGTGTGACCCTGGGCAAGTCATTTAACCCCAAACTAAATCATTCGTCTCTGCTGAGTCTTTATGGCTTATTACACATACAGCTCAGAAGCTGAAAAATTAGAAGAAACGTTGATTTACAACCACCTTCAGGAGATAACATAGCAACCTTTCCCCACCTCAAAATATAACTTAAGTGATTTTGGAAACATAGTCCCCTAGGATCCTGCTACTATTAGTATGGTTCCTTGAACATTAGGGCTCTAAGAACCTAGATGGCTTCAGGTGTCCAGCCCAAAGTGCTTAGCTATACTATTTATCTCATAGGGGTGTTCTTTGGCCATTTGTGATTTTAAGTGGCAGTGCATGCCACAAGGCACAAATCTTCCCCTCAGCACAAAGGGACCTATGGGCTGCAGCAATCCAATTTTGTTCTGAGAAAGAGGTCTAACAAATAGATCCATTAATAACAAGATCCCAATAGAGCCAACAAAGAACAATCAGGCATTTTTGAGTCAGCAGCAGAAATCATTCATTCAATTAATTTTAATTAACATTTATTTATTAAACACCTACAATGTGTTGTGCCCTTCCTGGGAAGCAAAAAATAAACAAGATGCCTTCCGTGACGTCATGGAACTTGAAGATCTAATTCAGTGGGTAAGGTTTTATTTTTGGTTCAGACATGATTTCATTGGTTGTAGAGAACTCCCAGTAAGAAAACTCCCTCTACTTATGCACATCAACAATTGTTCTGAAATTTATTTTCTTAAGACACCTGCCTGGAACACTGAGGGTTGTAACTTGTCCAGTACATATTGTCAGTAAAGTCAGAGACGGAACTTGAACTCAGATCTTCCAAACCCTAAGGCTTGCTCTCCACTATACTAGGCCTTTTTTTGGATTATATATATGTATATGTCTATATCTATAACTATATCATCCATATCTATACATATACATATAAACACACACAGGTGAAAATGTAACTTCTTCATTGTACAATGCTGATTATGGTAAGTGCCAAGATGATGATACATACAGGCAAGAGGTGTTGTAGGAGTTCAAAGAAGGGAGATATCATTTTGGTCTCAGAGAATCAGGAAAGAAGAGCTTCATGGAGTTAAGATGAGCTGGGTCTTGAAGAAAAAGAGTGAGAAAATTGTGTATACCATTTGACCCAGTAATACCGCTCCTAGACCTGTACATCAAAGAGATCAAAAAAACAGGAAAAAGACCCAGAAGTACAAAATATTTATAGCAGTTCTTTTGGTAGTGGCAAAGAACTGAAAACCAAGGAGGTAACTATTAACTTGGCAATGGCCAAACAAATTATGGTATTTAAATGTAATGGAATATTACACCACAAGAAATGATGAAACAGATGGTTTCATACAAACCTGGGAAAACTTGTGTGAACTGCTTTATAGTGAAGTGAGCAGATTCAGGAGAACAATTTGTACCACAATAATACTTTAAAAGCAAACAACTTTGAAAGACTTAAAATCTCTGATTAAGGCAATGACCAACCACCATTCAGAGGACTGATGATGAAGCATGCTACCCACCTCCTGACAGAGAGGTGATCTAAGATGAAGAATGAGACATACATTTTTGGACATGGCTAATCTGGAATTTGGTTTTTACTACATATTTGTTATAAGAGTTTTTTTTTTCTTTTTCAACTGAGAGGAGGTAGAAGAGAGGGAGACTAAAGTTAGGATCTCGTCAGCCCCTCAAAAAGAATAAGAAGAAAAGAGAAGGAATCTGACAAGCAGAACTGCTTTGAAAATTACATGTTGACCTTATTATATATTTTAAAAGAAAAACAAGGTATTTGTAATAGCAATTTCGTGTACAATCCACTTCTGTTCATCACTGTATGTGAGAATGCTCATTTTATTTGGTGTTTGTTAAGTTCAAATTAAAAATAAAATAAAAAAATAGGAGAGAGAACATTCCAGAGAAAGGTAACATTTTCAGAAACGAGGTACAGAGAATACTGATTCATATTCCCATGGTCCTTAATACTGAGACTTTTTTTTAGAACCAACTGAAAGCCCTGAAGCCAGAATTGAGAGAAAAAGCCCTTATTTAGACAAATCTAAAACAAGTCAACCTCCAAAAAGCACTGATGCTTACTACATTTTGTTCAAAGTTGATTTTCACTGTTGATCTTAAACTGAAGTAGCCATAAACAGGATACCCTATTCCTAACACTTCGTTCCTATAAACAAACCAGAGTCAAATCACCCTTTCTAGTCTATGGAAGACTTGGTTTTCCTGTCATTTGGCCTAGCCGCAATAAATCAATGCATCTCATGATAATGGTGGGATTTATTGGCTACAGCAAACATTTAAGTATTTCTTGAATGCAGAACATAGTGCTAGATGTTAAGGAAAACAAAGTTTAAGTAAGCCATGTTCCTTGCCTTCATAACCCCAGTCCCAAAGACCATTGGTAATGATGGAGATCAGTGTCCCTCACCTGTGTGAAGAGCAGGGTGGAGTTGAAGCAAGCAGGAGAGATGAGAGCTCTTCAGTTCTCTTCAAGCTTCCTCCCTTCTAAGTTGTGTCTGAGTTGTCTTCAAGCTTTTGAGTTGCTTCAGGGCCTGTAGCTGCTTCAAGTACCCTGGCTTCTGGCCTGTCTGGCTGCATCACCCCACCTGGAATTCTGGTCCCAAAGTTACTATGGTTTAAGCTCCTAGTCTTGTCAAGATAACACCCAAACCTGAAACTGAGGAAACACAACTCAAAGCAGAAACAAATACCCCTGGGCCCATTTCTCAGAGCTGGAATAAAAGAGAGGTAAGAAAGGATAGGTAAGTCCCTCCCCCCTCACTTGTTCAGTTAATGGCATCCAACCTGGGCACAGCAGAGGGGAGTCCCAAAGAGTGAAGCCAAAAAGATGATGGAAAGAGAGAGAACCTTCCGGTTTTTCCACTTTTAAAGATGCAGACAGTTGTGAACTGATCAAACTATTCTGGAGAGCAATTTGGAACTGCCTAAAGGGCTATAAAACTGCATACCCTTTGATCCAGTAATACCACTTCTAGGTCTGTATCCCAAAAAGATCATAAAAAAGGGGAAAGGACCCACATGTACAAAAATATTTATAGCAGCTCTTTTTGTGGTGACAAGGAATTGGAAATTGAGGGGATGCCCATCAATTGAGGAATGGCTGAACAAGTTATGGTATATGAATGTAATGGAATACTATTGTTCCATAAGAAATGATGAGCAGGTGGATTTCAGAAAAACCTGGAAAGACTTACGTGAACTGATGCTGAGTGAAGTGAGCAGAACCAGGAAAACATTGCATACATTAACAGCCAGTGTTCAATGACTGATTTTGATAGACTTGACTCTTCTCAGCAATGCAGTGATCTAAGACAATTCCAAAAGACTCATGATGGAAAGTACTATCCACATCCAGAGAAAGAACTATGGAGTCTGAATGCAGATCGAAGCATACTGTTTTCGAAGCATACTGTTTGTTCTGATTCTTCTTTCACAACATGACTAATGTGGAAATATGTTTAATATGATTATACATGTATAGCCTGTATCAGATTGTTTGCCATTTTGGTGAGGGGGGAAGGAAAGAAGGGGGAAAATTTAGAATTCAAAATCATATAAAAGTGAATGCTAAAAACTAAAAATAATTTTTTTAAAAAAGAAATAAACCAAGTTTTTTTTAAACAATTAAAAAGAAAAGATGCAGACAGCCAATCAAAGAAGGCTACCCCACTAACGTTGCTGGGGACTCAGGTTCCATGTTAGACAAACTAGTAATTATCAATAGCTCAGTTACACAGACTAGTGAGGGAATTCAGTGTTAGAACCTTATGGCATATATGTATACGTAGGGACCTCAATAGTCTGTGAGATTAACGGCAATGGCAAACTTCAGCCCTCCATCAGCACCAAGGTGCCTTCAGGCAAAAATGCCCCAACCAAGTGGCTTTTCAGTTCATTTTCCTTATGAGTCTTCTGTCTCCTCAAATTTAAAAGGAATACAGTCCAGGTGTATGTGTACATTTAGCATATGCACTCTGGTTTTTGAGTTTGTTCTGGGTTTGGGTTTTGTTTGTTTTCTGTTGGTTGTTTTTGTTTTTTGTTTTTTTTTTTAATACTCATTGGTTCTGGCTCCCACCCAGTCTAAACTGAGGAAAACTCAAAAACCTCCCCTCTTTGGATTTTGGTTCTTCTTCAACCCCATGCCAAGCATTCATATGCAAATAAACTCATGGGAAATCGACTTCTGGGTTTTTTCTCCCCGATAACTTCAAACAAGACAGGAAATGAAAGTAAGGAGTTAAAGAAATAAAACTTTCAGAATATTAGCTACTTTGGCTGCCAGTCAAAAAGAGGACAAAAGGCTTTTTCTTCTATTATATCCCTCCTGTCACCAGATTGGAGGAAAAAATGGGAAGTGAAGAGTAGACAGGTAAATAAAAGTGGTCCCCTGCTCTGGAATGGAGAAGGTAGGGTAGAGGCTATAGATTGGAACTAAGCTGTGTCAACTACCATCATCTCCTGCTTAGACCAATGTGCTTTCTTGCTCCCCTGACCAGTACCAGTGCCTCCACCTCTCACTTGCATGTGGCCAACAGTTCTCCATTCTCAATCTAATATGCTGCAATACAAGCCATCAGGCAAATAATGGTCACAGTAGTCCAGAATGGAGTCCTGGATGGTGTTCGGTTCTGGTCCTCTCTTCTCCCCCCTCTCCCGGTTTTTCCCATCTACTATTTCTAAATCATATCTATTATTTGTCTTCTAAAAGTCTTTCAAGGTCAAAAGTCATAGGAACTTGGAGGTACTTTGGGTAATACCTTCACCAACGAAGTTTCCACGGGAATATCTCTAGGAGAGAAGCAATCTGCACCAGACAGGAGAGCAACACAAATAATATATGATAAGTGCATTAAAGAGGGTCAGATCAAAAGTGATTTGTAAGTTAAGGAATAAAGAAGTAGCTTAGAAACCTAAAAACAAAACAAAAAAGACAAATATTCTCTGGAGGGAAAAGTAAGGCTCACATTACTTTTTAACTAAAATTGGCCTTATTTAATGTTTGTATATATCATCTAGAGAAGGCAGTGAAAATCAAATTTATAAATTTATGAATATTTGTAAATATCTATATTTACATTCAATTTTTAAATAACTTCCTTTGGCTAAATGAGAAGTGGTGGTGTCTTTCCTACAAAAAGACAAAATTTGGATCAATATAAGGAAAAACTCCATAACTAGAGCTGGCCAAAAGTGGAATAGGCTGCTTTGAAGTAGTGAGTTTCCCATTTCTGAAGATCTTCAAGTGGAAATTAGACTACCTGTCAGAGATCATTGAGGGGATTCTTGCTCAGAATCCCCTTGTGTTGGACCAGTAGACGGCCTTTGATGCCCTTTCAACTCTTGGGTTCTATGAAAAATTGGAAAGAAAATTTTGTTTAGCTCTGTAAACTAGCAGCTGGGCAGCTAGGTGGTGCAGTGGATAGAGTGCTGGGCCTGGAATCAGGAATATTCATCTTCCTGAATTCAAATCTGACCATTATAGACTATTCTCTAGGAATAATAGGATTTAGAGCTAGAAGTGGACAAGCATTTATTAAGTACCTTCTGTATACCAGGCACTGTGCCTTTAAGCACTGGGGATACAAAGAAAGGCAAAAAGCAAACAATCCCTGCCCTCAAAGAGTTTATAATCTGATGGGAAGACAATATGGAAATGATTACATACAAATAAGATATATACAGGCTAAACTGGAGATAATCCAGAGGGAAAGTCCTAAGATTAAGGAGGACTGGAAAAGGCTTCTTGTAAAAAGTAGGGCCTTCAATGAGATGTGAAGGAAGCCAGGAAGCCAGCAGGCAGGGTTGAGGAAGAAGAGTTCCAAGTATGAGGGACCACCAGTGAAAATGCCCAGAGTGGCAAGGTGGAATATTTTGTGCTAGAACTGCAAGGTGGCCAGTGTCACTGGGTTGCAGAGAAGGTGAAGGGGAACCAATTGTGAGATAACTATAAAGAGACTTTGTAGATCAGACTGCATCAAACACATGTGCCCAGGAGCACAAGGGCCCACATCACTCCCAACTGGGGCCCAAACCAGACTGAACTATAATTGGGAAATATTTAACAAAATAAATAAAAATACAATAAAACATAGCTAGTAACATTTCTAACATATTTCTGTACATATAAAATTAGGTTCAAAAGCATGACCTACTCCCCAACATTTCTATACATATATAAAATTAGGTTAAAAGGAATGACCTTGAAGAGGAAAGGAATAAATTTGTGTGAAAAGGGAGAAGGAAGTTGCACTCTTTACTTTGTAACCAACACCAAAGTCATCTCAGCCTCCCAGAGTCACTGACTACTTAGACCAGTGGTTAGGTCATTAGCAGGGACTTGAGGGTAGCCACCACAACTAGCCCCAAAGTGGACTCTAGCTGTTCATCAATCATATGTTACATTAATAAAAGTACAGTGTCTGGTAAGAGGGAGGTAATAGCAGTCCTGCTATACTCTACCCTGGTTAGACTTCATTTACAGTTTTGTGATTAAATCTAGGCTCTTCATTTTAGGAGGCACATTGATAAACTCGTGTGTCTCTAAGGATGTTTAGCCTGGAGAACAGAAAATTAATGGGGCCATGATAACTGTCTTCAAATATTTGAAGAACCATCAGGCGGAAGAGAGATTAAATATTCTGTGAGGCTCTAGAGGGGAGAACAGCTACCAGTGGTTGGTAGTTAAAGGGAAGTAGATTTTCACTTAATATAAAAAGGAAGCTTCAGAGCTGTCAATAAAAAGGATGGACTTTCTTTTTTGTTGTTGTTGAGTCATGTCCAACTCTTCATGACCCATTTTGGGGTTTTCTTGGCAAAGATATTGGACTGGTTTGCCGCTTCCTTCTCCAGCTCATTTGACAAATGAGGAAACTGAGACAAACAGGATTAAAGTGACCTGTTCGGGGTCATATAGCTAGTAAGTGTCTGAGGCCAGATTTGAAATCAGGAAGATGAGTCTTCCTGACTCCAGGCCCAGCACTCTATCCACTTCAACACCTAGATGAAGCCACTATTACTGGAGATGTCACAAGGGTGGGGCAGCTGGCCCTAGACACTAGCTGTGTGACCCTGGGCAAGTCACTTAACCCTGTTTGCCTCAGTTTCCTCATTTGTCAATGTGAATATCAAATAAGATAACTTGTGAAAGCACCTTGCAAACCTTAAAGCATTATATAAATGCTAGCTATCATTATTATCATTATATTATTATCCTGTGATATTATAGTAAGTTTACATCTTACGCCCAAAGTTCTAAGAGAAAAATATACTGTTTTTTGGGCCAGATAATGCCCACTGGTCTCAGAACTCAGGAATCTGAAAGTCTGGGCCATCTTCTGAGTAGGTAGGGTCACATTACTATGGAAAACATTACTATGGAATTCAG
Organism: Vombatus ursinus; assembly: GCF_900497805.2. NCBI lineage: Eukaryota > Metazoa > Chordata > Mammalia > Diprotodontia > Vombatidae > Vombatus > Vombatus ursinus. The sequence goes on from NW_020954610.1 coordinate 59,721,927, forward strand.
GGTCAAGGGGCAGCCTGATGCAGTGAATAGAGAACTGACTCCCTAGCCAGGAAAAGTTGGTTACAAGTCCCCCCTCTGACATACTGGCTGTGACCCTGGGCAGGTATCTTAACCTTTCAGTACCCCAAGCCACTCTGTAAGACTATTAAGAAAGTGCCTGTCAGTATTGGTAGAGTGGATTTCCTTCCCTCTCAGAGAGACCTGCGCTGTTAAAGTCAAAAGTATGGTAGAAAGAGAAAGAAAGAAAAGAAAAAGAAAGAAAGAAAGAAAGAAAGAAAGAAAGAAAGAAAGAAAGAAA